>NW_027396825.1:0-341870 GCF_047715825.1 Aspergillus stella-maris | reverse complement strand
AGGATTTACGGGCTGCACATGAGAAAAAGCTTCAAAAGAGGAAACGATCTAGAGCACAGATTGCTTCTACAGAGGGTCTTTCAATTGAAGAAGGCCAGGCACTTGTACAAAACAGGAATCAGGTAAAAGAGGCTATACAAACTGGATCTATACTAAACGCACCAGACACATTGCAGCGCCGCGTACGGGCGCCCCCACGCTGCAGTGACTGTCATATTATTGGACATAGACGATTACAGTGTCCTAATCGTGGTATTATTTAGTTTTTATACAGAAATGCATGTTTTGGTTGTTTAAAAAACCTTGAATTTTCAACCATGGTAAGAGGTGGCCCGCTCGCTTACATGGCCCGCTCGCTTACCGAATACGTTACATTGCGCTGGCTCAGTCAGCAAACTGAATGCTGAATGCAGCAGTTTGGCGGTTGGAGTTTGATGTTTTCAGTATGCGCTGCACGCGCAGTGCAGTGCAGGGCCTTTCATGCGCGAATAACGCGATAATGCATGGTAGGTAGACTATGCAGGCCTGTAGGCCTGAAACAAAGCAGGGCTGTTTGGTTATAGCGATATCAGTGGTTGATTGATTGAGATGGAGGGGAGTGAGGGGAGTGAGGGGAGCGGTTATCCTCGCTGGTTGCGGGGTTTATCGTCTATCGCTTTCTTCACGGGGTGTCCCGAGGCTATGCCGGGAATAGATAGATGTCAGGAGGCCGAGAGTGATGCTATTGATGCCTGAGCGTTTGTGGAGTTTGGACAATGGAGAAGTGGGAAGTGGACAGTGGTAGTGTTTCGGCCGCACCATCCCATGCCTATCATGCTCCATGCCCCACCATCCAGGCTTCAGCGTCACTCGAATGACTGGATACTGAGCCTTTTGATTTTCAGGAGTCTTGTCGTACTCGATTATGTGTTGTTTGAAGGTCAGACCCACGGATGGTCGTGGGAACAGTCTCGACTCTCGACTCTCGACTCTGGACTGGACCTGGAAGCTGGCAATGATCTGCCGGAGTGCCCTGGTTACCTACTGAGGAACCCTGGAGCCAGAACAAAGCCAAGCAGGAACCTTGAAGGTTTCCATTCCTCATTCTTGCTCATATCTCCTAAGGTGCACGCGTTCTGGCGGCATCCTTGAGCGGTGTGATGTAAAGCGTTGTTGTTCAAACGAGACAAAGAAAGCATCGTGCTCGACCTCGTGCTGTGTGCATGTGGACTGTGCTCTTTCCCAGTAACTTGGCAGGAGCAACAGCGAACAACTACCGTGATGATCATCCTCTAGTCTCCTTAGTCTCATTCTCCCACGTTGTCACTTGTCCCCCTCTATCTGCAGGCAGGCCTGAGCTTCTGCAGAGCATTGACCCCGGTATTTCTTACTGGTGGATTTGTATCAGGTGTTCAGACTCAGGCTTGGGTTCAGGCTCAGCCTTAGAGTTGGAATAACTTGGTTGGGTGCAACGCCGGACAATTGTCTAGACGCAGCGAGTGGACCGGATGACATCGTGGTGCTGTGTTAGCAAGCTGCCAAGAGATTTGTTAGAGGTATGCATTTCCAGACCAGGAGGAGGATGGAGAGCCATGGTAGACATGAGAAGAATA
This sequence comes from Aspergillus stella-maris, assembly GCF_047715825.1. Lineage (NCBI taxonomy): Eukaryota > Fungi > Ascomycota > Eurotiomycetes > Eurotiales > Aspergillaceae > Aspergillus > Aspergillus stella-maris. The sequence continues at coordinate 340,278 of NW_027396825.1, read as the reverse complement.
ATACGTAGAGGCAGGAATGACAGAAGATGATCTGGATCTCGATTGATTCTCGATCCTGTGTCTATTCTTAGAGTTGTCTTTTGTGAAGAGTATCTTACGTCAAAGAGCCCAGACTTCAGCCAGACTGTTTCAGCACGGGGCTGGTGCCTCAGGCATCAACGGTTGACGTGCTCGGGATCGTCATCCGCAGCACTTCGTCCACTCTTCTTCCACTCTTTATGTTCTAGAACTTCGCTCGCCATACGCGTTCCTTATCATCCAATGGCCCTCAAGGCCCTCCCCTCCCCTTCACTCGCTGCCTGTTATTCCTTATATATAATAGACTCTGAAGTCTGAACTCTTCAATCATCAGACTCCTTTCCTCCAAGAACATCCTCTCCTAGCCTTATCCCTGCCGATCGGTCATAATCCTCCGCAGCTGCTGTGGCATACCAGCTGTCGATTAATCGCGCATACAAGCAGAGTCAGACTTTGCAGACTTGACGTCAATTGCTCAGCCCTTGCACAAGAGAAAAGAAACAAAACAAGAACCAAGAGTGAGAGGCAAAACAAGGCCAGAAATAGCAGAGTGGTCATTGGTATGTCTCAAAACACCGCCTCTTTGCTATCTCCTTATCTCTGGCGTATCTCTGCCAATGACAAGTGCTGACTGTCGATGTGCCACAGGTCAAAGCTTATCAGTTATCACAGTCTCTTTGCAGTCTCGTCTCTATCGTAACTGGGAACAGCATATTTGCCTGTCACGGCCGCCTGAAAGTGCTCGCATTCGTCCTCTGCATTCCATCTAATCCATCCACAAAAGCACACAATCGTGTAATCGCCTTTCGTGATACTCTGCAATTGAGGCCTTTATTTTGCGCCATCCACCACAATTGGCATTCCCAGCCCTCTGGAAATCCCTCATACTCGGGCCCCTCAGGGGAACACCCGATGCTCCACTTGCGCATCACTATTCCACTTAGTTAAATCAACCGGTCAAGGATCTGACACTATACAAAGACCCTCACCGCCACCGTTGCCATGACTCACGGTACTTCTTCTCATCACCGTCGCTCTCCCTCCGGTCCAAAGTCTCCCAAGGCGAGGACTACTAGACCATCTTTCCACCGGAAGGGCACATCCTCTGGGAACCTCTCCATCTCAAAGCTGGGTTCTGGCCAACTTCGGTCCGTTGCTGTCGACGACGACGAACTCCTTCCCGAGATGGCTTCCAGCTTCCTCAACTTCTGGTAGGTTATACCACTGTTCTAGCCGTTTGACCCATTACACCGCCGCACTCGTGACCCTTCCGCTCCTATTCTTGGGGGCGGGCCCTATCTCTCAGATCCTCTGATCACCCTCGCCCCTTGCATACCAGATTCCCGCCCATTGCCCATCGCTTATCGGGACTGTTGATACTGACCTTTGCAGTGCCATGTGTGAGACGCAGATCACCGTGCCCGATAGCCGCCTCCTTTATTGCAGTGAAAGGTATGTTCTTATCTTGCTTATCTCTTCCTTCCTTTCAAGCTCTATATAAAGACAATACCTCCCGTCTTTCGGTCTTTATTCCAATCATCGATCTAACATATCTTCAGTTGCCGTCGCAAAGACTCCCTCAAACCTCTCTCCGCCTCCAAACAACATCCGACCACGATTGCTCCCTCCTACACCCCTCCTCAGTCTCCCCCCATGTCTCCTCCCTCATACATCGTGGCACCCATGACGCCCACGAAAGCTCCCTTCACAGGAGCCGGCTCCCGAATACCCGCAGACAGCCCTGAGGCCGGTACAGATATGGATCCCACCGAATGGAAGCCCGTTATAGCCAGCGAGACTCGCTCTGCCAGCATCATGAGCTCCGATGCGTGGCACTACCTCTCCAAGTTCCACAGCGACGAGTCTGTGCCCACCCTTCGTCGTATGAGGGGTCACGGCCACAGCCAAAGCTCGACTAGCATCTCGACTCTTCCCTCCTTGAGTCAGTCGAGCTCCTCGTCCACAGCTTCGTCTTCTGTGAGCAGCAGTCCCCCCGACTACGCTAGCCACATGTACGAGGCCAGCCATGGTCCTCTCCCTCCCCGCCACCGACACTGCTTCTCTGGCAGCAGCAGCGCCAAGGGCGTGGAGCTAGTCATCCCCCAGATCACCGTGATCTCGGACACCCCGGTCGACGAGCCCAACGGCGGCTCCATCTTCCCCGCCGACAGCGGGCTGTGGGACAAGAAGACCGAGACTACCCCGATCATCACCGTGACTGAGGGAACTGCCACCAACTAAGCGTGTTTCACTTGAGCTTCCTGCAGTGCAGAGCCTGGAAACACGTGATCATACTTCAGTTCTTTCACTCTATTTCAAGGGCACGGCAGCGACATCATCGGTTTTCTTCTTTACTATCATAGAATTCAGCGTGAAAAAAAAGACACGGTCTGATGAAGGATGGATTTGAAATGGCGTACTCTTTTTTTACGAAGTATTTCTTTAATGGCGGGACGTCCCGCTGGGGTTTGGTCCCCCTTGAGATAGATATGATCAGTCACTCAATCACAATATTTTATACCCACTTGACTATTTTTCCTTCACATTTTTCTAGCCATCATTCGAAAATTCTCCGAGCTGGATCTCTTAGCATCGTGGCGCTACGCTCTTTGGTCGAATTTTCCGATTGGTTGACATTGCATATATATATATGTAGATCAACCTCACCCTCGAGACACCAACCAAGATAAGTAAGTACATACTAAATCAGCAACCCCACGGGGTAAATCTCCGTTGAAACAGGGCTGGTGAGTGGTGAATGTGACTGGTCAACTGACTGCCCCTGCGGAAAGCTACCAAGCGGATGGGAATTAGCCTACGAAACTACGACAGGCTCCTTAGCTTATCCGTTTGCCTGTTGTTTATTTTCGTAGTGGAGAGGGTTGTTGGCGAGTGGGTTGTTTTTATCTCGTCCCCCTGCCTCCATAATCGAATACTTGAGTCGCGGTGGCATATGGCAATGAACGCTCTTGTATAGGTCGGTAGTGTATATATGAACCGAGTAGACTAACCATGAGAGACCGCGTCACATGAAAGTCAATCAAAGAGCAGGATCACTCAACTCAGGTGAACCAATGCTAGTTGTAGGTATATATGAAGCACCAAGGCCAAGGTCTGGCCCATCCACCCATCAGGCCCACCATTATAACCCCGTTCCTCCATATGTTCATCCGATTTAGAGTGATTGGCCCCTTGTCAAAGCAGATAAGCGATGACTAGGCCTTGCTCAACTCCTCGTCAACGTCCTCATCCTCATCCTCATCCGCAACATCCAACGGCTCAAAAGTCCGCTCAAGACCATCAAGATCATCATCCGAGAGACAGCAGATGTAGCAGCCGAATTGTGGGCGGAACTATATCATACAACCAGAAGCATTAGCGTCCGTGTCAAACACCTCTTTGGAAAGAAGGAAGAAGGGGAGAAAGAAATACCTCGACATGCGCACAGCCCAACAAGTCCGGGTCCGTCACACAAGCACCAGTGCACACTTTGTTGCCGATGTCGACGCCCTCAGGGCGGCCGAATGCTTTGGGGTTGTAGGCTTCTGGGTCTGGTTGTTGTGCGGTCACGGTGGAGGTCAGGAGGGTGAAGATTGCGATGGAGAGAGTTGAGATTTGGAAGTGCATTTTGGCTTTAGTTTTCTGGGGTTTGGGTATCGAGATGTGTCAAGGGTAGACGGACTGGCGTTGGCGTTGGCGTTGTTACTTGGTGGTAGTCGATGCAGGAACAGGAACAGGGTCTACATGCTGCAGGGTGCAGGTTGATATCCTTATCCTTTAAGCTAAGGGACGTGCATTGGGATTCAGCAAGGGGGTTGTCGACGCGTCTGGGGAGGGGACCTAGGGAACGAAGGGGTGTTTCCTTTTGTTTGTATATACGAAATGTCACGAGTTGTTTGGAAAGTTGGACTCTGGAATGCTGGACAGGTTCTTGGTGTTTCGCTTGGTCTTTGGGAATTTGAACATTACAGAGTATTGTATTGGTTTTGATTGGGAACGTGCTCCATCCAGTGTTTGGGAATCAAGAGTTGGTTTAGCTTATCAGGAAGGCAGCTTCGTCACAGGGGCCATTCACAGCTTGAGTTGCTCAGAGACTGCTATTGTTTGTATCTTTCGTGAAACTCATCAAGAATGCATTATCTATGCTCAGACAGATGGCCTTTCAAGACACAGGGTTGCTAGCATCTTCATTGTAAACTTAAATAGTATCCCATGTCGGAAAAGTTTACCGCATGATGATCCTAATTCACGTTCAACCTACCTCACCTATCTCGCCAAGTAAACCGATCCATATCTGTAGCGCCGGAACAAAAATAATTGGCGGATACAAGACCCAGTAAGCGCGGAGTCGGCCAACGAATGAATCGACGTCGGCTTAGAACAACCCCAAAACGATTCATCCAGCCTTCCAGACCACGAGGAGAACACGCGGTCAATATGCTGTTCCTCTTTCCGGTGCAACCCTGCTTCCAGAGTCACGTTAGGTCAAGTGGGTGACAACCCTGAGGCATTTTTGCGCTTTCCAGTTGACCACAAAGTAAAGGGGCATGAGATGGTGAGGCATATTGAGTTTGGGCTTCGGGGGAACCCACGTCAGGGTGGGGACGGAGCGTTTCTAAGCGCGCCGAGGCCACTAGAATCCCGGAACCATAGGTAAGACATATCATAACAGGGGATATCACGGGTTCAGAATCTCGGTTCAGGTGTAGACCGAGCTGGTGCAAGGTCCATAAAAACATGAGTCAGCTCAAACTCAAGTTGGCGTCCCAAAACTTGTATATGGTCAAAGAAGACCCTCATCGGCCAAGGATATTGCAGCCAGCATGACCATATTCTGGGCAATCTAGCTAGAAAAGATTTAATGGACGCCTGATATGAAGGGGTTATCGGTGAAGGCGTCTCGGCCGAGCCTGAACCACACCGTCATGATTCGAGCACACCCGTTCATCATTGCAAAAGCTGAGGTCGAGACACCGTGACGGACAGAACTCAGGGTTTTCCTTCGCTCTGAAGAATACCCATCAATGCTGCGCGGTGTCCAATGGGAAGACGGGGAACTTATTTCCCAGGTGTCAAACTCCGATTGGCGCCAGGCACGAGGCATTCTAAGGCCACAACCTCTCCGTGCCCTGACCTTTCTCGCGTTCGATTTCTGGTCTCAGAATCAGTATCTCAGGCTTTGGCTTTCCTCATCAAAGTCTGGTTGACGAAGTTTGTGTGGCCAACAATACTTCGAGCAGCAGCGGCTATTGACAGGCCGTCAACCAAAGAAGATACTGCGAACCAAACTATCTCCATCCCCTGTATCCTGCTTCCCCTCGGTTATCGATAGACCATCGCGTGCTCGAAATCAAGTTCAATGATGCAGTGTCTCAAAGATGTCCTCAGTACGAGGGATGGGGAAGAATCCAGATCACAACCGATCATACTGGCCGCTGCTGCATTGCAGTCCCCGCTGTCGATTCATTTTCTTCCCATCGCACTGTACGACAGGGAGTCATGAGTCCAAGCGCAAAAGTTGCTGTGGGTTGACCAACAACATGACATCTAACCACCCGGCAGCGACATACAGTATCCAGACCTGAAGATAAGATAAGCCACGAAAAAGTCATCGGATGCTGGTTCGATGACTGGCTTCTCTTCAGTGCCTCATGGACGGATGGATAAGGATAAGGTCAGTACAATCAAATCTCGCTCAATATTGTTGTTTGGATGATCGCTGATGACGTGTACGAAGTAAGTATAAACTTCGGGTATAAAGCAAATAGTGAACACCTTCGATCGTCCAAACCAAATAATTTCGAGCCACGAGGCTAAGGAAGCAGCGCGGGAAACTGCTTACGAGCCATCTGGTACAAGCCGTGGTACCTTCCGTCACTCTCTTGACGGCTCGCTGGTGCTTGTCAAACTTCCATCGCCACCTGGGAAACTTCAGATGTTATCATACCCGCTCATCATGCCGTCAGAGCATCGGCAGCATGTTGGGTGTTTTTTGCGTTTATTGTGATCGTCGATGGCCCAGGAAGCAAACAATATGAATTTCCCTGCCAATCTTCGAGCAAAGTTGTGATAGCGCAGTCGCCGTATCGTGGTCAAGTCCACTACATGACCAGCATTTTCAGTTGTCACTAATCCACGTGACGGCTCCTTTCAAGCGTTGATGCATGATTCATGCACACTTTGACCGCTGTCTCGCGAAAAGAAAATGATAGCAACTCAGCATACGTCAAGATGATCACGGCGTTGTAACCGCAAAGGTCGAATCTCAGTCACGCTGGGGTTCTCCAAAAATTGGTCGCACGATAGCGCTTGAATATCCATATGGAATCTCTCTTATGGCAGCCCAATGAAACGTCTGGCGGCGGGGAACGCGATGGTACAGCGAATGCGGCATCATTGACCTGCATACAAGGCATCTCGGTGTCAGCGGCAACGCCATTCATGGCTAGTGAAGAACGCTTATTGATGAATATTCCACTGGAGGTCACCTCTGACTCAGGCCGCACTGGCCACAACCTGATACTCCATGGACCTCAGCAGGAATGTGAGTCGTTTCCTGGTGAGCGTGACATTGTCATATTTCGTCGATACCTTGACAAGTACTCATGGAAAGACGCTTTGCAAGGACATATCCAGGGACATTCCCATGCATCGAGTGAGATGCTTCTCACCAGCAAATGGCCTTGGCATCAGCAGTGGAATGCACGAGGTAGAGAAAGGGGTATAAAGCGATGCAGGAAGCTTGAAACTGGCCGAAGAAGGCCCACCACCAGTGCAAGAAAGTCGGCTGCTCCATACAGTCTCGTTATCATAAGGTCATTTTGACAAAAGGGAGATGTCTTGATCTTCGACGTGGATTGCTTCAGGGGAGCAATGCAAGAGGCTTGTGGTTGGCTGGAGTTAATTTCCAGTTGCGGATATTCTGGGTTTGCCACAGACGGCTCGCGGGGCCAGCGACTGATATGGAGTCAAGAGAACGGCGCTGGCAGCCGAAGATGAGAGGGAATGCAGCCGATTCTGAGACACGACGACCAGCTTCCAAGGAACCTTCAGCGGGCAGCTGATTGCTGAACCCAGCACGCATGCCGGGTCCCGTGATTGGGCGGAATCGGCTGGATGATATTTCCGCTTTCCTCTAGCCAACCCCCCGATCGGATTTCGGAAGCACTAATCGTCTCTCTCTGCCTCTGGACGACGCACATCGACGAGGGTCCTGTCTCTTGCTCGATGTTTATTTGCTCCTTCCAAAAAATGACTAGGCTCATCTCACTTTACAGCCTGTTTATCCTCGATTAGTCTCATATCGAGCAGTTTCTCGAACACTCTGACTCAGGAAGGCTGCCGCTGACCATCGATACCAACTAACCTTCCCAGGGGAGTCAGCACAGCGTCAAACCTGTCTGTGACAAGTACTCGATGCCATTAACTATTCGGCTGTCCCGCATACGACGGCCTTCTCCCTACCAGTGGGGCACAGAGTAGCCCGTGGCAGTTCAAAGTCGCAACCTGCATTTGTACTTTAGCTGCTCCCCTTCCCAGGACCACGTACTCCTTCACCTTGCCGAACAGTCGAAGACCACCGTCGGTTATCGGGCACAAAGCTCTAACGTGATACGGCAATAATCACTATACGCATCTATCGACTTATCATCATCACACCGATCTACATATCCCTCAAAGACTCGTCACAGCATGGAAGGTCAGCGTTCGAACACGCAGCAAAATTCAGGGCAGAGGTAGGTGCATCCCTCATGGTCATTCTCCTCTCATTATCCGCTGTCTCTCAGCCTAGGATATGATGTCTTAGTTTTATTAAGATGTCAGGTCTCTCTGTCGCAGGGCGTTTGACTAATAGCATTGATCCTCCTAGCTCCCAGACCAACGGAACGTCCCAAAACCACAACCAAGCGGGATACCAGGAACAGCTCGAAGCAGACCTAGAATTAGCGGAGTACTATCAAACATTCCTATCTCGCTTTCTCACCGTTGTCTCGCTCGGGGAGCCCGATGCCGTGAACCGGTTGATCAGCATCATCCGTTCAGGCGTTTCAGAGACCGAAATATTTGCAGCGCTGGCGGAACTCAGGGCGGACATCGAACCTGCGGAGGTTGATGACAGCACGCAACAGTCATAATCGCTCTGCTGTTGTGCTACGAATCCGTGTGTTTGTCTTCTGGAAGGATCTACACTTGCTATCCGCGGAGTCGCGAGAGCGAAAAACAAAACTAAAGTTTGCACACGAATGGTGTGTGCTCTACTACGGTATGTCTTGGTCAGATTTCTGCCACTTTTTGGTTACAGAGAAGGCGCGCCGGGGGTCATAGATATTGGAATGAATACGAAAGTCTAGCAGGGCAAAATTAGGGTAAATGCTATGCGTTTATACCTCACCTCGACTTTTATCTGCGGCAGCTTTCTTCTGAGATGCGTATTTTTGTACGTATCTTTTTCACGCTATCCGTAAGCCACATAACAAGAAACTGCAGTCGCCCAACCCCCCTCCCCCTCCATGGGTTTTATCTCAACAACAAACAAACCACTCACAACCTCGCTAATACGCAAGATACTATGCGCAGTCCCACTACTCATTAAAAAGCATCGGAAATATCAACTTAGCCCAGCAGCCACAATCACAGACCTAAAACCGACCCCAAACCACGAACGCCCACGATTGGAAGTAATTCGGCATAAGTGGAGCGAAACACCTACGTAGAGGAAATACCTTACTTTGCCAATCAAGATTGCCCTACGGTCTACGCGCTACGCCCAGAAAGGTGCAAGACTTACAAAGTTACAAGACCTGGATACCTGCCTTAAGTATAGCGTAGCCGCCGACGGAGTATATTCGGCTCGGATAAATCTGCGTTTGCATTGCAGCCTTGCAGGACGCCAATTGGAATTGGGTTGCAGCTACTGAGGTCACTAGGTATCTATGGACTACATGGTTTAACTTTCCCTTTTTGCTCGCACTTGCAGTCGCGTCTTGAGTTTGACTCTGAAGTGGCCATCCAGTGGCAGCACTTGATTAGACTGGACCCTCGCATTCTCCTCACCGTACAGACTCCCACCTCAGTCTGTACCTCGTACATCCTACCTTGAATCCTCATACTCCATACCTGCCATACAGCGCCAGCCCCACTAAGTGGACATAGTGGGCCTGTCATGTCTCAAATCTCAAGTTCCAACAAGGCCACTGGGTTGGAGGCTTGGAGTTGGAGGGGTCTGATTCTGAGATTGTGGCTTGAGAGGGAATGGGATTTTTGCGGGCTTTTGTCTTGTTTGGGGATGGTGTTGATCTGGTGGATTGGGGTATGAAATTGTAGGTATGTACTGAGTGTGTATGCTATTGCTAGGTAGGCAGCTGGAGGTGTTCAGACTCAGAAACGAGGTATGTAGATGGGTGGTGATTGAGTTAGAATCGACGAAGTCAAGCGATGAGGCTATACGCAATACACACAGAATATGTAGGATATGAGTAAATATATTTGAAAGGATTTTGAAATAAGATTGAGATAAGGTGAATTGATCTCCCATCTGAAGAAGTGATTGATTTCTCTTTACTATAGACAAATCTAGATAGAGTTGACTTAAGGCGTGCAACGGCCTGTGAAGCGGGGGTACAGGGAGCAGTCGCGGACTGTGTACCGGGCACACAACCAAGCAAGGAAACGCTCCAGACCAAGACCGTAACCACCGTGGGGCGATGTTCCGTACCTGAGTAAGATCATTAGCATGCGTTATACAATAGTAAGCAACAGAAAGGAAAAACGTACTTGCGCTGGTCAGTGTACCAGTAGTAAGGCGAGGGGTCCATGCCCTCGTGCTTGTAGGCAGCCATCAGCTCGTCCCAGTCGTCCATTCTCATACTTCCACCAACGATCTCACCGACACCGGGCATAAGAACATCGACACTCTCGGTGACGCGGCGGTCTTCAGGGTCCTTCTTCATGTAGAAGGCCTTGATCTCAGCAGGGAAGTGGGTCAGGAAGATGGGCTTGTTAATGATGTCGGTCATCCTGCGCTCCGCAGCCTCAGCAATGTCGTCACCGAACTTATGGGGCTCGCCCTCTTCGTTGGGGATTTCGTGCTCGCGCAGCCATTCGATGGCGTCGGAGTACTTCATGCGCAGGAATGGGCGGCTGGGCATCTTAAACTCGGGGTTAAGAGTCTCGATGATGGGCTTCGCAACGGGGTCGGCAAGGACAATTTCAAGGACGCGGCAGAGGACGGCCTCGAGGTGGTCGAGGAGGTCGGTGAACTCGATGAAGTCCAGCTCGGATTCAATGTGGGTGTACTCGGAAAGGTGGCGACGAGTAAGAGACTTTTCGGCGCGGAAGGAAGGGCAAACACAGAAGACATCTCCCATCGAAGGAATGCAGGTCTCGAGGTAAAGTTGTGAAGACTGAGTCAGGTAGGCGTTCTCGCCGTAATAGTCGAACTTGAAGAGGGTGCTTCCTCCCTCAACCTGGGTCTGCACCATAGCCGGAGGAGTAACTTCGGTCATACGCAGCTCGTCGAACGCCTGACGGAAAGCCTTCAGGGTGGCAGACCGGACCTTCATCACGGACGAAGCAGTCTCACCTCGGAGAACAAGGTGGCGGTTGTTGAGGAGAGTTTGGTTGTCGGCGTCCTGGGACACGCGGGTAGTGATGGCTTCCTTGTCGCCGGCGGCACGTCCAATGACCGTGTAAAAGTCCACGTGAAGTTCGCGGTTGTTGGGAGCATGTTGCTTGGGAGGGACGGCCCGCATCTCTCCGTGGAGCGCTATGGACGTCTCAAGGGTAAGGGTCATAGCATCGTAGGTCTTGGTCAATCCGCCAGTCAGAACACATTGCATATAGCCGTATCCGTCGTAAAGAGTCAAGAAGATCATGTCCTTCTGAGAGCGGAGGCGATGAATGCGTCCCAAGACCCGCACGCGAGTCCCAGGAGTCTCTGACTCTGGAGAACCGAGCTTGACGATGGCAGGATCTGTCACGTCTAACCGAATCCTCACTGGCTTAGGTAGCGACTCGTCTTCCTTGAGCACAACCTTCTTCGCTTCCTCGAGGATCTGTCGGCGCTTATCAGCCTCTTCCTTCTCGCGGATAGCCAGCTGCTGGGCGCTGGCAGCCTTCTTCTTCCGTTGATCGAAAAGCTTGGTTGCCTTCTTAAGCCCTGACGCAGTTGCAGGCTTCCACTCCAGCTTCGCCGCGGGGTCGGCACCCTCGCCTGTGGGCTCGGTCTGGGACTTGCGAGTAAGGTATTGGTTACCGGAGGTAGGGTCATGCTGCTCAAAGGCGTAGATAAGGGTCTTGTAAGGAGCTTCCTGAGTACCGGTAGCGGTCGAGTCGTCTCTTCCGACGTCTTCGTCAATGTAGATGGACGCCATTGTAAGGAGTATATGTGGAGCAAGTAATTGCTCTCAATTGAGACCGTGGAGTGGGTTTTATATACTCGGGAAGGGGGGAGACTGGCGTGAGTCAACACTAGATTGAGTCACACAAATCAGCATTGAAGAATGTAGAGAAGATCAAGATAACGCTAGGTAAAGTCGCCAGCATGAATAAGGATGCATCTAGAAAACTCACCTTATCCCCTATCAGTCCAAGCGCAATGAATCTGGCGAATCCACAGGAAGAGGGGTGAAAAGAATCTTGGTGAGTTGCGGAGGGGTAATTTTCTGGTGATGCATGCCTCAGGCACAAAATCAAGATAAGGGCACCGCTATCGCGTCCGTCCGCAGAGCATGGCAGCGACTGGCCATAAGGAGGTCGCAATCTCAAGACATTTATGTATGTGTAGCCTGAGTGCTTGGCGTACAGTATCTCCACTACATTTACAAGTTCCATTGACTATTCGGAGAGCTCCACGAGGCTTCTGTATCTATGCTTGAGAGGTACTACCTACTTTTACGGTATAGTGGGAGATTTTCCGGGGTACTGGCGTAGTCGAGACTCCATCGGTCCATTCAGCGCCGCGAGGTCAGCAATCGTCAGCGACATTCAAACAACATCAGAAAGTAAAGCTCATTGAGGCTGTCGTGGTTTAGTTGTAGATCCAGTCTGCAGCCGGGAAGGAGTAAAGTTGTGCCGAAATTGAGCCTCTTCCGGCCCCATCCCTGTCACTCATGGTCGCATTCAACCCCACCATCGTTCTTCAGCTTTCGTTTATCGATTTCAGGCGCTCTTTGACTTAAACATCTTTCTCGATCAATCTTAGTTTTTCTTAATCAGCTTTCACCTCTATAATGCACAAATCTGAATATGCAAGGCTGGCGGAGTCAGCATCAGCCTCGACGGGATCATGACACCCATGATGCCAGCGCTCTCAGACTATCCATTTTGCGGCTTCCCCACTTCCCTGTTTAAGTTGACAATCACGACTCAAAGAGCATTCGGGGGCTCTGACCGAATAATAACTTTTCTCTCGAGCAGTTGGCGAGTTCAATCAGGACCCGAGCACTTAAAATACGTGGAATGTCACTGTGTCACTCCGCCAAAGTGGTTGCCACAGACTCCAAACCTTCAGGCCATCTTGCGGCAATGACGATCCGCCTCGGATGAGTTCTCCCCAGCTTTTCTAAAGAGCCATGTGAGTCCTAACTAGGGAACACCCCAAATTGGATTTGTCTTTCCACAATTTACTTTGATTTACTCTAGTCCTTATTGTTCTTGCTTTCTTTTTTGCTTTAGTGCTGTTGACTCCAATTTGGATGATATTTCCACTTGCGACCCCTTTTTCAAGGCCCTGGGTTCCCCTGTAAACAACAAACACCAAATGAGACCGTGCACTATACATTGTTTCGCATCTACCCACGCATGAGCTGGGTCTCAAGGCTCAGATCGATTTGCCTTCTTTCTTTAAATCTGTACTCTGAATTTCTAAATGCGAATACTTGGTTCTCCCTCAGTTTGATCCGTGATATCAGATTCGTTTGTATTGCGTTATCCAATTTCCCCTTTTCCCCTTTTGAGACTCCCAATACGACCCTTGGTCTCATTAGTGGACACACTGGGCTCTTTCCTTGACCTTTGATTCATTGCCTTTGCGTCAAGTGTCATTTGCGCTTTTCCCTTTCGAGCCAACCAGCTCTGGTCATTCTTTGTCTCTGGGGTCTTCTGCTGTCGGTGCATCTGCGAGTCTGCGACCCTTTGATCCTTTGAATGCCACCAAGTAGATAAATTTTTATTCTTCTTATTCTTCTATCACCGCTATTTCATTTCTTGCTGTTACCTCTTTCCAGAATCAAGTTTCTTCTTGGTTGCGGCTCTCGCAGGTGGACATTGGCGGTGTTGGCGTGGCAGTGGCAGCGAACCTTACCCCCAGGGGTAAAATTGACCAGCACGGGAACATCTCCAGAAGGTCAGCCCGTCTCCTTTCCACCAACCCTTTCCCTATGCACATTCCAATTGACCACTAGATTCCCTTTTAGACACGTCTTCATTGGGGTCTTTCGTTTCGCGCGGTGACATTATTTTTTAATCTTCCGCTTCTTGTCACTCTCTTCTCCTTCTCTGCTCTGTTCGGAGCTCCCTATTTCTCGATTTTCCTCTTCACTTCCCGGGGCAATCTTTTTTGACCCCCGTCTTTCTTCATTTCTTATTATTCTTTTCTACTTCATTTCTTAATATCCATATTCTTATTCTCCTCGTCCTTCCCGTTGCTCTTGGTTTCTCCGTCAACGTCAACTCATTTGCTCCCTAATCCAAGAGACCACCGTATCCCTTGCTCTCGCTCCCTCTCGCCATGCAAGCCTCCGATGCATCGAGCCGTCTGAAGTTTTCTCATCTGAATGCGGATAGTACAGGATTCTCTCACGGAGCGTACAACTCAAACAATCTCCCTTTGCAAGGGTTGTCGGACCGGAACCATCGCCGAATAAACATACCCGCCATCAACACGACTGCTACCCCGAGCACGACTGATAACATGGCGAACTCGGGTACCGCTTTCGATATGAACTTCACACCCCTCCTTCCCTCCCAGCTGCTTCTCGGTAGCCCTTTCCAGCCTGGCACTCCATCCGCGTTCACTTCGCCCCAGTTCAACTACGGTGGCTTCTCGCAGAACGCCTCGGCGCAAGCGGCACAGAACCAACTCGGGAGCCCGACGCAAGCTTCGCATAATGCCGGTTTATACTCGAATATGTTGGCGGAAGGTATGGGCAACCAGCAGATGCTGGGTGGTCCTCAGTCCCCTGTCGGTGGACTGGGAGGTCTAGGCAATGCTGCGTACGGAAGCCCTGCCGCGTCTGTAACTCCTGGTCTTCTTTCGGGCACGAGTCGGACCGTATATCTGGGCAACATTCCCCCGGAGACTCCTGCTGAGGAGATTCTGAACCACGTCCGAAGTGGCCAAATCGAGTCTGTTCGCTTGCTCCCCGACAAGAACTGTGCCTTCATCTCCTTCCTCGACAGCAACTCGGCCACACACTTTCACTCGGATGCTATCCTCAAGAAACTGGCTATCAAGGGGAACGACATAAAGGTCGGCTGGGGCAAACCTTCGCAGGTGCCAACATCGGTCGCTTTGGCCGTCCAACAGTCAGGAGCTTCGCGTAATGTGTATCTCGGCAACCTGGCGGATGAGACTACGGAGGATGAGTTGCGCGAGGAGCTCGGAAAGTTTGGCCCAATCGACACCGTGAAGATTGTCAAGGAGAAGGCCATTGGGTTCGTTCACTTCCTGTCCATCACCAACGCCATGAAGGCTGTTTCTCAGCTACCGCAGGAGGCCAAGTGGCAGGCCCCTCGCCGTGTGTTCTACGGTAAGGATCGATGTGCCTATGTTTCCAAGACACAGCAACAGAATGCCGCACAGTTCCTTGGAATTGCGCCGGGCTACGCACACATTCTTAACTCGGCTGATCGCGACCTGATCACGAATGCTTTGGCCCAGCAGTCTGTTGCTGCTGCGGCAGTGGCCACCTCTGCCGGCGGTGTCAACAACCTTGGTAACCGGACCATCTACCTTGGCAACATCCACCCTGAGACTACTATCGAGGAGATTTGCAACGTTGTGCGCGGAGGTCTTCTCCATCACATTCGATACATCCCAGACAAGCATATCTGCTTCGTTACTTTCATTGACCCAACATCGGCAGCCTCCTTCTATGCCTTGAGCAACCTCCAGGGACTCATGATTCACAACAGACGTCTGAAGATCGGCTGGGGTAAACATTCCGGACCCCTTCCTCCTGCTATTGCGCTCGCAGTTAGCGGCGGCGCTTCCCGCAATGTGTATGTCGGCAACCTGGACGAGTCGTGGGCTGAGGAGCGTCTGCGTCAGGACTTTGCGGAATACGGAGAGATTGAATTGGTCAACACGCTTCGCGAGAAGAGCTGCGCCTTTGTGAACTTCACCAACATTGCGAACGCGATCAAAGCGATTGAAGGCATGCGGAACCGTGAAGAGTACCGACGGTTCAAGATCAACTTCGGCAAAGACCGATGTGGAAACCCCCCTCGTCAGACCGGTAACGCTGGTCAACAGAACCGCAATGGTGCTGGCATTGAAGGCCCGCAGTCGCCCTCGCCGGCGTTAAATGGTTTCCATTCTCTTGCCCAACCTGGCTCCCAGTCCAGCCCGACCCGACCGGCACTTTCTCCTGCCCCAGGCTCTACGGGCTCTCAGAACGGTCAACAGCACCGACACCCCTTACAGACGGTGGCATCTCCGTCGGGTATTCTGAACAACGGCTCCAGCAACCCGTTGACCATGTACCTAAACCAGATGTCTACCCAGCAGGAACAGGAAGACCGACTGAATGACCCGCTCACCCTCGCGGCTCTGCAGTCTCAACCCCAGTCTAACCACCACCATCAGCAATCGCTTTACAACACCGCCACTACTAGCGATCTCGCCAACGGTGGCATCGACGCTCCTCTGCACCAGCACAAGCCATCTGCTAACGGATTCCTGAACGTCAGCAATGGTCCTACTGGACCTAGTCACCACGCCACCGCAAGCACTAGCAGTCTGAGTGTGCCTCGTGCGTCGCACTCGCGGGCTGTAAGCTTGCCATCGTTCTCCCAGGAGCCATTCGGCCCCATTTCGGGCCAACCAGGCCCTGGTCGCTCAGGAGCATCGCACCACCCCCAAGCCAGCTTTTCGGGCTTCAACTCTGCCCTTGGCGGACTGAACCATTCCGGCTTCGGGTTGGCCATCCACAACGAGAACTCACTGCCCGGCTGGGCAGAAGAAGAGATCGGAGCTAAATAAGCATCTCCGACACTTCTCAAGCATTTTTCCTTTCCTTTTATCTCCTTCTATATGTCATGGTTGATCCTCTTATGCATCTTATCATTTGAAAATTCTATCCTTCTGATTCTCTTCTCTTGTATTGGTTTTATGTTTTGCTTTATGTTATGTTATTGTCTGTATCTCATTCCAGACCAACACCTTTATAATGTTTTAATCCCCTTTCCTTATACCAATCACGTGTATTGCTAGCTGGATATGATACTTTCCCCTTCATTTTCTCTTCGTTTTTCTCTTTTGTTTTTGACTTTTACAATTTTGCTTATCCCCTTTTGCCGGCGAGGATAGGAACCTGACAATGCCATGGACTGGCTTGGCTCGTCTATCCTTATTCTTCGGTCTTATTATTTGCATATGTGATGTCATTTCGAGGGATATAATTCGGAGACCCCAGCGCTTTTGCTGCGTCTTGGAAGGGGGTGGAAGCTTTAATCGCTTCTGGGGGTAATCATCAGAATAATACCAATGGCCCTACACTACAGTCATTGAGACACAAGGGAGACTTGGTGGAAGAGACAGAAAACAAATATCAATGACCTGCATCTAGATTACAATGCGTACGCATGTCTTTATTACGAACGTGTAGTTTGACGTTAAGCGTCTTCTCCTATACTTTCTGTGCTTACACAGAGAAGGAATGGGCGGGCGGAGCGGAGAAACTAGTAGCCGCGCTCCATCCCAAATGTAAATAACAATCATCTTAACAACATCGCTCCTGCGCTGCCCTTTTGTCCCCCTCTTTAACGTGATCATCGAGAGAAACTGACATATTACGTTTCTCATCATGTCTCTGCCTCCCGAGCAAATCAACATTAAAAGGCGCCGCGAGGAAGAGCCAGTAGATACATTATGTAAGTCGAACGTTCTCACCTGGATCTTCCACATCGCCAGGAAAATTGCGCTTCAGCAAGACTGGCCCACTAGTGAGATTGTCTATGTACATTACACAAGGCTGACTCATTTTCCAGACATACAATCTGAGCTACACCAGACAAAGCGTCGGTTCACAGACTTTGTCTTCCAACGAGTCACAGTCAATGCCAGAGGTGCTCCTGAGAATGGCTCTCCTAGCCCCGGGCGTCTTGGCCCCGCTCATAGAGCTATTCAAAGTCCTCGCTCCGTAAGCAGTATTCATCTTCCCAAGAGTACGAACCGCGGTAACGAAAGCGTCGTTCCTTCGGTGAGAGCAACGTCACCTGGAGCTGAGCTTCGAGAGGCAAAGAGACTCGCTACCGCCCGAAAGGAGATGGATTCGAAGCTGAAAAATGCTCTACACTCCTCTCCTACTCGGCCGCAACCCGAGCGAGAAAAGCTCACCCCTGTATCCAAGAAGAGCGATGTAGCTTCCAGCAGCGGAGGCTTAGGATCTTCTGCGTCAAGTGGGCGGGGTAGTCCGGCTTCGTCCGGGCTCGCATCTTCAATACGTCGCTTCCAGATTTCGCGGACAAGTACACCCACAGGGCCTCTGCGTAATGCAGGCAGTGGTGTTCAGAAACGAAGAGCGGACGGTGCAGTCGCCATTCTGGTGGAGAAACTGCGACGCGAGCCTCATTCAAGGCGGGCATCAATGGTCGCGGATGCGGCTGCTCGAATTGAAGCCTCAGCCTCGGTTGCCGACGAACCGGTCTCTGCTCCGGCCCGGAAACGGCCAGTGGTAAACCAGGCGGAGAAGAAATGGCGAGCAGAACGTCAAGGCGCGATATCTGCTGCCAAAGACCGTATTGCTGAAGTGCTTGAAAAAGGAGCACAGGCTCGCCAGAGTAATTGGGATGACGAATCAGATCGATTAGCCCGTCAATTCGAGCAAATCGCACTGGAGCTCGACTCGGAAATGGATGTAGCACCAACCAGTGCAAAACAATATCCAACGCCCTCCGCATCTCGCCCGGTATTGCCGAAGCCTCGACTTAAATATCAACCGCGAACCCCTAATAAACATCGAGCAGCCGCACCCTCGATCTCTACGGAATCTGGCAAGCAGAAGTCTGTTGAATCGCCTGAGGATGGCGACAGTGACGAAGACTACGTTTACGATACCTATATACGCCATCCTCTCCCAGATAAAGGACACTTGACAGATCCGCTGGTTGATATAGTCGGGGACCAAGAAGCTTGGCTTCGTCACCACGGTATAGATAGCAGTCGCCAAGATGTTGGTGTTATTGTCATCACACCCGAAGATGAAGCGTATTGGGAGGACTTTGCGGAGGATACAGATGATGAGGACAGGTGGGACAGCGAAGACGGCGATTCTAATGGTGAGTATCTACACAACGCATCATCTCTAGGAACACAAGCTAATGAAGCTAATTTTACAGCTGAAAACAACCCTGCAAATGATTATCCTGACGAGGAGCTATCCTGGGACGACGAGGAAGACGATGAGGCAGCGGCTTACAGAAAGTACCGACATGGCCATTCCGATGACGAAGAATTCGACTGGGATGACTCCGGCAGCGAAGCCGCTAGTGCTGACAGATATGGCAAACGCTATGGCTGGTCGCATGTGGAGTCTGACGAAGAATGGTAGATATGGTATGCCTAAGCTTCTTACAAACTTTGTTGTCACCCCATGCGGCGAGGTGCAGGGGAACTCTGGCAGACAATGACATTATCTTCAAGCGCGACATGAGCTATGCCCGCGGAGACTCCGTAGGCTTGCGAACCGAGAGTCCAAGGCGCAGCCTTCACAAGCTGATTCAGCGACTATTTTCCGACAGGACCAACCCTACTCCAAATACAGATCTATGAAGCGACCGTAACGATCGAATCAGGCTGTCGGACGGCTTTACATTTCTTCAGTGCGGGGTTAACTTCAAGGAGGATCATCCGTTCGAGCGCTGAAGAAAGAAAAATGAAAGAAAAATCATACATGCGAGTCATTCTTACGCGAGCTGTAACCACTGAACCAACAGTGTCATCCAACATTGCCTTATCGCAGAGAACCGAGCCACATCAATCTCGCCATGACCTCGAAACACGAAGTGACTCCTGGGAAACCCACGCGAGCGCCCAAAAAAAAGCCATGCGTCATGCAGATACGGTCGGGTCATATTACTTTTTCCTGTCGAGCCGTGGTTATGGTGTCATATGTAGACGAGTGTGGGGTGTGGAACAAATGAAGGATCCAGGTTCAATTGAGGTTTTCCTTGTCTTTTTCCTTCCTTCACATATCCTTCGGGATCCCAATCCTTCGCTCGATCGGTGGACCGTGGATTGGGTTCTGCAGCGGGCAGCTGAATAAATCCATCACCATGGTGGCTGGGCGAACGGGACAGATTGTGCCTTGCCAGTTGTTAGTCTAGCCGATGACTTGCTACAATATACGAGCACAGGTCGTCCCATCCTGGTGGTTCAAGACCAAGGAATATCGATGGCGTAGGCGGATGCAAGCTGCATTGCCCCAGGCTTTGATTCTTTAGGCAATATACTGCGCCAAGGAGGGGAGGGCATAGCATAGCACAGAATCCATCACTGCAGTATCTTCAGGACATTGGCAGCCCAAAAAGGGCACCATTGAGAT
This sequence comes from Aspergillus stella-maris, assembly GCF_047715825.1. Taxonomy (NCBI): domain Eukaryota; kingdom Fungi; phylum Ascomycota; class Eurotiomycetes; order Eurotiales; family Aspergillaceae; genus Aspergillus; species Aspergillus stella-maris. Next base: position 320,494 of record NW_027396825.1, on the reverse strand, counting down.
CTTACAGTAATCACTAGTCTCCAATGACACAGCCTGCAACACCTTTGACCCTACTCTAACCTACTTTGTTGATGTTCGTCAGAATCAGATTCAGTCAGACTCAGCGCAGGGGACTGCGCCACCGTATCGTACGATACCGTACCACAGCCTCCTCGCACAGCCCAAGCAGTACATACCACCGTAGTACTCCGTACTCCGTACCTCCTATCAGTATCTTACTAGCAGTAGTACCGAGTACAACCATCCGCAATGAACACGATACACAGCATCCAGCACAATATCAAAAGTCGAGAGATAAGAGTAAGACGCAGTCCCAAAATAAGACCCGCTGACCAACCGGTTGCCTGAATCAACATACCTTACCAAGGCATTCTGAGGGGAGGGGAAGGGAGTACTTAGTCCTTAGCACGGCAGGGTACAGGGTACAGGGTACAGGCCAAGGTAAGGTAGAGTCCAGACCGGCTCTAGCCCGGTCGCATTAGTTATTGGGTATGCACGATCCAAGTTACCTGCTACATAGATACTGTACTTGTAGGGGTATCTTTCCCCGTTCTTGTACTAAATATGGACAGTACTTAGTATTTTAGGAGTCTCGGAATTCCCGGTCCGTATCGAGTAAGACGATACGGTACGTAAGTAGGGAGTACTGATGGTGTTTCCGAATTCCGAGGGATTTTGCCCTTTGCTCTTTCGATACTTGAGAGCTGATAACGGAGCTGGTAATGGGAGAAAGGAAGTATTGCGTGAGTCAGGACTGAAGGGATGGGATCATGGGAAAGGGAGGCTGGAGGGTTGAGTTGGATCACGTGGTATTTGTTTTCCTTTTTTTTTCTTACGGGACGATGGTTGTTGGTGTCTGAGGAATAGGTGTTGAACTGTTGATGGAGTTCTATCTGGCGCTATCTCTGTATCTTACTCGCAGATGTTCATTGGTTATGGAGGTTGCAGTGTATGGACAGGAAGTGATTGCTTTACTGCGCTGTTGGTTGTATTGTATCCAAGTATATACTCCGTGAAATATAATATCCACAAATATAGTATAGTATAATATATAAAAGTATCCAGATCGATGATGTAGGAGTATGCATGCTAAATACAGAGAGCCTCCCAGGTATAGTCCACTGTCCAGTGGACAAGATATAGTAAAGTAGCATGTCATATGTCGTTGACAAAACAAGAAAAAAAAAAAAGATCGCCAGCAGAGCCGTTCCTAGGCCGACCCGGTCGGATTATGGAGGTAAGGTTGAGGATGAATATGAGGGAATAGTAAAGTAGAAGGTATCATCGGCCGTGAATAAAGGAGTAGGAGTTTGGAAGTCAAGGACCCGGGGAGTGAGGAGTCATCGAGTAGGAGAACAAGGAAAGTCGAGAAAAGTAGGTGAAGTCAGTCAGTCTACCTCGCCAACCTCTTCCTCATCACCTCTTCCCGATCCTCCTTCATCCAAGGATACCAAACGCCCATCCACTCGACAACGCCAAACTGTGGCGCACCACCATGGAACCCGCCCGCCGTCGAAGCAGGCGTCGGCACGCTCTCCTGCTTCAGGAACTCGCCGTCGCGCATGCGCCGCTGCTCCCTCAGCGTCGGACACTTCTTCTCCTTGATGAAGCGGTAGAACTTGCACTGGATCCCCTGGAACCCGCTGCGCTGGCGCGCGGGGAACTGCCGGTTGAAGCTCTCGCGCACTTCCTTCCACTCCTGGCAGAGATCGACGCGGTGGTACCAGATGAAGTACATCTCTTCTTCCTCGTACTTGGGTCGTGGTGGGCGGCGCCGGTCGCCTGTTGAGCTGTGGTGGCCGTGCGGTGAGGGGCCTCCGCCGCCGTTCGTCGATGAGCTGCTAGAGACGGAGTCGTAGCGGTCTCGACCGTGGTAGGGCTCTGGGGAAGAGGCTGTTGAGCGGGAGGGGTGGTGGTAGGGGTTGAAGGAGTGGTGGTGGTGATGGCTGTGGCTGTCCTGGGATGATGGGGTGCGGCCATGGTCGTTGCTGTAGGGGCTGTGGTGGTGGTGATGGTGATGATGGTGATGGTGTTGTCCATGGTTGTCAAAGCTGTAGTAATACTGGTTTGGACTCGGTGGGTAGAGAGGCGAGTACTGTGGTGTCAAGGGGCCTGGGCTATAGTGTAGTTTCGAGGTCGACTTGTAGTTGTCGGGTTCGGCAGCTCCTTGCGGGTTGAGCAGCGAGTCGATAGCCATACTGCGGCCTGAGTGAGATGAGATGGCCATGTTGTCGGTATTTAGTATGCTTGTGACTCAGGTTGATGGTGTCAAGGTGTGTGTGGGAGTGGTCAACTCGATCCAGCAAGGGAGGGTTTATAGCTGGTCTACAAGTCGAATAAAACAAGATTCCCCCTGGTAGGAAGTAGATATAGAAAAAGAGAAAGAGGAGAAGGAGTCGGGGATCGCGCGCTTAAGAGAAGAGGGACGAAAGCAGGACTGCAGCATCCCCAACAGCAGACGCAGAGCGAGATTCCGGTTGGATTGCGAGGGAGCACTGGGTTGTCGCTGGCCCCATGCAGCGTACCGACTCCCTGGGACGCTTCGGCCTGTCACGGCGAGGGCAGCACGACGCCCCTGGTCCCGGCTGGCGAATGTCGTGAAGCGGGATGGGCAGCGTCTGCGGAGAGACTGCGGCAACAGACCGAGTAGGAAAGAAGGCGCTTCTTAGTGTGCAGCGCTGCAGTTGCTATTTGCAGACTGGCTAGTGCTAGAGGTGTTGGAAGTGCAGGAGCTGTGAGTCGATGAGCAGAGTTGCAGATGTGCAGAAGAATGAGAAGCGTGAGGTGTGAGTGTTATGTATGATCCTGTCCAGACTGTCGATGGGCTTGCCACTGTGCATAGAGTGTCGAATAATAAAAACACCAGAAATAATAATTTAAAAAATAATATCGTCGATAATAAATAATCCAAATCATTAATTTATTTTAAATTTGCCTCAGCACCCCCGTTAGATCGGGTAATTTATTCTTTTTCTGCACTGCAATTTTATGTATTTTTCCCCAGTCGCAATTCTCTAAGTGGGCCAGCAGTAAGCCAGATCGCATGGAGGAGCCGCAGTAACTCTGCCTCAGACTCAAACAGACAAAGAAACTCTGAAGAAATTATAGCCAGGACTTTAGGGTCTATGGGTCTGACAAATACCTAGCCTTCTGGCATGCAAGTCCTACGTATTCAAGCCGGGTTTACATACCGACCTGCCCCTGCTCAAGGGTGAACATCGGAATTGCATTCTTGCCTATCTATCTTCTGGCCCAGACCTGCTAGGACCTAGGGAGTATGGAGTAGGTACAGTAGTCAGTAGGTTCGCGGCGCAGCTGCTAAATTAAACAGCTCGAGGGTGATCCCACATTATTATCGTACTGGTATGTAAGGCATCGCGGGTAGTGCTACTAGGGTGCTAGTTAGTGTCCAAAGTTGAGACAGACAGGATCTGACAGGCAGCCCAAGCCCACTCTTCAGAGTTTTATCTTCAGGGACTGGTCTAAAAGCCAGAGGGAAATAAAAGGAATAATAATCAAAAAGAAATAAAATGGTAGGATACCAGTGACGGAGAAACAAACGCAGAGGGGGCACTGAAGGAGACTGAAGAGGGGTTGGAAAACCAACAGCACGCAGCACTGTGATTGGCCGGGGGCGGCAGAGTGGCTTCGACTAGCGTACCGTTCCCTCGGGTCGGCCCAGCGAATAAGCGGCACCCGGCGTCTGACAGAGACACGATGTGGGTGGGCCCAGCAGAGCAGCAATAACAAATCTTTTCCCTCTCTTCACTGCTGCAGTTCTCCCTCACCAGTCCAGATGCCAATCTGCAAGCCTGCCAACTCATCCTCGTCCTGCCCGCTTCAGTACTTCTTCTGCCTATTATCATCCTGGGCTCAGGGCCCCGCTTGGCGCTGTAAATCATTTCGTCACAGCCGAGTCGCCCAATCGCGCCTCGCAATTAAAGCGATTAATTAACGTATGACGGGGCAGGGTGCTAACCTGATCCAAGATGAAGCCGCGATCTGACGATTTTCCTCCTAGGGAAATAGCACTCGGCCCAGGAAAGCACGGAGCACGGAGCAGGCGCGCCAGTGCCCAGTAGTCAAGCCTAATGATCGTCCTGGACGGATCAACCGCCAGTCTGACACTGACATCGCTACTTGAGACACACTTGTGCTGGCACCTGCATATCAGTCAACTCCCCTTGTGCCTGTGATTCTCAATTCGGTAAAAGCACAGCTTTTCAGCCCCCTCCGCGCTGTCGAAGATCTCAGATGTGTCGTTTGTCCGCTGCTTCCCGGCCTGCACTTGCCCTGCAAGGACTCTGCCAACTTGCTAGTACTACTTCTTCAACCATGTAATTTGTAGACAACCTAGAAGCCAGAAGAAAGAAAAGTACATGTTTCAATACATCATGCGTCCCCACAAGGCATTTGTCACCTTGACCAGATTTCAAGGTGGGCCGAACCAGTCTTTCGCGCATCATGGCCTGAAGATCTGTTCCTCTTTCGAACCAGACAAAGAACTCCTCATTTTGAGATATGCGATAGTCGATGCTTCAAGTTTGTCAGGAATCCAGCCAAGGGCTGGTCCGTACGACCTGGCGGAGAAAATGTGGAGCTGCGAATTGCGGCACAGTCAAGGTGCGCTGCTAGATCACAACATAACCTGCAAACCACGCGCCAGGAATGGCCTCTCGTCAGTTCTGGTCGGCTATGTCTTGCCTTTGATTGGGGGTTCCGCCATCAGAGCTGGAACGTACGGGGAACTCCGAGGGGGATCCATCACAATAATAAAATAATCACCCTCGAGAGTCTGGATGGCCGATGCAATTTTGAGAGGCCAGGAGAACACGGATTTGCGCTCCTTACCCTGACTCTTGCACTCTTCGGTCTGACCGGCCGGAAAGCGAGTCAGGGTACATCTGCCATTTCAAATGCTGAGTCGCTGGTTCTGCGCGTTGACTCGTTGAATCCCTTCAGTCTTGACCGTTGATCCGTTACACCGTCCACGCTGACAGCCTGATGGGGGGCAAGGGTTCGCGCTTTGCGGTCAATAATATGTCATATGCGCTCCCCCCCCCCCCCCCCCAAGGAATCATCACCCTGGCCTCTCGGAAACGAGGTTCAACGAGCCAGGTCGCTGATAATCTGCTACGGCGTCAATTCTGCGCTCGTGAACCGCGTAGTCCCGGATTCCCGTAGGACAAGGATTTTCTTCACACTCGTTCCTTCCGACTCGAGCGTAGTGCGTGCAACCTAGCGGCAAAAGATCAAACAGAACTCCTGAACCAAGAGCTCTGTACGCCTGAAATATCTCTCTGCCTGGCCTGGACCGGACCCTCCAGAGCCACTTTCGTCGCCTACCCGCAGTCAAGGTCGGTCACGTGAAATAGACGACCACAGTGAAGTCCGTCGCTGGCGCCGTCGAGGCAGACAAAGGGTCGGAGATTTGATGAAGGCCGGTGATTGTTCCAGACTCTGGTCCAGGGCAGATCCTGATTTGCAATAATATACTAGAAGCAGGGGCAGGAATTGTCAATAGTTGCTGACATCTCGACAACGGCGCACCGCCTGAGGCTCAAGTCTTATCCGACCGGCGCTGAAGGATCAAGTTCGCCATCTGCAAGTACTCTGTATGGGCTTTGCAGATTGCAGTTCGCACATGAAGCTTGGGACTTGCACACTTGGAGATAGAACTCCGACTTTGAACAGAGAACAGTGGAAATGAAGTGGAGAACCGGCGTTGGTAGTCCGTCTCTCCGACTTCTCCGTTGGGATTCTGGGCTGTCTCCCTCGTACTTTTGTTCGTGATCTTCTGCGCTCCTGACTCTGGTCTTTTGCTAATTCTCCTCGCAGTCATCTTGTACGAAGAGAGTCCCGACATTGTTTTCGTTCTGAAATGCAGTCAGCATGTCTTCAGGAATCCTTCAGCACGCTCCAATCATCCTCGCCCAGGAGATGGTCATAGCTCTCTTCCAGAACTCGATTGAATTGTCGCGTGGAGAGCTCCAGCCACTCTCGATGGATCCCTTTTGAGCCTAAAATATACGAGTTCACCAATGGTTGGATGGCATTGGCGAAACAGTGGTTGGTGCACCCGGGGAGATCCCGCCTCTACAGCAACATACTCCTATCAGTACCTCTTTGTTCAACGGTCCTGCAGCTGAACATTGCTCCTGTGGCGTTTCCTACTCGAGTTATGCCCCCGGGATGTCTCAATCGTGATGAGCCGAACAGGATCCAATGACCCCATCGGCCATCGCCCAAGGGCCAAATGGCACATATCAGTATCCACAAATAGCGCCGGCAAGGGAGCCTGAGTAAGCGGAGTTCCAAGTGCCAGCTGATAACTAAGGAATCTGTAAGCAGCTCGGTATCGCAGAGATAATCATCCGTTCAATATCGTGACACTGCAGAACGAAACTGATCAGTTGATGCTGATAGCAGGTGATACTGCACAAAGCCACAGATGAGTCGGTGAACCAAGGCGTTCTCGTCAGATAAACAGTATTTTTTGCTTTTTCCTCTGCCTTCCCTGTGAAGAATCCCTTGCGTCTGCTGTTCTTGGCGTTCTGGCTTGCCTAGTCCTTTCTTCAATCTTCAGTCACGGTGATGCAGACTTGCAGTGGACTTGGCTGCTTCTGCTTGCACATTGTGCATTGCGCATGATCCAAGGCCCGACTCCTCGCTTATGCTGCATAATTAGGCATACGTGTTTATGCATACAGAAAAGGGTACTCGGTGGCTGTGCACAGGGTCTATGCTCCGCGATCCAGGTCGTATCGAGAATTCGAGACGAGCACAGCCTTTGACGAAAGAAAAACGTGGGAAATAACAGGTCGAATATGTAAAGAGCTTGCGAGTTGCGAGGTCGATGAGCCTCAATCAACTCTTGGTACTGCTGTAGTAGTAGTACCTCGGTACTATAGCACCAGCCCCACGCAGTCGCACTGACCGGGCACGGCACTCGGCAGCCAGACTGCGCATTGCAAAACTCGAGCGATATATTACCCGACATATTGTAAGCTCATACTATAGCATCGACAAGTTAATGATTTCGTACGACTGCTGCATACATATCAAACTTTGAAACCAATCCGCGGGTCTCGCTAGCTTACTATCCGGCTTGTTTCCCAAGCTCAGTGCAGTGCAATCCATTTTTCGGACCCCACGAGCCAGGAGATTGGGATGTGGACTGTATGTGGAACAAGCCCAGGCCAAGCTGTTCTCAGTCTCACTTGCAGTCCCCAGCATAACTGTACCACAAAGTACAGTCCACAGAGTTCCGAGTCGACAACCGAGAAATTAGTTTCAAATACTGTCCTCCGTTCTCTGGTATATTATCGCGAAGCCCCATACGAGAACTCCGTCAAATCCGTAGAATCCGTACACTCCGGCTCCGGTCCAATGTCGCATTCCTGCTAGTTCATACGAGGTTTTCGTCAATCCAACTTGATATATAATTAAGTTTTCCATGGTGGGGAGCTTGAATTCTTCAGGGATCACGGATGTGGGTTTTCGTCGTACAAAGTGCGGCAGATAGACCACTGACCGATGACTGACCAGACCCGTCGTATGGGGTTTTGGTCTTTGGATTTGGGGGCCAGTTCATTTGTCGCGCAAATCCTGCGCCAGCCAGACATGACGGTGACAGCCGAGCAAGCCACAGCTCTCACAGGCTCACAGCCCACAACTGGTCAGTCGCCAGCGCACGAAACTACCGCTTTAGTGACGGAGGATTAGAGTAGGCTTGCATCCTGGCTCACTCGTAGGGCTTCTAGAAAAGTATGTTGCAAATAGAGACCGATCTTGATTTGCTGGCTGCAGGACATGGTGGTTACACTTGCTCCCTCGTGGCGGATTTGCACCAGGCAAGATCGAATGTTCATGCTGAAGGATTCATGCCGAAGTCAATTACATTGGGTAGCACCATTTGTCGTCTTCCGACTCAGTAAGAATAAAGGCTTTTGCATTTCAAATCCACAATATTGTGCCATTTTCGTGTGGGACTGATCTAACCGAATCTCGAAAGGAAAAGCTGTAGTTGTAGGGATATATCCATAAGTTTCGGCCGGGCGTAGTAGGAAACCGTATGTCTGTAGTCAGTAACTCGAATTCTCAACTCTTTACTTGGTGCAGGAGAATTCAGAGTGACGATGTCGGCCGATCAGCCGGTCTGAAGAAAGAAAGTAGAAACGTCTCCGACTTTAGTCTGAACTTTATCCTCTCGAGCATGAGGGCAGTTTTGCCGGAGAACTGCCGCTTTGCCACGAATATTGCTCAGATGGGCTTTCGGTTGACATTAATTGGCGTAGTGTCAGGATGGTCGTCCTCGCGCAGAAGCTCTATTATGTTATGGAAGTTGCGCAGAGTAGATAGCATAGATAGCAGAGTGGCATCCCAAACATCTAAAGCACGGAGACTTGGTGTGAGCCTGCTTCACGTCATGGGCTCATGGTCCCATGGACCATGATCTCTTGAGTTTCCCTGTTCCCAGGCTGATTGCTCGTTTGTTTGCTTCAACTCCGCTCGCTGAGCCTCCCGGTCGATCACTGTCATACCTGAATCTGCAACAAAACGGGCGTGGTCAGCAGTCGATGCGGTCCTTGAAGCATGATTGCATCAGTCAGGCCCATCAGACGATCGGACGGGAGGGGGATGGGGTTTGCCCACCAACTAGACCATTCTGCCCAGGATAACCGTTGTCTGTTGGCCCAACCTGGGCGTATGAGCGTTTACCCATCTTGGTGCGGCACAGCCATCGTACATAGGGTAACCGTGTCAGGTGGGTACAGGCTTGATGTACCTGCCCTGAGTAGTCGTGACAAAGAAGCCTCAAGCGCCGTTGGTTCTTCTGCGTTTGTGATTGGAGATCAGGCTCCGCCTATTCCGTACTTTGGCCTGTAAGAGTCGTCCGCAAGGCTACACACGGCTACCGTTGACGGTTTGAACTGCATAGCACTATCATTGCCGACGATCATCAGAATGTAAGGCGCTGAAAGCAGGAAGTTGCACCCCGATATCCTACGTTATATCCGGGCTCGCGATAGATTAACCGCGCAACGAGGGTTGGGCGTCTGCTACTGTATAGGACGGATTCTCGGACTTTAATACCGACTCGGAAATAAAAGCTTCCTATAGCAGTGAAGCAATCGTCGATCAATATTGGCGATGCGGTTATTCTTCCGTAAAAGCCGCTCGACGAAGAGTCCGTGACATCAACAGAAGCGTCAATCTCATGCATGTAGTTTCGAATCAAACATCCATCCAGGCAAATATTGAGGCTCAGGGTCAAAATGGGTCTTGGAAATGGCGAAACAAGTTGAGCACTCTGAGTCAACCCCCACCTCAGTCGTTGAGTGAGCTCACGTTTCGATAGGGCATAGTCGCCGCAGGGGTAGATTATCCCCCCGTCAGCGTCGCCGACGCAGTCGAGTCAAAGTGAGGCACAGTGCCTCGGACTTGATAGCGGATGATCGAATCTGTCAAGATCTGTGGTTCTCATTGGCTCTTCTGTTGGAGAAAAGAGGGTAAGCACCGAGCAATGAAAGGAAGGCAGTAGATTAATTGCTCGACGCCGTACTTCCGTCGTCTCTTCAGTAGTGGAATAACAGGGATCGACCTTTCCAGGATTATTAGCCTTGGATCGTCGTCAAACGAAAAGTAAATACCATGATCATCACATCACCTCTTCTCATCAGTTTCATAATCAAAGAAGTGCGAGGTTGCAGCCCTAGCTTGGCAGGAGTGTGGACTGTAGGCTTGCATTCTGGGTGACAACTGCCAAGGCAGCAGTCAAAACCAAAGATTGACTAACTCGTTAGCCTGGGTAGCTCCTTCCCCGATGAAGCTAGTTACGCAACCTGCTGAAGAATGCTAGCATCGGCTCCAGTCACCAGTGGTGTCCTCTGTACTTTGTGTAAACTATATTCTCCATAGATGTGAGATGCGGAGTGTGAAGAATTGTGGACATCTTGGTCTGCAATGGCTTCTGGTGATGAGGGTAGCTTGAGCTGCTTCTCATGTTCTTGTTCCCGAAGTGAGACATTACCCGAGTCGGGACGAAAAAGGCAAGAGCCTCAGTGGCAGCAGCAATTGCCCAAGGTTCGACTTACGGTGTGCTAATGCCCAGCTATCACACCCTCACCCAGACTGTCGGGTCCTAAGTCCTAACAGAGTCACGCTTGCAGCAGGCAATTTCGGCGGCGCTGCACTCCTTCGCCACGGTTCGTATCCTTCAGCTCTGACTTTTTCGCCTCTCTGATAGGGGCGTGAACGTGTGGGCGGTGCGCAGCCTCGACGGTGGAGGCAAGATTCCAGATTCTCAAAGAACCTCCATATCCAAGATCCATCAAGGACCGAGGTAATCCGAGAACACTATATTTCGGCCGTAATCATGGGTCCCAATCGGCTCACTTCCTCTTCGCATCGTCAAAACAGTGCCAGTTACTTGAATGAAGAGCTCGGGGCCACAAATCGATCCGAAAGGCGGGCGTGCTTGGTACGAATGATGCGCTACAAAAACCACATCTTGCGACTGTACCGCTGCGAATCTGCGATCCTTTGTTCGTCAATCGGGGATCTCCGCTTGGTTCGAGCTTCTCCGCTCCCCACTTATAAGTGGCCACAATTGTCAAACTATTGCCAGCAGCTGCCCATGGTTGTCAAACGGCTTCCTCAGTATGCAGGTCCACATCTACCGGTTGGAAGCTCGCACCTCAGGTACATGGCCATCTATGGGTTGCCTCGCCGGCTCATCACAGTCAGTCACATTTTCACGGGTACATCAATTGAAAAACGCGAGTCAGAAGACGTATTCCGATACGTACTGAAGGTGCATGAGACCACATCTGGCAGGTTCCCACTTAGTTAGGTACCGTCCCTACCGGGGGACCTGGTCCGTCGACGGTGACTTGGCCGTTGTGAGCTTCGGGGCGACAATCCTCGAGGTTTGCTCCACCGGTACCAAAGGCTTCGTTTTCAGGGCGCAAAGAGGTTGGAGCAGCTTAGCTGAGTCCTGACTCGCTAGGCAGCTAAAGATGAACATCATTCTTGAGACTCCTTCCTGTTCCGCAAGATGTGGGAATCATGATGGGGATGGTGTTCGCCCCGTTACTATACAGAGTAAGATCCGGAGACTGTTGCAGAATGCCAATGCGGTAACGTATGGTATCATACCAGGCCGTACTGGTATTTTTCGGCCTTTTCGCTTTCCATTTTGAGATAGTATACAGTTGATGAGCCTCAACTCCAACAAGGCTGTGTCAGACTTTAGTACACTGGTCGACAGTCAACACCTTTCCCGTCGGCGATCGGGGAGTTGAACGCCCGGAGAGGCATTCATTTGCCTGCACAGGTCATAGCTCCAGCGAAAACACGATGGATATGTCAACAGACTCAATGAATATATATATTCCGAGCAAATATGCTAAGAACGATTCACCCAAATGCCCTTGAGGAGTCGGGGGTCGCTTTCTATATAATAATCTAATAAATACTAGCACTGCGACATCAGACGGAATCATCCTCTCAAAAGCAATAATACAACCCTGCAGCATCATGAACCCATCCCGAGGTAGCACTGCCTACCGAACCCTCGCCGTCAGCACGATAATCAGCACTGCGGGATAAGCAAGACCCTCGACAAGCAAATTACAGCCTCAGAAATAAGAACACGTGATCCAGTCAGCCAGCCCCGGCTCCAGCCCCAGCCGTAGACCCAGCCCAGACCCAGCCCAGACCCATCTCGCAAGCTCCCCAGCCCTCATACCCCCGGGATGACAACACCTGCAGAAACAAGAACCAGGCAAATCCTCCGCCGCTGACGAGCTGGAACCGACCAGTAGACACCTACAAGCAACAGTGTAAGACAAATTCGAACGCCAACACAGCAACTGCGCCATACATAACGGGCCAGCCCGGGGGGTGGCCTAAGTGGCTCACCTCGTGGCCCGTCCATAGACTAGGTTGACTAGTAGGTATAGAAGGATTCTGGTAAGGGTGTAAGCAGCCCTATTCCTTATTCTTCTGGTCTGGGCGCGTGGTTTTGGCCTTTAAGGAAGGAAGGGAAGGGTGTTCTGCTAGGGTAGGTAGGGTAGGTTATATCATACGATGCCCGGCTGGTGAAAAAAGGGCGTGGTAGGGCAGGGTAGAGTTGAAGAAGGGGTTCGTGCGGGTGTGGCTTTGCGGTGGATGATAACGGTCGTAGACTTCTGAATGGTTTGGTCTAGGTAGACTCGAGAAGGCCAATAGTAACTTCATTAAGTTACGGGCTGAATGGTATTGAAGAAACGAAGAAGAAATGGCTAACTAGCTAAGTAGCAGTTAGCAACGGCAGGTACTGAACTATTAAGTCCAAAGCGCGTATCTGTGACAACAGTAGAGGTAGACGAATTTCGACATATCATTAATCAGATCGATCATGCACATTCCCCCCGTTTCGATTTGTAGGACTCATGCTTCTCGTATGCATATCATACAACGCCATTGAAGCATCACAAGATATCATCATAATTGTCTGTCCACTCATCAACTCAATCAGCGTGATATCCCGTTGCGACTTCGCACCTGTGGGGGCAGGTTAGTTGAGACGGAAACTGCATATAAGAGATAGGGAATGACTCACGGATCAGTGGCGTACTGCACATTGCAGTGTTCCCATTCCTCGTTCCTGACCAGTGCGGCACGGAAACGGACAGCATCTTCAATGGAGCAGAAGCGAAAGCTCACGGAACGAGGCTATAGCAAGGTCAGTCACGGCTCCAAAAGGAATGTCCATCAGCTTGACTCACACAACCCGGAACATAATTGTCAATGATCTTCTCAACCTCGCGATTCGAAGCAGTGGCAATCTTGACAATTTCGCTCATCGTCACCTCCATATCAACACCGACAGCACGAACAACACGAGTAGACCCAACAGAGAGGTTGAATGATAGCTGTGAGCTGATGACATCAACTTCCTCGCCGAGGTCAATGAACGCAGTGAATTTACGTTCCCTGTCAAGGTCAAGGCCATTCGGGTACTTGTCGTAGAACGCCCTGCATGCGTCTGCGTCATAAAACAGGATATGAGCGTTGCCAGTTGGTGTTATGGAGACGCTTTCGATGAGGCCACCGTGTACCATTGACAGAACCTTGTCTGGGGTGGCCCAGGTTGGGGGCAGGCCCTTGATAATGCAACGGCGGATTTGGGCAGCTAGAGAAAAAAAAAAAGGGATAGTAATTAGCTTCAAAAGTAATATCTAAAAAAAGAGGAGTAAGTACCGGGTCTAGCACGAACAACGGGAGCACCCCAGGACTTGAACGTCTTGAGGTTCTCTCGGTCTTCATCAACCTCGACCTTAGTCTCCGTACTTGCAACGAACGCATGAAGGTTGGCGGAAGTAAGCTTGTCACCGGTAGACCCAAGGTCAGACGCGACATACTCAGTTCTAGGGGTAAAGACCGGGGCATCGACGGTTAATGACTGGAAAGAAGTAGCGATCTTGTCTGGAGAAGACGAGGCGGGTTCGTTGACTTCATAGCCCCCGAAACTCCCACTAGTGTCTGGTTCAGGCCCAGTAACTGCCGTACGAGAGAGAAGTGTTAGTTCTGATCCTTAGCAAGGAGAAACCAAGGAGGATGACTTACCTTCGAAACCCCCGAAGCCAGTATCAGCCGGGGCGGCGAACTCGTCGCCAGTGTCCAGAGTCTGGTTCGGTTCCTCGTCTGACACCGCGTCGTCCGAAGAAGCAGGTGGTTTGCCGTATTCCTTCTCGAGTTTGAAGGAACGAGCAGCCGCCATGAAGGCAGCAGTGTCATCCACATCAGCGAACTGGCCCATGTTTGCTGATTTGTTGGTGTTGCTTGGCTGATCGAAAGTGTTCTGTTTTGAAGTGTTGTGATGGGCAGAATGAGAGAGAGGAGATGCAGGAGAAGAGACAGCAGGGGGGAAAGAATGGTGATGAGTGATTTTTTCCTTGTCGCCGCCGAGAGTCTGGTGTGAGAAGTGCTATGTTGTCAACTGCATTTCTTGACTCATGCATGGGTACCGATGTAAAGACATGAAATAGGAAAGGAAGCACAACAAGAGAGATTGAGAGAACTAACCTGACCAAGGCTCTGGGAATTACGACTGTCCTTCTTCGGTGCGTGTTGACTCTCCTCAAGACCTGAGGCGGTCTTGTCTGCGAATGTCTCGACAACAGTAGAGATGAGATCTGTGATATCCAAACCAGTAAACTCAGCAAAGTGCCTCCCAAGAGTCATTTTGAGGAGCGATAAAAGAGCCGAAGGTGCGAAGGTGATGTAAAAAGGGGAAAAAGGAGAACTTTGAGGTGAAAGTGAGAGGACATGGAGGAAATAACAGGCTTCCCCGCTACACTTCGGTGCTAATTCCGTCCGAGGTTGAGATCAGAGGACAAACCATTGTTCGCAGTGATCTGAGCAGATAAAGTATTATAAATGGAACAACTCACTGGAAGCAGACACTTCAGCTGGCTGCAGCCTGTTCGAGTGAAGGACATAGAGAGAGGGGAGAAAAAGATTGGAAAAGTAAGATTGGGAAGGAGTAACACGATAAACAGTGGAAGGCAGTCTCTCCCGCGGGTCGAGCAATTGAGGGCATTGACCTTGAGACAGTGTGAAGTTGTGAGTGAGCAGTTTAGCTTGAAAGACTCTTGATTTGGAATATGCATTCGCTAAATGTTAACATAGACAAGGATTATGACTTGGTTTACATACAACTGTATGGGATATCACAGCAATTTCGTCTTCAATCGACTTCATTCAGGAATCGGCAGGGACTCCCAGCCAGCCTGGCCCTCCTTGCGATTTTCAATGATCACCTGGAGCCCTGGGCGTCCACAGAAGCCATCATTTGAGGCAATTCGTTTAACATCCTGATACGAACCTCCTTCTTCTGAAGACTCATCAGAAACCCAGACAGTCCCCGTAACGCGCTGCCCCGGGACTTCCGTTCGCCGGGCGTTGTAGTGAGGCAAGCCAACCAAGGCATTGAGAATGCGGTGGATGAGACTGTATAGTCTCTCAGGCCGACGGGTGAACCCTAGCCATGAAAGGGTGCCAGGGTCATATGCCACTCGCACGAACGGGTTCATATAGACCCCTGTGTCAGCTATGTCCTCAGGATTAATTGGGACATCTTGAATATCTGCATGGATGAGACAGCATTCGGAGGCTTCCCAATACGTATCGTGAGATGCACGGAATGAAAGAGTGTCATTTTGTTCAGGTCCTGCCCTTGGAAATTGGAAGTACTGAGCGTCAAATGCAACCATTCCTCCCCAGCAACTGCGGACCCGAACAGCATCGGTTCCCGATAAGACGTCCTTTCGGCTCGTAGCATCGCCCGCGTTTGAGAACCACGGGAAGAATGGTATCCCTACACCGTATCCTTGCAAGTCCCTCGTGGCGTAGGTGTCGTAGAATTTGAACGGATTGATGAAATCCACAGCACAGGCGGCCCGGTATTGGGCGATTCCATTGTCATCGACATGAGTAGAAAACAAAAGCTGAAGCGCATCAACGGGATCGAAAGAAATATCGTTCAGGTACAATAGTCGATCGAACTTCGTTTCGGAAAGGGAGGTAAGAGGTTCTAAGGCTCGGTTCCGGACCTTAGCCAAATATTCAATGCGTCGTATCCGTTTCATTCCGTCGGGCGTAGTCACCGCTTCCAAAGTGCTCAAATCTAGATGTTCCTCATATACAATGGTCTTGTTGCAGGCCACTTTGGCCTCAAAATCCTGCAATGCGCCTGCGCCTGCTGGACCGCTATCGTTCTCGTAGATGCTCAAATACACGTTTTCTTCACCGAGTAGATCGATCAGCTTAAGAACGCTTTGTCCCCATGACCCGCCTGCTATGTCTCCGCTCCTATCGTATAAGCTTGCCGCAATATAAACCTTCTCGTTTCGAGAATTGCCCCGACCAGGCTTTGCTGAATTCTGAACGGCATTGCCGAGAGCACCGTAGTGCGAAGGTGGACTCGTATAGGAAGGGAAAAAGGTCGTCGTAAGAAAGACAAGCGCTAATACGATTCCGAAGAAGCTCTGGAGGTAGAAGTACGATCGGCGATTCGAGAAAAGTCGCAAGCAAATCGGCCGTCTTGAACCGCGCGCAAAAGGTCTCGAGGGAATTAAACGGCGGTATCCGGAGGCATAGTTCGAGCCGAAGATGCGCGATAGTAGAGGCGTTCGGTGAAAAAGCTTCCTGCGGCTGGGTATTGATTGGGACTCGAAATCGGCTTCGTCGAGGTTAAACGTGCCTTGAGAGTCGATGGAGGACCGCACTTCCAGCTCGTATTCGTCTGGATGGAGAAGTCGGGAGGACATGATCAGGACAAGGTATTGTCACAGTCAAGGCGGGAAAGGTAGCTTGAACAGGGCATCCATTCCTCAAACAAAAGAACGTAACTCCATGCAAAATAACAAGAGAGTCAAGATTGACAGGATTCCGCAGCTTTACGGCCTTGAGTCGCGCGTGCTCCAGTCTCCTTTTTGGGGATCGCTGCTCCAGTTGTGTCAGCCACAGCCCCATTGCCAAGCCATCGTGAACTGTTGGTTTGAGATGTGGCGCAAC
The DNA here is from genome assembly GCF_047715825.1 of Aspergillus stella-maris. NCBI lineage: Eukaryota > Fungi > Ascomycota > Eurotiomycetes > Eurotiales > Aspergillaceae > Aspergillus > Aspergillus stella-maris. Next base: position 303,928 of record NW_027396825.1, on the reverse strand, counting down.
ACTTTTAGACAGACGAATCGTTAAATATTCCTATTCACAATAATACCAAGTACGAAGCAGTCTACTCCTTATAATACCGTCTTCAAAAGCCCATCCATCGGTATATTGGGGTTAGCCAAGATGACAGCTCCTCTACACGCAAAATGAACTCCGATTGAAGCATTTCTTAGTATGGCTAAGAAATACACAATAGCAAGCATAAACAGCATGTTAACTCAGACGGAATTGTGCTAGTTTGATCCTCGAAACCCATGCCTATTGACAGGGTGATCAGATTATCAGAAACACTCGCGATACTGCAAGTTGACTGAACTTCCAATCCGAGTCAAACCGAGCGCATCAAAGGCGCTGGCGTTCCCACGTCTACTTCCTACCTACACCGAGAGCCGAGTCAAGGTTCATACGAGCTGCTTGGAACGCAATTTATCGCTCGGTGAATGATTGGTGCTATATTCCTTGTCTCACCGAAATACTCAAGAAGTCGCAAGATTATGCCATGTTCTGCGGCGTAGTTTGGATCTTGAATGTGATGTTGGTCGGAGTACTTAAATGAGGGGATTGCATGATTTGAATCCCCCTCATCTCAGCTCAGCCCCTCACTGACAAAGTCCAGATCCCGCTTCAATCAATCTTTTGTTGAAAACAGCAACTTAGCTTGATACAACTGTAACCGCAACAATGGCAGGATTTACGTTCGCCAACTCGCAAGACAAAGTTCCTGGAGAGAACGGAGCTCTCCCCGCAGAGTTCACGATCACAGCTCCCTCGTCGACTGATGTATGGGCTAAGCCACCGTCCACCGAAAGGTTCAGTGCTCCTATCCTCTACAAGTCTATCTCGCTGGACACATTCAAGCGCGCGCGAGTTGCATTCTCCGCCCATTGGACCGAGACGTATGACCAAGGTGGACTTATTCTCGTTCTGAATGGCGCCAACGGAACCCGCAAGTGGGTGAAGACCGGCATCGAGTTTACCCATGGCAAACCACATCTGAGTACTGTGACAAGGGACCGCTGGGCAGACTGGAGTTTGCTTTCAGTCCCATCAGGCGGCGTAGGAGCAACATTGGAGATTGTTAGAGAAGCGGATGACAGTCTTTGGATTTACCTCGTCGAAGGGATCCAGAAGTCGCCCATTCGAGAAGTGACTTGGGTCTTTGCGGAGGAAGATGTCGTCGATACCTGGATTGGAGTCTATGCGGCGAGGCCGTCGAGCGAAGGAGGAGACCTGGCAGTGAGCTTTTCCTCGGTCGTGATTCATGCGACGGATTCTGCGAGTAAATAGTTGGCTCGTTCGGGGTTCAGTTGGCACATTTTTCTTTTGATCCGAGGTGGTGGAACATCTTGCTGCAAAGATAACTTCATGTGATGGCTTGCTTTCTCACAACGACGACGGTCAATACCCTAGCTCATTGAGATGCGTTTGCTGCTAGATTAATGCTGCTTGATGGGGTGTTCTTTCCATGAGGACGCGAATTGGGGAAAACTCCGCCTTCGTATTGCATTTCCAAATGAATATGTCCTCGCTTCACCTGGAGTTATGAAGAGAGTTGCCGCATGGAGCATTGATATTCCATACTCCATAGCAGTACGTAGCACAGGATGGCTACTCCAACCTACCAAATGGCTGGGGGTCTCTCGCTGGATGAGAGATAAAGACCTGGAATCTAGATTTTATACTCTTTTAGATTCTGCAGACGCCCAACCGTCCCGTTAACTCTGACCCGGGAAGTCGAAGATGGAAAATGGCTGGAGAAGTGGAGTCGCGATCCGGTGGGAACAGAAAGAGGGGAAGGCAAAGCTGGAGATTTGAAAGAGATCTTCATGGCGGCTTTCGCGGCAGTGGGCGGGCGGCACTTAGATTGCTCCTGCAGGACTCGATTATCTGATCCGCGATAGTACCATGCTGCTTTCTCTCTACCAATTAATGTCGGGGAAAGGATCTTATTACTTGCTTACTGTACCTGGCGCCAATGTCAAAAATGGCAACGCCCCCGGGCGCATTTTTTTTCGACGATTTTGTCACAGTCTTGTAGCTTGACGACTGCTGCGTAGTAACGTGACAAATCTGGACTTTTGGCGATGGAGGGCCGGAGGTTTAGCGGGACGATACGAGACCAGAGTGGATATTTGGTCACGAATAATGATCAAGGTTGATCATGGCCGTTGCCGGAGTTGGCGCTGAAAAAGCCATCCCATCGCGTAATACTTTTCTGGGTTCTATAACAGTCATGCGCTATGCATACGTCGGTAAGACATATGATGAGTTCTGAACTTCTGACTCTTCTGAGCTCTTCTGCAAGGGATCTTTGGGCAGACATGATCTTCGATCTGTGAGTCACCCGCTCCATACCCACTGCGGCCTGCCTCACTTTCTAGTTTCCAGGGAAGCGATCCAAGAAGACGGTGAAGACTGAAGAGTAGTAAGGTAGTAAAGGCGTGGGGGAGCATCTGCTCCTGCGACCCAACAGACAGGTGAAGAATTAGAGTTGTTTGGTCCGATGGCCTCCGACATCACGCCAGTTGATCTTAGGTTATTTGCAGTTATCTGATTCTTTCCGTCCACTTAACGCGGGTGACACTGTGCCACTAGCGATCTTAGTTCGCTGCCCATGCGCCCTCCAAGAACTGCGGTTGTCTTGCGGGCGTGCGTCGCACATGGATAGGTATTGTATCAAATCAAAAAAGTGTTCGAGCGCTCGGGAATAATTTCTGTGCGTCATAACCTCGAGTTGACAAGGGGAATGTCCGTAGTCGAGTCATAGTACTGAGGCCCTTGGCGGGTCTTGAATCACGTGCGTGGGCGGCAGTGGCCGTATGTATCTCGATTTCGCCAGGGCCGTAACTTGGCCCCTTCAGGCTCACTTGGCCTTGCCGGTCTCCCGTTTCCCCACTGTATTGGGGTTCGCTCTGTTTTGCCACACACTCTCCGCCTCATCACCACGTCCCTCTCTGAAGTCAGACTCACACCTCACAACCGCGTCTTCCGAGCTGCGCCCTGCATTCCCCCTTGACTCACAAGGCCACAAGAAAGGGCATTTGGCTGGTTTCGCATTTGACGTGCTAGCGAGATGCTAAACTTTCAATGTGTCCGCGATTAACGCTCGAGTTCGTCGAACATTCAAACGCCAAACACCCGCTGCGGAGGCCCCGCTGCCAACTTCTTCAATCCCAGCCGTGGGTTGATTTGATATATCCAAGTCCAACTCAGCCTCGGGCGTCAATCTTATAGGCTGGTCCCGTGGCCTAAACATCGACTTGCATAAGTCTTGCCTGACGATCGTGGGTCCGCCGTGGTGGTCGCTGCGAGCTCAAGCCCACTGGAGCCTGGCTTTTGTAGGACAGGGATGCCTTTTGGGCCCTCGCATGTCTGTGTACAGTTGCCTGGTTCTTCCACTACCTGTCGCGCCGCATCTTACCACTTGCCCAGTTAGTGCACTCATGCGTTCTCGGCACTCAAGTCCTCACCGTCAGCTTGGGTGCCTTGTTTCGTGCGTTGCGTCTGGCGCGGCCGTTGCTTTTTCTCCTCCACTAAAATACCCCTTTCCGTTGGCTGGTATATTTCTTTTTTTCCTCTTCAGGTGGATCTGGCCGGCTCAGATCTCAGATTAATAGCCTTGCACTGCCGTTGAGGATCTTATTGCACGTTTCTTCCTCTGATTCGGATTCCGTTTGCTCGACCTCCTCGACCTCCGCATCCCGCGATCATACTTCCTCCTCCAGCTGACAATCAGTATCGACTATTTATCCCGTGCATACTTCGATAAATGGACCTTTCTCGAATCAAGCCTACTTCCTATCGATCCCCTCTCACACTTTCAACCGCCTCGAAATGCCCTTACTTGAACCCGGTACAAGCGCAACATATGGAACGTTTCACGACGACGATATGAGACGAGATACCGAAGCTGAGGGAGAGCGTCTGCTGACGGCGGACGGATATGTGAGCGACGATGCGAGCAGCACAGTTGATTCTGTTCAAGAGGGTGTGAGGAAAATAGAAGCGATCAACCTCACATGGACAACCAAATCCTTGATTATAGCTTATATTAGGTGAGTCTATATATTGTCACCAGAGGGTTGGTTACATCGAACTAGTCTGACTTGGCTTCAAGCATCTTTCTTATGGCCTTCTGTACCTCTTTGGAGGGCCAGACTGTCATGTCACTCTCGGCTTATGCGACCAGCGCATTCAGCAAACACTCTCTGATTTCCACGGTTTTGGTGGTACAGAATGTTGTCAATGGTCAGTCTCGCGAAATTCTCTACGATAATTCATGCGCTGACCCGATCTCTCCAGCTGTGGTGAAACCGCCAATGGCTAAGATAGCCGACGTCTTTGGTCGCTTCGAAGCATTCTGCATTAGCATTCTGATATACGTCCTGGGTTACATTCAGATGGCTGCGTCAACGAACGTTCAAACCTATGCCTCGGCCCAGATATTCTATTCTGCTGGCTCCACGGGGTTGCAAATCCTTCAGCAAGTTTTCATCGCCGACAGCAGCAGTCTTCTCAACAGGGCCCTACTTGCCCTTCTTCCAGAGCTGCCGTTCCTAGTGACGGTCTGGATTGGACCCACGATTGCCGATGCAGTGCTCCAACATAGCTCCTGGCGTTGGGGCTACGGAATGTGGTCGATTATCTTGCCGGCCTCATTCCTTCCTCTCGCTCTTTCCTTGCTGCTGAACCAGCGCAAGGCCAAGCGCTTGAACCTGATTAAAGAGCGACCCCACCACCGACGCGGTTTCCTCTCGACAGTCCGCCGCACTTGGTATGACCTTGACATTGGCGGCTTGACACTGCTTTCGACAGCTGTGACGTTGATTCTTGTCCCGCTTACACTTGCCGCAAACTCAAAGAACGGCTGGAAGAACAACGGCATTATTGGGATGATTGCGTTCGGGGTCGTTTGCCTCGTCTTTTTGCCTTTTTGGGAAACCTCAAAGAAGCTTGCGCCCAAGCCTCTCCTATCCCTTCACCTTCTCAAGCAGCGTACGGCTCTTGCCGGTTGCTGCTTGGCATTCTTCTACTTCAGTATGTTTCGCTTCGTCCTGAAAGTCATGTGGTTTGATTTGCTAACAAAAATAGTGGCCTTCTACTTCTCGGTTCAGCCATATCTCTATTCGTACCTGCAGGTCGTCCAGGGATACGATGTCGGCACGGCTGGCCGTGTCACCCAGACCTTTGCATTCACATCGACCATCGCTGCGTTTACAGTTTCGCTGCTGATCAAGTATACCCGTCGCTACCGTGTCTACGTGACCTGCGGTTGCGTTATTTATATGACTGGTTTGCTGATGATGCTGCTTTACCGCAAGGAAGGCAGCTCATGGGTACAAGTCCTGGGCACGCAAGTCATAGTGGGCGCGGGCGGCGGTCTCCTTAATGTTCCTGTACAGCTGGGCGTTCAAGCGTCCGCAAGCCACCAAGAAGTCGCTGCCGCCACTGCCATGTTCCTGACATCCATGGAGATGGGCGGTGCTGTCGGTGCTGCTATCTCAGGGGCAGTCTGGACCCACAACATTCCGCGCAAGCTTAGCCTCTACCTCCCTGAGGAGTACAAGTCTGAAGCCGGCGCAATTTTTGGAAAGCTGACCAAGGCCCTGTCTTACGAGATGGGAAGCCCTGCAAGGACCGCCATTAACCGGTCGTATCAGGAGACAATGGATAAGCTCCTGGTTCTGGCTCTTTTGGCCACCCTGCCATTGATTCCGTTGAGTCTGCTTATGTCCAACTACAAGCTAGACAAGGTAACAGTCTCGCGCTCTAAAAGACGCAGCACCAGGCTAACTGAAATAGATGAACGAATCGAACGAGCACCAGCAGCATGAGCCAGATGAGTCTGAATCGGGAGAACGCGCGAAACGAACATAGTTGTTGCGGGCGCTTGTAGTTTGCAGGATCGGTTACGCTTCATTGCCTCCGGCTCAGAGCTGCAACGCTGTCTCGTGACTAATGGCCATCCGAAGCTAGCAATAGCCATACCAAACTGCCTATCCGCGAACTTGAGCTCCACTTGAAGCTTGAAAATAACGCCCTGATGCACATACATTTCCACTTTCAGCGTTTCACTACATGTCGTCACGAAAAGCATTATACCGGCGCATTGATCATTTTATCCTATTTTTCACGACCCCATTTTAACGACAGATTCCTCTCGCAAGTATCAATTATTTTTACACTGTACTGTACATAGATTGCGGCAAACAAATAGAGCAGATATCGTGTGAGAGTGCCCTTACCTTTCTTCCATGGCGATGGAATTTCGTAGGCTGTGACGGCTTTGCAGCCTAGATCCGCGAGAAGCCAAGCAAGTCATGCAGCCCTGTCATATCAGACGAAACTCATGCAAGCCCCGACGAATGGGAAGTGTGAGACATGGCGAATACAGCTTCCTGACTCCGTGAGGCGGAAGGCCGCAGGACTACGACTCAGCTGGCCGGGAAGACGAAGAAAGAATTGGATAATTGCAGTCGAAAGGACGTGACGCTGTTTATAGAATGTATGATGGCTGCCTTCTCGGCGCGTAGAGGAGCGACTCGCAGGGCATTTCAGACACCTCAAATATGACAACCGCTCGGGCCGAATACCATTGGACAAACGAGAGTGCAGAGACCGGGATTGGAGAGTGAAGAAATGTTGCTTGGTCTTATTATCTCATTCGTACTGAGTGGTATTGACTTTTTAAGTTGCTGCAGCATTGTTCGCCTCCGTCTCTTCAACTTCCTTCCTCTTCCTCTCGTGCTTTCACATCGTCTGTCAGCATACTCTTCTTTTATCACATTTCGGTTGATTCAGCAGTCAAGGGTTCTAGACCCAACCTTTGATATCGATCTACTGGGTTGGCTCCTTGAAACAACACTGGAGATCGACCCTTTGTTGCCGGTGCCGCGGCTCTCTCCCACTCTCCCACCTCGCCCACCTTCTGCCAGCTGCTAGTCTACCCCTCCTTGTGAGAACCTCTTCGATCTTCTTCCGTTCGTCCAACTGTCAGAAGTTATCGACCCTTGCCAGCAAAGAGGAACAGATATAATTGTTCAAGTCGCAAACTCCGAACAGGTCACGCCAGTTCGGACGTGGTCTGGTTTAGTTAGGTGAGTTGTCGCAGTCGTGGCCGTGGCCGCAGGGTCGCCCCCATTGCTTTTTCCTTTGCAAATAATATCCTCCTGCCGTTTAATTCCAGTCGAGCCGTTTGCAGAACGTGTGACAACTGACGGGCTGTCATAATTTTGCTTCATGGCTTTGTCTACTCTGCTTGCCCCCCTGATCATCGCCAATTTTCGGGGTGTTCTGGAAAGCGCAGGATTTTGAGCTAAACTGCACCCCATGAAAGAAAACTGAGCTACTGGGATTGTTTGATTGTGATAACAAACGGTCGAGCAGAAAAGGCCCGGCCAGAGAGAGAGGGAGAACTACTCAACTCAGACTAGGCTAACCAACCGTGCGTTCCAGCAGCTTTCAACAGGCAATAACCGTCTTCTCCGCCTCGACCCTCCCACATTGGCTGGCCCTCCGTTCTTTCACCACCGACAGCATCATTCACCGCACCCCAACCTCTGTCAATTCTAGCGGCTCCTCATTGATATCCCCTTTTTCGCCTATCTGAATTTCTCAAGTCACCTCCTTCCTCTTCATTTCCGGCCTGTGTCGCTCCCCATCGCTACGACCCGAATCCTCCTCCCCTCCCATTCACCGCTCCTGTCTCCTATCCGACCTGTCTCGGGTCTAGACAACCTCGAACCATCCGCTTTGCAAGAGCATCAGATTCTTTCGGTCTTTCAAGATGGTTGTAGCCACTATCAAGTACGTACTCGCTCCTTATGCCCCAAGCTCTGGCTATACCTGGCTCTTTTTTCCGGATCGCGATTCTTTCTCCACCCCTTTCTGAGCGGTATCAACCACCATCGGGTTCTTATCAGCAGTTTTGCTAACGCTCCGGGTTTCACCTCCATAGGTGTGTCGTGGTCGGTGATGGTGCTGTCGGCAAGACCTGTCTCCTGATCTCGTACACAACGAACAAGTTCCCTTCAGAATACGTCCCTACTGTCTTTGATAACTATGCCGTGACCGTCATGTAAGTCACCATTACCGTCTCGCCGAGCTCCCAACATTTGCATTTCCCCTGTCGCCTGTCGCTGCTTCTACGGTCCGGGAAGCGCGGAATATCACCACATATCGTTCTCGCGCCCCGATAAACGCCTCATCGATTACTTTGTGAGCTTTACTGATCGCGGGGTATTGAATAGGATCGGCGATGAGCCATACACCTTGGGATTGTTCGATACCGCCGGTCAAGAGGATTACGACCGACTTCGTCCTCTTTCATACCCCCAGACAGATGTTTTCCTTGTCTGCTTCTCCGTGACTTCTCCCGCGTCTTTTGAGAACGTTCGCGAAAAGTGGTTCCCCGAGGTCCACCACCACTGCCCCGGTGTCCCATGCCTGATTGTCGGAACACAAGTCGATCTCCGCGATGACGGCGCGGTCCGTGAGAAACTGGCCCGGCAGAAGATGCAGCCGATCCGCAAGGAAGACGGTGACCGCATGGCGAAGGATCTGGGCGCCGTGAAATACGTTGAATGTTCGGCTTTGACTCAATACAAGCTTAAAGATGTCTTCGACGAGGTACGTCTTCGCACAAGGTTGGCATGTAGACCGCATGATGGGGCTAATTATGATCTAGGCTATCGTCGCCGCGCTCGAACCCGCCCCCAAGAAGCGGTCGAGGTGCGTTTTGCTCTAAATTAGCACAACGAATAGTGGAACGGAGCAATGCCTATCCTAGTAGATAGTCGGGCTCATCCTATCTACAACTTTGGTGATCTTCAATGTGTCGCATGATATTAGGGTGGCTGAGAATTTGCTTGATCCGGAACACACGCAATGACTTGCGCATTATACGAACACTCAACCATTGAGAGTTGACCGATCCTTGACTGGAATTCTTGTTATCATGCCCGGGATTGGGGTTGCATAATGATTGTTATGTTGGGTTCTAACCCATGGACCCATTTGCCACCTGCCTGTTACGGCTCAACCTTATCCATACACTTTTGAGCGCTGCTATGAAAACATTATACGAAAACGAGCAGCCTCGTCTCGCACCAGCTGATATCACATTTGGCCCGCCTATTCCGTTCCATTCCACATCCACCTACACTCTATACACTACTACGCCTATTGTTACTAGCACTACCTACTTATCACTCGATTCCCCCCTTGCGCTCCTTCATTCCGTCGTCGCTCGCCATCATATTCATCCCTTCCACTTCCTGTCTATTCCCACTTCACTCCTTTGCTCTCATCACCTGAAGTTGGCGTTGGAAGTCGAGGCGTCCTGTCTGTTTTGGTTGGCTCTGGTTCGATATTATATGTTTATTATCTTATGCTGCTCTTCTCTCAGTTTGCTGCTACGCTTACTACTGCAACTGCAATTGCATTTACTGTGCCGTTTCTTCTTCCTCTCTTCCTTTTCTTATTCGTATCGTGAGACGTGGGTTAGATAGCGTTAGCTGTTAGCTGATAGCTCAGATTATCCAATGGAGAGTGATGTCTCTTGATTCATTGGTGGCAGTGTCGTTTTTAGGGTTATCCTTATGGTAGGGCTTTAAGAAGCTTGTTGATAGCCCTACCTGAATACCAACTTTCCTTTGTCTCTACAAGCCCGTCTACTGAAAAAGAGAACACTCATATATCTTCAATGCAGTTCATTCATTATCATCTACAAATCTTAAGTCTCATATCTCATCACTCAAGGGCGTAAAGCTGAAAGCTCAAAGCTCAAAGCTCATCCTTAAGCACAGCCTCCGCCTTTTTAACAGCCTCAACCTCAGCCTCAAGCTCTCTCTTCAACTCCTCCGCCAACTCCCCCTCCTTCCGTCCATACCACCCGCCAATATCAGCGTTGACACCCTTCTTAACCATGCTCGTGAGAATCTCATACGCGACCTGCGCCGCCGCCAGCGCCGTCGTCTCGCCCTTGTTATCGTAGGCAGGGGAAACCTCAACGATATCAGCCCCGACAATGTTCAGGTCTTCGATGCCGCGCAGGATGCGGATGAATTCGCGCGTTGTCCAGCCGCCTGGCTCGGGAGTTCCGGTGCCGGGGGCGGTGGAGGGGTCGAGAACGTCGATGTCGACGGAGAGGTACACGGGTTGGTCGGTGTCTAGACCGATGCGCTGCATGATTTTGCGCACGATGCCCATGGGGCCACCTAATTCGTCGATGTCGTCGGCGTGGATGCGCATGAAGCCCTGCTCGGGTGTTCCGGGAGCGGTGTAATCGCTATCGTCGACGCCCGTGAGACGAGTTCTCAGACCAGCGTGCGCGGAAGTCGAGTTACAGATAAGTCCCTCGCGAGAAGCCTTATGGAAGAAAGAACCATGGTTGAAAGCCGATTGCTCAGACTGCCAATAAGCCGAGTACCGCACGGGATTCCACGTATCGAGATGTGCATCAAAGTGCAGCACCGTAATAGGCTTCTGGTAGATCTGGTACAACGCACGCAGGGCAGGGAGCGCAACGCTGTGGTCGCCGCCCAGGGTAACGAGCTTGGCCTTTCCGGCACCGATGCCCTTCGTTCCGACCTCCGCGTTGGCGGGGGTGATGGGCTTGCGGGATCCGAGCTCTAGGAATGCCTCGTACATTTGGCGCTCGGCGAGCCCGTTGTCGAAGGGCGTGATGGGGATGTCGCCGCAGTCTTTGATGGTGGCCCAGGAACTGTAGGGGTTTATGCCGGCGCGGGTGTTGAATGATGTACCGGCCATTTGGCGGGCGCTGGCCGCGCGAATTGCGCGGGGGCCGAAGCGGGCACCTGCTTTTTGTTAGATGCTTGCAATTAAAGTGAGTTATTGGGTAATTGGTGGAGGCGTACCTGGCCTGTAGCTGACCGCTGTGTCGAAGGGTGCACCAATGACGGCTATGTCATACCTCTCGTCCGGCTCGACGAGACACTTGACGGGCTTCAGGTGCGCGAAGCTAGCATGTCCGGAGAAAGACCACTAGACATCAGTTAGTAAATGCACGCATATAATTTCAAGAATTGAAATACTAACCTCCTGATTCCACTTCGCAAGCAACTCCTCTCGTACTTCCTGCGGGATATCCTCATGTTCATGGTGTCCAGCACAGGACAGAGCCGTCCCAGCCAGCGCCAACAATCCAGCGCAAATGAACTTCATTATAACGCTCACCAATGCTAAACAGTATAACAGCGAAGAAGCAACAGCAACAAGTAAAAGAAAGAAAGAAATCGCCCAGCTCCAGAGGCGAATATATGGAAAGCAGTGGAGCGTAAAATAAAAAGCAGCGTATCGTAATCGGCTGTAATGCAATCTCTTATCGATAGCGACGTTACCGCCGATTGGCTGACACTGCGTCATTTTGGTGCCTTGGTGCCTGGTCGACTGATGTCGATTGGACTTTCCTCTTCGGGCTGCTGAGAAGTTCTGGTAGAATCAATTATCTACGCGCGCTGCTTGCTGTTGCTGCGCTGCATAGTCTACGCTTGTTTAAAAGTTTGGTGTTAAGCTTGCTGACTCCAATCTTCTGACCTACATTCTACAACTGCGCGACAGACAGAACAAAATGCCATGCGGCGTGTTGTCGTAACAGGTCTTGGTGCGGTGACGCCCCTAGGCGTAGGTGAGTGATACTCTCTATATTGTTCTGATATCAATCCCAAATGCACTCTACACCGTTATCGCTCTATCAAGAAATACCCAATGCCATTGTCAACCCGGTGACGCGATTCCTCAACCTTCTCCCAGCATCTTCTCCAACGTCTCCACTTCTCGAAGGGGAAGGTCAGTTCGGATCCGACGTGGACGGTGCAGTTCCAAGAGAGGTAGCTATACACGATAAGACGGTGTATACTCCTCCCTTACAAGTCATTTGGCCTGCCTCGGCTGAATTGGAGCTGGACCTGGTGATGGAGCTACAGCTTGTTTAGCACCTATGCGGCATGCATTCCGCTCTTGCTTTGCCATGCCTGATTAGTCCTGTCGCTTCAATTGACTACTATGGTATACTAAGTTGTTTGTCATATTGTAGGGGTTCGTCGCACTTGGAAGCGCCTTCTGGATGGGCATTGCGGGATTGTCAATGTCAAGGATCGCGATGCTAGATTCGCGGATTTGCCTTGTCAGATCGCCGCGGTGGTTCCGTCTGGCCCTCGTGCGGAGGGGAGATGGACGGCGTTGGAATGGATGAGTCGAGATGTAAGTAGGTACTTCAGCTAACTTCTGTTTCATTGTGTTTTGTATCAAGTGCAAAAGCTAACGGTAGCAGGATGAGCGCAAGATGGCGAAATTCGCCCAGTATGCTCTGGCCGCTTCAGAAGAGGCGCTAGAGGATGCAGGGTGGAAGCCAACAGCTGAAGACCAGCGAGAGTCGACTGGTGTCTGTTTAGGATCAGGCATTGGCAACTTTGACGAGATTTATGACACTGTTGTGGCGTACGAGAAAGGCGGCTATCGAAAGGTGTCTCCACTGTTTGTGCCAAAGCTGTTGATCAACCTCGGAGCTGGCCATATCTCTATGAAGTACGGTTTCATGGGCCCTAATCATGCGGCGACTACCGCATGCACGACAGGAGCTCATTCAATTGGTGATGCTGCTCGGTTCGTCGCCTGCGGAGATGCAGACGTGATGCTTGCTGGCGGAGCGGAATCCTGTGTTCACCCGCTTGCAGTCGGAGGATTCGCAAGGGCGCGAAGTCTAGCGACGAGCTTCAATGAGAACCCCGAGAAGGCATCGCGGCCCTTCGATGCTGATCGTGAAGGATTCGTTGTGGGTGAGGGTGCTGCTATGGTAGTTCTAGAGGTATGGAACCTGAATCACGCAGCGGACCGTGGGGCTAATCCTGTATTCTAGGAGCTAGAACACGCGAAAGCGAGAGGTGCTCGCATATACGCTGAGCTCAAAGGATATGGATGCTCAGGCGATGCCTACCATATGACGGCTCCCAAGGAGAATGGAGGAGGAGCTTTACTAGCGATGAAGAAGGCGTTAAAGAACGCTAAGTTCGAACCATCGGTAATTGACTATGTCAACGCTCATGCGACCTCAACAATCGTCGGTGACGCAGCTGAAAATGCCGCCATAAAAGCCTTCCTTCTAGGTCCCGGTGGTAAACAAACAGCAGCCGATGTGAACATCAGCAGTACGAAGGGAGCGGTAGGGCATCTTCTCGGAGGAGCAGGGTCCATCGAGGCGCTATTCACCGTCCTTGCTATTCACGAGGTTAGTATATTTTTCTCCCACTAAGTCGTACGTCGGCTAACTTTTGCCTACTAGAATGTGATGCCACCGACCATCAACCTGAGCCGCTTAGCGGACGGGTTCGACTGTAACTACGCGGCAAACCAGGCTCAGGAACGTCACATTGATGTCGCATTGGCGAATAGCTTCGGGTTTGGAGGGACGAATAGTAGTCTTTGCTTTTCGAAGCATGGACTGAGTGTATAGTAGGAGTATAACGTGGGACCTTGTACGATAGTATTGTATGAAGCGACTTTCCATAAGAATAATTGAATAGAAACAAATTCTTGAACCAGATCATCTATATCATAGTCTAGATCTTGCCGCTAAAGTAAAATACCTGCCTGAACTGATTGTGGTGCTAATATACTCGTCCGTTGACTTCTCTGCGCATGGTCAAATATGCGACCCGACCAATCTCAAACCAAACTTCTACATCCACCTCAAAAACATTGTCCACGGCTCCACAACCACCACTGTTGAGGCGTACTTCAGTGGTAATGACACCAAACTCTTCAATTTTATACCAAAACGCATCCGATACAGTCTTTTTGATCGACATTCCTACATCGATCGCACTAGCACAGGAACTGGCCCAGGAGCCGCAGCCGCAGTCAACCCCCAACAGCAACGGCAACACCAAGACAAGCACAACAACATGCCCAACTAAACATACACATAAAAGAAGACGATCTTACTCTACTGAACCAAGAAAAGAGCCTTACCCAACACCACCAGAACCCAAAACACCTGCGAAGCGCGGGAAACTTCTTGCAAGGATCCCGCTTTCTGAGAGGGAGCTTTATGATGAGCTTGCGCCAATTTTGTTTGATGCTTTAGCGGATATTAAAGCGAGATTTCGCTCGGATTCAGGGTCTAGCAATGAGTGGTGTTTTCCTAGGTTAACTCTCCCGGACCCTGAAGCTGGAGAGAATGGGAATGGGCCTGATTCTACGGCTTCTGGACGGGATGCGACTGGTACTACGCAGAAAAGTCAAAATACCCAGCCAAAATGGGTCCTAAGTAATCTACGTCCTGAAAGACGAAAGAGACTCACGAAAACGCCAGAGGATAGGAACAGGAAGAAAAAGAAAAATCCAGCTTCCGTGAACCAACCAAGCTACAACAATGATAACGATGATCAAGAAGAAAAAGGTGCTAAACACCAATTCCACACCGCATACTTCGGCCTCCAAAACTCTCAACGCGGGCTAGGCCTGGCGTTCGACGAGTACGACAAGACGCAGAACCTGGTTCAGCCGCCTTTGATCCTCGCACCGGGGAGAAATATCTTCGTCGACGAGGGCGAGATCATCAATACCGTTGTTAAAAACACGTCGCGGGAAACTGCTACTGTTGATGCGCGGAGGTTCTTCTCGGTTAAGGCGTTTAGAGAGAGGGGGCTTAGTTTAGACCCTGACCTTGACCTTGATGTTGATGCTGATGCTGGTGCTGGTGCTGATGTTGATGCTCTCGGGGTAGCTTACGCTCAAGCTCAGGATCAAGTTTTCTATATCCCGCCTCTCGCAACATTCATCCTAACTACCCTTCCTCTATGCCCCTCAGCACTATTGCAAGAGTATGGCAATACAACACCCATACCGCACCTCTCACCAGACCAGAAATTCAACCTCATCCTCCTCGACCCGCCCTGGTCAAATAAATCTGTGACTCGAAGCGGACACTACAAGACGCAGGCTTATTCTGATACGGAGTTGTTGACGGAGTATATGTTCTCTGTTCTTGCTGTGCATGCGTATCAGCCTGGCTCCTGCACCCCAGGCAATGACAGCGGGAATGGAGATCAGGTTGGGAATCAATCTGATATCTCAATCGCAGCTATATGGACGACCAACTCGGTTAAATCGCGAGAAGCAGCGTATACCGCTCTTGCAACGGCTGGGTTCGTCGTCATTGAGCAGTGGATTTGGGTCAAGACTACGTTGGACGGACGACCCTTGACGCCCATTGACGGGCTTTGGCGGAAGCCATATGAGGTTCTTATTATCGGCCAGAGGAAACGAGAGGGTGAGCTCGGGACCGACCGTACCGTCAAGCGAAAGATTATCGCCGCTGTTCCTGACGTGCACTCCCGAAAGCCGAATCTAAAGGAGGTATTTGAGAGGGTTTTCTTTACACGGCAGACTCAGATTGTGGATGGTGCTACTGCTGCGGCTACAGGGACTGCTGATGGGTCGTTGCAGATACAGTACTCGGCACTGGAGGTGTTTGCGAGGAATTTGACGGTGGGTTGGTGCGCTGTCGGTGATGAGGCTCTTAAATTCAATGCTGAAGGGTGGTGGGCTGATGATGAAGAGGGTTGATATGTACTATATTTCGGTCTGCACTTGGTTTAGCTGGTGAGGTATTCTCTGATCTGTTGTCAACATGACATGGATAGATACAGCAGATGATCTAAACATTATGGGGAAGCCAGATCTAATAACTACACCACAAGTATGCCCTGCATATACATTGATGGATTCCTTTACGCAGTCCCCGTAGGCAACCCCTCAATGCCTAATCAAAAACACCCCCCAAACTAACCAAACTAAACCTCAAATCCCCCTCCCCACCCTGCTTCTCAACATCCAAGAACCGTCTAACCCCCAACTCCAACGCCCGCTCACTCAACGCATCCTCATCCTCCCCCAACACCCCCCGCTCAAACGGCCCCTTCCTCCTCCCATCCAACTCCCACAACTTCCCATCACCCCCCTTAACAAACGCCACAAAGTGCAAATCCACATCATCCTCGGCCCCAGGAGCCTTCGTATCGCCCAACTTGGCCGCATCCGCATGCGCGCTTTCCAGCGCCTTACTCTCATACAACAAGTCCGCTCTCGGGATAGGCGCAAGTCCTTCCGCATCCTTCAGTAACTGTTCCAAATCAGACCCCGGCAGAATATGCCTCTTCGCTTCACCGTTTGCAACAGCGTGTAAGAGTCCAATAAGCCCACATGCATTGCGGATCGTCTGCTTAAACCACATTACTGGTTCAGACGGTCCGGAGCCTGTATATTCGGGGATATCCTTGTCCTCTGCTACGCGCGAGGCCTCGTATGTTTTTGAGACGGGGAAGACGAGGAGAAGGGCGTGCGAGGGGCGGGGGACGAGCGCGAGGAGATCGGGTTCGTCGAGGGAGAAGACGTCTGTGAAGCCTAGCGAGGGGGAGAGGCCGAGTTGGTGGACTAGGTGGGACATTACTTCGGGGTTGTTTTCTAGATCAGGGATTTGGTTAGTTTGGGATCCTTTTTGAAGGTGGTTGCGGCTGGTTGGGGATCGATGGTGAGGCGTACCGAGGGGCACGAAGGCCTTGTTGTCTTTTGCGACGTCGGGGTTTCCGGCCATTGCGAAGGTTCTTTTCGATCGACGCGAGGTGATGGAGTGTCCGATGGGGGTGAGATGAGTATTATATGTAGATGCGAAAGTGGTGTTGATGTTGGAGAGTTGGTGAGGGGAGAAAGAGGTGTTGCGGGGTTGAAATCGGACCGCAAGGCGGAGACAATTTAATGGCGCCTATGAGCTTATTGATCAAGAAACACAACTTTTATGAAAGAGATTCATCGCTAGATATGATCATAGATCCGTTATTTGTGATTGTTTGTCTATTTAGTCTTTACCGGTTTGGAACCCTGCTTCAGGGGGGCATAGATATCCGTCCATAGCTCGCTGGCTTTCCCAAGGTGGTAAGTCAAGCTGACATCTGCCATACTCGCCTCGTCGTCTCCACAAAGAGTCTCCAACTGCGAAATGAGATTCTCCAATCCGAACGCCTTTCCAGTAGCTTGTGTCGCACCTGCTTCAAGCATGACATTGACAATGTGAATATGGAAGTGGTAGTAGGTTGGTTGGTCTGGAGGACATTAGCAGAGTGAACAACAAATGAGGGCAGAAACTTACAATGAACATAGAGCTTCAACTGATCTTCCTCAAGATCCGGATACATCTTGGTCGTCCCCTCAAGCACGCGCTTCCTCAAATACTTCAACCAAGGTACATGCTTCTTTTTCAAATCCCTCAAGCTCCAAATGTCACGTCTCTGCACAAGAGCCAACAAATGCAATGATCCCATGGTCTTGCGATCCCAGTTCAAATCAGGCAACATAAGGAACGCATCCTCCGCGCCATGCTCATCGTCCCTCAGTATAACATCTTCCTGCTCTGTCCGACCCTCCAGGATATTGAACACCCAGTTGAGTCTGCCCTCTTCTCGCTTAGCTTGCATATAAGGACGGATATAGTCGCGGTAGATCTCCGGCGTCTCGGTCACCATGCGCAGCACTTGGTCTGAGTACTTTTTGATGTGCTGCTCCGTGCACGGCCAGATGACGTTAAGCTTGAGATCATGCGAAGGGTGTCCGTCAGCGTCTATTCCTGAGGAGGCAAGGTACCAACGGTAAATGTCGTTGTCGCCGAGGTTGTTGATGCGTGTTATCGAGGAGTGGAAGGCTTTAAGGACAGCGAGAGACTCGGTTGCGAATGCGGTTCGTTCGGCGATGAGAAGGCCTTGCTGGTTATCTATTGTACCGAGGAGGACGATTCGGCGGCCATTCTGGTCTGGTAGTGTTTTGTTAGTTGTTGTTTCGGTGTTGCTTGCGGGGGCTGCAGGGTGTATGTTTCTTGCTCTAGGTTGGGCGTACCTTGCTTCAGAAGCTTACTAACCTCGAACTTCAAGATCAACGCTTCAGCGTCAGCTTTCGAGTTGTCGATGGACGCCATTTCGAGGAATTGAGGTATAGAACTGTATATGTGTTGAGGTTGGGATTCGAAAATGTTATCGGTCTTCGGCAGAACAAGTGGGGCGGTCAAGCTTATCTACGTCCTTATCGAGATTATAAAAACAATCAACGGCATGCATTCTGGCTGCGCTTGTTTCTGGTATCTGAGAGGCTATAGCTAAAGCTTATGGTTGGGTATCAAGTAGGCGCGGCGGTTCTTAGCCATAGACATTATAGAAGATCAGGATGTGGAGTATAGCCAGAAGAGCCCTTCTCTTGGCATCCACAAGCGTGCGTAGTAGTCGCCTGGAAGTGGCACTCGTAGTATCTCATTGTGACAGAGATTTACCGCTCTGAGATTGGACTCCTCGGTATCCGAAACCCGGGAAATGTATTTCCTCGGTATCTTGAGGCCGATATTTGCTTCGTATGCCTTGACTGCGCGATGCGCAGGTCCGCAAGGACGTCGAACCCCAATCGGTTCAAGTCGAATTCTTCTGACCGTTCTCGGTGTGCATCTATATGTCGGATCAGCCTCAAGGCCGTTATAAGACAGGAAGACAAATAATATACCGCTTCAGCAAACTTCACCCACTCCTCCACGCCCTTGACGAATGAATCATCAGCAGCTGGAATCGTTTCATGCCCCCATACAATGTATTCTCCAAATGTAGCTCGCTTCTCCAATATTTTCACCGGCTCGGCCTGTTCGCCTTCCTCGTTCAATATCTCATTGTTCGTGGTAGATGGTATTTCGCGATCTGAATGCGTTGCCACAACCCCTGGTTTTATAATTATCAGAATGTCCTGGCATACTTGTACGGACGGCCACCTACCCTCATATCCCTCCGGTATCTGCACGCGTCGACCCCGTAGCTTCCGTCCTCGAAAGTATGCCGTCGGAAGATCCTTATCTTGGAGGCCATTAGAACGAACGCGGCGATTTGGGTTTAGCGCTTGCTCACCTTTCTCGTCCGCGACAGGCTTCCAATATCGGTCTATTGAGTTCACCGGGCCATCATGGTGTATACGACAGGGGAGAATGTTGGGCGTGCAATTGCCGTTGGACTGGTCCTCAGATTCCGACGTCTGTTGTTTAGGTTTGATCGCGAACATCATGGGTTCCTCAAGTAAAGATCTATTTGCTTTGTCCCAATGGTGTGTTTCGTCACTTTTCAACTCGCAATACGCCAAGAAGAGTTCTGAATTAGAAGGTTGGATGTTCTGGACCTCTGGTACAAAGGTTTGGTCGATGCGGAGAGAAGACGCGACGCGCAGACCGCGTAAAGTGGGAGCCAAGCCAAGCCTAGCTTACCTATCATAGCCCAGTCAGTGCTATCGGGGACCACTTACCCTGTACTTCTACCTCTTCTACCTACTCTTCTGCAACTGTTAGCTGCTTTGGCTTCTCGGTTTCCCTCATGTTCCCGTATCTCAGTGGAATGAGTAAAATAGAGAAAGTTTTTCTCTTATCATACTATCGTCAACAGAGGAAATGCTTTGTTCATCTTCACTGCCTCCAAACACGAAACATAGAAACACATCAGACAAACATTGTTCTTATACATAAGTATCCCCTCTGGCCTCTTCATATTCTTCTGCTTAGACTAACCCGTGAGGCAAATCTCCATCAGTCGACACAGTACTATATTCTTTTTTCCGATGGGACTGCTTCGAGGATCTGCGCTCCGCGCTACGTACCATTATGTTGTGTATCCAGTCACACACAGGTAAATTGGTCGTTTCGATAGCCTGCCTCCTGAATTAGTGCAGCAAATATCTGCTTACCTGGACCTTTGCAGCATTTGTTCACTGCGTCTTACGTGCAACTACATATCAAAATGTGCGTTTCGGCATTTCGTATCCCAATGTGGGATTGGTGAAATCAAAACGGATCTCTCAACAAGATCCTTGATGAACTTTCAAGCGTTGGCCAGGAACCCAGAGTTGGCAGCACTGGTTCATACAATCATGTTCGTGCCACGAGAAGGATCATTCTCCTATGGAAGTGGCATTAACTGGACACGAGAAATCATCAATAATCCTAATTTGCCCCTGCGCTTCTCTGAACCTCAGCTAATGACCTTTGGCTTGTTCTGGACACAAGTCATATCAATCAATGGCGAGATATGCCTCGGCATTTCATCAACTGCAGTCATATTGGATTACACAACAGCTTCCCCGTGTCTACTTAGATCCCTATAGGCAGAGGCCTGTTCAAGTATGATTGTGAGAGATTGTCATCCCTTGACGCAATAGTAATCGTTTTCGCAATGATTATGGAAACAGACTTGGACATGAAATCAATCCGCATCGATAACACTGCAAAAAGTTATACTAACGGTAGGGACATGGTCATAAAGGATTCACTCTTGGATCAGCACATTCTCAATCAGTCTTTCTTTTGGCATGGAAGATTCTCAGGAATATGGTCTAAAGTCGAGTCACTCACTATACGCCACGGTACACTGTTCTTGCAAAATTGGATTTATTTCCGAGAGCTGATCCAGAAAGCCGCGAGTCTTCGAGAGTTAAACCTCGATTTTGATTACCACCAAGTGCCGTCTTCTTTCCTGGAAAAATTGTGCAATCGGCCCTTCCGTTCCCAACTGCAAAGCCTGTCACTTAGCAACTGTCTGGCGGTTTGGGAAGGCTCTGATTTCCATCGTTTTCTGCGCTCCCATCGTGAGACCCTCCAGAAGCTACGCTTCGAAAGTGTGACAACCATTGGTTCCGAATGGTATCTTGTTACCAATAGTTTACCACGGGGGCTCTCTGCTCTAAAAGAACTTTCGTTCACGAATATAGGACTCAAGTCCCTCGATGCAGACACGTTTCACTTGATCATGTTTGGCTTCATTTTTTATCCGGGGAATGGGATTGTAGACCCATCGAATGGGTTCCTTTATTCATGTCCAATGTTCGGAGCTCGAACTACACACGCTGAGTACTCGGGCCCTGACATGAATGCTGCAGTTGTCATACTTCAAAACGCGCTAAGTCACTAATATAATAGTCTGTGGAGGTAAAAACAAAAGCGCTAGCTTCGATGACACAGGCTCTTTGGCAGTCATGCCGAAGTATATTGGCCGTGCCCGAGTTTGCTCTGGCCATTTTCTTACTGCAGCTCACTAGCTTTATATCTCAAATGATCATCGGGCTAGGAACGTCAGATCAAAAGAAGGGGCGGTGGGTTTTGGTACATATAGTGACTAGTTTACTTTATAGATGCTTCTAGCCGAAATGTCGATCAATTGGTCACAACCGGAAGGTATATGATAAGCTTTTGAATTCTGGGGTATATTGCATCTGAGAAAGCTTCCAAAAAAGGATTTCACCTCTTACGCGTCTTCTTCTTCTTCTTTTTCTTCTTCTTCTCCTCGCCTCCATTCTCTTTATTCTCTGGCGCAACTCTGACGGGCCATTTCTTCGAATGCTCCCTCTCAAACTCATCCTTATCCCGTCGATAAAGCAACATCGTGGCCTTGGCATCTTCCACACTAGAATGCGCTCCATCCTGAATCTTTAGTCCCAGAAACTCGGACGCCAAGATCTTTAGTCGCGGCGATCCTCCGCCTGCAATCTTCCGATACGGAGGGTGCTTGCTCGTATCTCTGATATCCCGTTTCGGGTGGCTAAGCAATAGAGCGTCCAGGTCATTCCGCAGCGCATGCCCGACTAGGATTCGACCGTCTAGAATCTCGCCGACTTCTTTCTGCACGTGCTCCAGTGTCCTCGCTTCGATCATGTGTTTCGGTAGGATTCCGCTAACGTATGTTCGCCAGTCTGTAACCATTTCTTTGGGGCGCACGTAGGAGTCGTAGACTTGGTCGCCGTTATAGTTGACCAAACTGATTCGGGCAAGCACCGAGTCGTTGTCGGGATTTGGACCCACGCCAACCATTTCGCAGTCGATTGCTATGTATTTGCCTAGTTCGACACTAGAAAATTGTCAGTAGTGGTTTCATGAGAATAACTGGTTGGTATGTGTATCGAAATGCTGCACTCACTCTTTCGACCACCCAATATTATCCTTCGATCCTCCGCTTGTAACATACTGCGAGGTAGTTTCTTTCCCCTCCGCCTGGGTCTCGGACATGTTCTTCCGTTTCTTGGGGACGTATTTCGACTGTGTTTGCGTGGATGCTTGTGTCTTCGAAATTCGATCTCCCTTGCTCTTCTCCTTTGAACCCTTTGCGACAGTAGAAATACCAGTCTTCCTCTTCTTCAAAGAATCATCCTTCGTGTTCTCTTGATCAGACCGCTTGCGCTTTGGCGCGGACGAAGCCGCGGAGTCCTTCTTGAGTGTCTCCTGCAGCTTTTTCCAGTTGCTGGATAGCGACTTGGGTTCCATTCCAATGCAATAATCTGAGTCCAAGTTGGGCGTTATTGCATGGTGGACTTGGGAATCGGATTGGAAGTTAGGATTGATCGGCGGCGGAGGGAGAATGGAAGAAATTCATGTTTGCGGGTCTAGGTTGGCTTATCTCCGCTCCGCGCTAAGACTAAAATTTCCTGTGGTAAGGTTGCGCTGAGGCTTTGGCCTGCTTTGACCCACTTGGGTGGTATACATTTGGGATTCGAGCACGAGGGAGGACATTGAAAACTCACTGAGACAATGATTGTCATTGTTTAGAGTAGCATTACATCGAGATACGAAAGAGAAGACAGAGCTTATGCGAAGCCTAATGAAGAATGACTTTTACCCAGTGCGCCTAAACGTGATATCTAGAAGAAATTATGTACGAGTGCAATTATAGACCAGGGACCTTGAAGTCCTTGTAGGCCCATTTCTCCGTCACCTCCCGCTTGGCCTTTCTGGGCTGTGTAATGGGTCTGCGAGCCTCCAACTTGCCCTGAACAATCAACGTCCGGAATCGGTCGTCGAGGAGGTTACCCTCTGGCTTCAGCAGACGTAGCGAGTCTTGCAGCTCATCTGGTAAGACTACCTCTGTGTTCTTCTCAGGGGCACTGGTGAAGTTAGTACCGAAGCAGATAGACAGCGATCATAAAGAACGTACCTTAGTCTTCCTCCCAGAGGTCTCCGGCGTAGCTGAGTATCATCACCCTCATTAGAGTCGTCAGAATCGCTGTCCACGCGTTCAAGCTCTTGGTTCTTGAGACGCTCTGCGATAGCCTTGGCTTGAGCGACTTGATCCTCCTTCTTCTTCTGCTGTTCCTCCCACTTGGCTTGCCTCTCAACCTCCTTTCTTCGCTTGATCTTGTTCCTCTGTGTTTTCGTCTTTCGCTCGGGGCGCTTCTTGTTCAGCCATTCTGGCTTCTCGTACTCGCTCTCGAAGCCTTCCCAGGCACTCTCATCGTCCGACCTAGCCTCGCCATCGTCTTCCTGGCCCTCGGCAATCAGACGCTGACGCTCCTGCTCCTTGCGCTCCTCCTCCAAACGCTTCTTCTCTTCCTCAACGGCCTTTTCTCCTTGCTCTTGCAACAGCGCATCCCAGTCTTCGAAAGTTGGGTTGTAACTCGTACCAGCAGTCGGCGCACGCACAGCTGGAACCGCCTTTCCATTCGCAGCAAGCGAGATAGGAGCCCGCTTCAGGGTATCCGGCAGGACCTTGGCCTTGGGCTTCTCAAGGTAATCAAACTGAGGGTCGTCATACGGCGTAGGATCCGCCTCATCGGCCCAAGGATCGAAGATTCCAGCAGCACCAGTCTTCTCTAACGGCTTGCCCTCCTTAGCCACCTGCTTCAAGCGGTTCCATTCCTTGCGACTAACCCAGTCGCTTTTGTGCTTCTTGGTCTTTGGTTCAATGACACCGTCTGTCACTTTTGAGTTTGTACGCTTGCGTGTGTCGACTGCGGTAATTGCTGAGCGCTGTGCGAGGATTTCGTCTGCCTTGAGAAGCTTCTTGTTTTGTTTCCGGTGGGTGTCGCGGAGTTCGGACGAGCCTTTTTTGTCGATAACGAAGAGTTCTTCGGAGGGTTGTTCTGCTAGAACACCACTGTAAAAGTCTGTTAATATCATGCGGTGTCGCTGGATAGTAAACATATGGGTTCGTACCCTTTGATTTCTTCATCCTTCAACAGTCGGAGACCCTCCTGCACCTCCGTAACATCCACATTTTTTCTCCAAGCCTTCTTGCCCTTCCTCGAGGGCTGGCTAAACTGCCGGGGCGCTTCAATCGTACTAGACATTCTGACAAATCTGCCTACCAGAGAATCAAACACAAACAAAAAATCCGACCCAGTTCCTGTGTTGATAAGAGTCGTAGATCGCCCGAAACTTTTTTATCGCTCGATCAAAAATCTGGGTATTGCTTATGTAACAGGGCGGGGAGGCTAGATGCGCCTATCGCGCTAAACCTGTTGCGCGCCTACCGCGGACCGTAGGCTCTTGATGAGCCTTCTTCATCACTGCTCGCCGCCCCGTCTCCGCGTGCGTTGTTCTCGACACCGGCCAGCTTGCCTATACTCGCTGCAGCTGAGCGTGCTTGATTCTATCAGACGCTGATTCCAACTTTTGAACTGTAATAACGACGGTCTTGTCGACCCTCAGCAGCCATGCCGGTCGTCAAAGGAGGTGTTTGGTAAGTTTCAATGTCAATTCATTAACTTTTCGAGCTCGAAGCTAACAGTTCCACTCCTAGGACGAACATTGAGGATGAGGTTCTTCGGGCAGCGGTAAGCCTATATACACGAATCTCGATGATGCTTTCGATTTTCACACAATCGCGCGACGTACTGACATTTCCTGCCCTCCTCTAGGTCTCGAAGTACGGTCTAAACCAATGGGCGCGTGTCTCCTCACTCCTCGCACGAAAGACCCCGAAACAGTGCAAAGCGCGATGGGTGGAATGGTTGGACCCGGGCATCAGGAAGGTGGAATGGTCTCGGGAGGAGGATGAGAAGCTATTGCACCTGGCCAAGTTGATGCCGACGCAATGGCGCACAATTGCACCTATTGTTGGGCGCACGGCAACACAGTGTTTGGAACGATACCAGAAGCTTCTGGATGAAGCTGAAGCACGAGAGAACGATGAGCTTGGTCTTGGTGGTCCCGGGACCGAGGCTTCTGCGCCCAGTGCGGATGATGTTAGGCGTTTACGGTATGTACACAAGTTCGTGTGAAAAAGGTCCATCATTTTTGCTGATGATTACTAGGCCCGGTGAACTTGACCCCGATCCTGAATCAAAACCCGCACGTCCGGATACCATTGATCTTGATGAGGATGAGAAGGAAATGTTGAGCGAGGCGCGAGCGCGTCTTGCTAACACACAGGGTAAAAAGGCCAAGCGCAAGGCCAGAGAGCGACAGCTAGAAGAATCGCGGCGACTTGCAGTACTTCAGAAGCGCCGTGAGCTCAAGAATGCCGGTATCAATATCAAGGTGGTTACCCGGAAGGCGGGCGAGATGGACTACAACGCAGATATCCCCTTTGAAAAGCCAGCGGCACCTGGATTCTACGACACCGCCGAGGAAGAATCCCGCAATGAGCGGCAACGCGAGGCGTTCGACCCTCGAAAACAGCAACTCGCAAACAAGCGCAAAGGAGACCAGGACGACGAAGCCGACCGGAAGAAGAGGAAGAATGACAAGGGTGGCAACTCCGCTGCCTTCGCCGCTGCTGCTCGGGCAGGGCAGATGCAGAAGATCCGTGAAGCCGAGCAAAGCAGCAAACGGCGATCACTTGTCCTCCCTGCACCCCAGGTCAGCGAAAGTGAAATGGAAGACATTATTAAGATGGGAATGGCGGGTGACAAAACCAGCAGGATGGTTGACGATGGAGAAGGTCCTCGAGGTCTCATTGGAAACTACTCTGCAATGGTTGGGGGTACACCAATTCGAACACCCAGAGCGCCGCCAGAGGAAGATCACATTGCGAACGAGATCAAGAATATTAGAGCCCTAACGGAGACTCAGTCTTCGCTTTTGGGTGGTGAGAATACACCATTACATGAAGGAGGATCATCTACAGGTTTTGAGGGTATTGCTCCTCGCCGTCAACAAATCGTCACACCAAACCCTATGGCTACGCCTTTTCGACAAGGCGGCGCAGTGGGCGCGACACCTCTTCCTGGCGGCGCTGGCCCCGGAGCCACACCCTTGCGGACACCTCGTGACCATTTCTCACTGAACCAAGAAGTTGGCGGCGGACAGCTTATTGGAAGCACGCCTCGAGAAGTCCGGATGCAGGAAAACCTTGCGCGCCAAGGCATTCGTGGGAAGCTTGCAACACTTCCCAAGCCTAAGGAGACCGAGTGGGAGTTAGAGGAAATGCCATCCGAAACGGCCGAGCCATCTGTTGCAGCAGAATACAGTGAAGAAGACTCAGCAGAGCGAGATAGAAGGGAGCAGGAAGCTCGCGCGCACGCAGCCGAAGCCGAACATAAGCGCCAGTCGCAGGTCTACCAACGCGGCTTGCCCCGGCCTGCTGTGCTTGATATTGATGCGTTAATGGAGCGGGCGTCTCATGTAACAGATGGAGTCACCGGTCTTATTGCTAGAGAAGCCGCTATCCTTATCGCCAACGATGCGCGCAAGTTCCCAGTTCCCGGTGCCAAAATTGAAGGCAAGCCTCGAAAACTCGAGAGACTCGACGATCGATGGCTGGAAGAAGCTCGTGCGGCCATTGCAGCAGAGGTCTCTTCCTCTGGATTGCAAGAGTGGTCACAAGAATTTGACACGCAGTTGTCGTCGAGTCGCGACAATGTTCTTCCTGGCCTATCTAGCTATGCTGGCGATGAGGAAGAGGATGAGTACCAGCAAGAGCAGCGCATGATTGGCGTCTTTGATAACGTACAAGCGTCTCTTCTCGCGACGGCCGAACAAGGCAACAAGCTCGAGAAAAAGCTTGCTCTTCACTACGGTGGATATCAAAACCGGGCAAAGATGCTCCGGAACAAGGTCACCGAAGCCCACACAGCCCTAGAGAAGTCAAAGGACGAGCTTGATGCTTTCCGCACACTCCAAATTTCAGAAGAGGCAGCTATTTCAAGAAGGCTTGAGAAGCTGCGTGAGGATGTGGCCTTTGTGATGCGTAGGGAACGAGAAGCCCAGGAGCAATACCGGTCGAGAAAGGAGGAATTGGACGAGCTGGTTGGGGGCATGGCGAACGGTTGGTAGAGAAAGTGAGGCGTGGATATATGGAAGCCAGTTCAGTACTGTACAGATTTACAATGTATTCTATCCTCATCGCTTCTACCTCATCTCAGCATAATCAATAGATCGTAGATACCACCACCATCATCTCTACCGTAACCCTTACGACGTCAGGTCACGACTACTAAAAGCGGACGGGTAACCACAAACTGGACTGACTGCTCAGGCAAAACCGCGAAGGCGGTCTCTCTCCCGCCCCTTCCAACACTCGATCCTGCAATCATCGCCCCAAGAGTCTGGCGAGGTTTCCATCGCAAAAGTTGCCCATAAAGGCGGTTCCATCTCTCTTTTCAACTTTGATAGACCGTTCACCAGCTTTAGATTATCATGGGCGCCCACGGCGAGGCCACGGGAACCCCGGACCCCGTTGACAAGGGGTTTGCCACGCTCAACACGCTGAAGTGAGTTATTCTGGACCATGAACATTATTTTAACTGCGATATTTGAACTTTTCGCCATCGGTTTCTTCGGTCGCGTATGCTAATCTGGGCGGTAGGATCGGTACGAAGGCTATGGTCCACAAGGTGCGTTGTGCAGACCTCTTTCGCTGCAGCTTTTGCGTGGATCACGTGATTATCTCTGTATAGACTATGGACGCTAATATTTTTATAGGATGGGGAGTTGCGAAAGGCGGAAATCCTGTCTGTTAAAATTAAGCAAAGTGGTCGCATATTCTAGTAAGTCGTTATCTACTGGTTCCTTGGAATACTGTTATTAACCATGAGTCTAGCGTTCATTATGTCGACTTCAACAAGCGTCTGGATGGTATGTCTTACGGTGAAAGTGCCAACGGACTATTGTACTGACAACATCTAGAATGGGTGCCCTCTGAAAGACTCGACTTGTCTAAGGAAGTGGAATGGCCGCAGCCCGAGAAGCCCGAGAAGAAAAAGACTGGTCCTGCCAACAAAGCTCCTAGCAAGAACAAGCGTGTCAGAGCTGGCAGTCGTGATGTCTCCGCCACTCCAGACCTCCTCACAGGCAAGAATGCCAATATCGGCAAGGTGCCTCGCCCATCAAAAGCGGGTGGGAAGGAGAACCGGGGCGACGAGACTCCCCTAAACTTGTCTATCGTTGGCTCTGAAGCCATATCTGCCGACGGCACTCCCAGAGCTGACTCTGAGGATGTTGAGATGGCGGACGCCAGTTTTTCTGATGCCAAGGAGATTAAAGAGGAGAAGAAGGCCTTGGGCAAGGTTTCACGCGAAGAAGAAATCGAGAGACTTCGTACCAGCGGTAGTATGACACAGAACCCGACAGAGATCCACAGAGTCCGCAATCTGGATCGACTTCAGATGGGCAAGTTTGACGTCGAGCCCTGGTACTTCTCACCGTACCCTGAATCCTTTTCCGACGCAGACGTCGTCTACATCGACGAGTTCTGTCTCAGTTATTTCGACAATAAGCGCGCCTTCGAACGCCACCGCTCAAAGTGTACACTTACGCACCCACCCGGAAACGAGATCTACCGCGACGACAATATCTCATTCTTCGAAGTCGACGGCCGCCGTCAGCGAACATGGTGCCGCAATCTCTGTCTCCTCTCAAAGCTATTCCTCGACCATAAAACCCTCTACTATGATGTCGACCCATTCCTCTTCTACTGCATGTGCACTAGAGATGAGACAGGATGTCACCTTGTCGGCTACTTCTCTAAGGAAAAAGACTCCGCCGAAGGCTACAACTTGGCTTGTATATTGACACTACCCCAATACCAGCGGCGCGGATTCGGAAGACTACTCATCTCGTTCAGCTACGAGCTCAGCAAGCGCGAAGGCAAACTCGGTTCTCCTGAGAAGCCTCTCAGTGATCTTGGATTGCTCGGGTATCGTCAGTACTGGCGCGAAACCCTCGTCGAAATCCTCACCGATACGGGACGTGAAGCGGTCAGCGAAAACGAACTCGCCGTGCTGACTTCCATGACGGAGAAGGATGTCCATGAGACACTGGTTACTTACAGGATGCTGAGATATCACGTACGTTTCTTTCTTTCCATACCGCCCCATTTATCAACTATGCAAGAAACTAACAACCAAACAGAAAGGAAACTGGGTCATAGTACTAACAGACCAAGTCGTCGAAGAGCGCAACAAACGCCTAGAAAAAGAAAAGATCAAGGGAACCCGCAAGATCGACCCTGCCAGACTCCAATGGAAGCCCCCCGTGTTCACTGCATCGAGCCGAACATGGAACTGGTGATGGTGCAGCGTGCAATGTTCAGCGGTAGTTCTCGTTTTTTCTTATTCTCTATTCAAGCAGTCGATCTTGTACATAGTATAGTTATTTGGCATTGTTAGGAGGAATCAGGGGGCTGGCGGCGCGGCGTTCGGGAAGGCGATATACCTGGAACTGGAGTATTGGGTTTATATCAGAAATACATTCTACATTAATCAGACATCGATCCTTATGGTGGGGTTACGTAATTCGCTGGCGGAGAAGCCTTTGTGTGCCCAGAGCTCATGCGGTTGAGTCGCCATAAATATGCATTTACTATCTACACATCTAGGTTTAGGTTCCATATACCTAGAAGAGGTAGATACCCTATACAAGTATTCCCCAGTATGAATGAATGAAACTCTGTACATTTTCGAGCCATACACTGGGGTCGTACTCCGAGCACCCCTAGGACGACTCATTAGAAAGGGAAGGGAATATGAAGATGCATCCATTCTAAGCATAAATACACTTAATCTGTTCCTCACACATACATCGGGGGGATAACTCATGTACACAGTCAAATGAGAATAACGCAGCATGCAAGCATGCATGTAGCAATATCGGCGTATTCGTACGGAGGATCAAGCCCGACAAAATAACTTATCTATCGGACATCTTGGCTGCAATACTACAAAGTACAAAGAGAGAAGAGAAAACGAGGAAAAGTCTGAATCAAGCAAGCCATGTATATCAACACCGGCATGAAAAGTTCGGTTCCATAGGGAATATTGTACGGTAAGAAGGGAGAAACGGCTAGTAGTAAAGTGAAGTAAAGTAGACGAACAATGGATGGATATGCTAGTAGTAGAAGAAGAACCCCGATTCCGATTCCGGATTCTGAATTCGAATCTCATCTGGTTGGTTGTAGGAAGTTTCCACTGCAGGCGTAGCGTAGCTCATTTCATTCAAACACGCAATGTCAATGTCAATGTAAATGTACGTTAAGACCCGAAACCTGAAGAGAATACTGATTGATGATGAAGATGATGCTCGAATTAAGAAGGAGTAAGGTGAGGTATGGTGGAGGAAAGAGGAGCTCAATGTGTCTTTCAATCTATCTATTTCTTTTGATAGAGGAGACAATTGACGGGTGGTTGTTGTAGTCTGTTCAACTAGCTAGTTTACTGAGATGAACTGGCGGGAGTGGCTTCCCATGATGTTTTTCGTGTTTGGCGCTGCGTCTGACTGCTGCCGTTCGTTTGTTGGGAGCCAGTCTTTTTGCTGTAGCTTGAGCTACTGGTCCCGTCGCGTGGCTTGGTGTTCTTGCGAGGTTTGAAGGGAGCCGGTCCGCGTGATCGAGGGTTGGAATGGGCCCCTGTCTTCCGCGGAGCGGCTACTGCCTTTGCGTCATTTGCGCCCGGGAGTCGGATAAAGAGCTGGTAGGATCCAGAGATATCCTTCTCGCCGTAACCAAACCAGAAAGGCTCGACGCTATGCACTTGCATGGCCTTCAAGATCTTAGCACGTAGGCGGGCTTGAGATGGTGCTGGTGCTGCGTGCCAAGCGGCCGGAGGAGCCATTGTAGGCACACGTACAACAGGCAGAGAACCAACTTCACGGTCCTCAAACATCGCCTCTGCTTCCTCGACTTGCTTCGCGGTCAACTCGCCGTCCCCTGACTGGGCTTCCCCATTGTAAGGGAGAGAAACCGAGGGGGATGCGATGTGCAGTTGCACATCGAGGGGCTCTTTCGACGCCGACGAGACAGCCAAGGCATTCCGTTTCTCTGGCACGGTCTTCTTACCAAAGAGGGTGTTGATCCTCTCTTGCCAGTTTGTGGGGCCAGGACGTGTATTCGCAGCAGCCATAGCAGCGAATGTCGGTGGCGGAGGCGGTGGAGCGACCACCTTCGGAGGAAGCTTCACGATTGGTTTCGGCGTGGGAAGATGTACCAGAGGCCTGCTGGAATCTCCATAGTACACTGGGTGAGTCGATACCTCCTCGGGAGGTGGCGGCGAAGGACTCCTGTAATAATCCACTTCTTCATACACCGGCTTCCTGTTCTCCGTGACCTGGGGGAAGAATCGTGAACTGCGAATAGGAGGAACACTAACAATAGGACGTGCATGAGGTTCCGCAAAGGGAAGGGGTCCAACAGGATGCTCGAGACCGGTGAGGGGGTTGGGAAGTGGGGGGTTTCCATCTGTGGACCTGGAAACACCGACGACTTGCCTCTGTCCAGCCTGGTCTGTTGAGCGAACCTGTCGCCAAGTCTCATTGAATGTGATTGGAAGAGATGGCTGACTTTCACGCATGGCGGCCTCATGGCGCAACTTCTCGTTCTCCTCAACCTCGCGCTTCGAAGCAACAGAGTGGAAGTCATGCCAAGCAGCCGTGCGGGCTTGATTCAGATGCTGTGCCCTTGGGGGTCCGATGGGCCCGGGGCGAGCAATTGGACTCAAGGAATCATAGGACGCATGTCTAGCTTCAGGGGACGGCAGCGGTGACATTGCTGCACTTTCCTGGGCGGACCGTGTGGTCGTGGGGAACGATTGAGAGCTAGGTGGAAGTGATGTCTGATCTAGGCCGAGATGGTTCCGCAGTCCTAGGTCTCTGAAGCCCCCTAGGCTTGGGTCAAAGATACCGTTGCCTAACGTCTTGTCGTTGCTCAAAGGCTTCCATGGATTAGACAGAGCTGCGGGGCCAACGAGTTTGGAATTGGCTACCCAGGGGGTAGGGTAGGTTGCGGCTGCACCGATACTGCCCCTCCATTGTGGGTTCTCTTCATCGACCTTCTGCTCAGCGGATGTATCTCCGATCGGCGCTGGGGGTTCCTGGGGTGGCTGAAGCCCGTTCACTGGGACCGTATCTGCTTCTACCTTTGCCTCGGAGACGCGTCTGGCATTAGGCGCCGGTGCAGGCTTGTCCTGGCCTCTTTCCCTTTCTATGAGCTTCTTCACAGTGTCTGGATGATGGACTTTCATCATGCCATACTGTTTCGGAGCCCCAGAAGGTTCCGGCACGGGAGGCTTTGGAGGCGACTGAGCATGGCCAGCAGTTGCCGTCTCAGCCTTGCTGACCTCTGGAGATTCCTTGCTCTTAGGCTTGGGCTTTTCAGGAGGAGGGCCGAGAGCTTCAAGCTTCTGCCGAATCCTCTCGCGTTTTGCAGCTTCCTCTTTCTCCTCCTGTTCTATTCTTCGCTGTCGAGCTTCCATGCGCTTCTCCTTCATAATTCGCTCTTGCATGGCAACGGCGTCTTCCTGAGGTGGTTGGGGCACTCCAGGTTGCCCATCCGCAGGAGGGACAGCCGGCGGCTGAGTGACTCCAGGGCCCATATGAGGAGCTCTTTCTGGCACATGCGCATCTCTGGCAGGCCAAGAAGGTCCATGTCCATGCCGCACTGGGGAGACATCGCGCATCGGCGGCTCGCCGGGGAAATGCTCTCGTGCTTGGAAAGGTGGCTCAATCATCCCATTCACCTGCGAACCGCGCCTAGCCTCGAGTGGTCTTTGAGCTGCGTCCGGTCGACCGATCGACATCCGCCGACCAAAGCTTCCACTTCCACCGCTGACATTGGACGACGTTCGTCGTCGAGGCCAGTGTCCACCATCTTGCGCACTCGTTCTGTGAGTCTGGAATGCAGCAGAAGGCTCCGCGGGGCCTGCGTGCTCGCCTGGAGCTGCGGGCCGCTGTAACACGGAGGGAGTGCGGAAGTTCTGCTCATTGCGATACATGCCACCTTTTCTCGTTTCCGGAACCGGCTCATAACGTCCGGATCTAGAATTGTATAGCTCTCGCGTTCCCGGGTGCCCTTCCTTCCACGAACGGTTGAAGTCGTCTGCTGCGATTTCCTTGGGCGCAACAGGTGCACTTGGGCCCTCGTGGGCTTTTGATTCCCTGAAAGGAGGCCGTACTTGGGGTGGAATTTGAACAGGTGGGTTGACCGGAGAGGCTCTGTCGATAGGCGGAATCGGAGCCCAAGGTGACTTGGTTGGAGGAGCTGGGCTTGTAGATGACGGGACAGATCTCTCATTGCTAGAACCCTTGGCGGAGAGAGTTGCAGTCCTCGATTGCCGTTCTGCGTTAGCACCCAACCTAAGAACTGTGGGATTTGGGCCAATAGATGTGACGGGTTTTGCAATGTACTTCGGAGGTTCCTTGGCCGCGGGTATTTGTTCGACCGGTGGGAATGGTTCTTGTGTTTCCGCCGTTCTGATCGCCATCGGTTGCGAAGCTGTTAGACCAGGCTCTGGGTGAGGTTGCTCGTTCTTCAGATCGGTCTTGGTCCCATCATTCCACTCAATAGTATCCGGGGCCCAGTCATCCTCGTCATCATCGATATCAGCCCATTTTGACTCGGTGCCGCCCCCATCTTCTTGTATCCTTGAAGTCATGTGAATCCCATATTGCTGTTTGAGCTCCTCATCGGTAAGGTGTTTCGGTGGCGTTTGTTGGGGCGCTTGAACATGGAAATAATAGTTAGATGTAACTTCTTGTAGCCACGTCGATCAGGATGTCTTACGTCGATTCCTATTCCAAACCTGGTTGGGGTCGGGTCCGCCACCTCCAAGCCTGGCGCCGCTTGCACCTGCCTTTGATAATGATGTCAAGCTGCTCGTCGTCTTCGCGACTAGACGAGGTCTCGGATTCTGCAAAGGTGTTCCCAACGGAGTCCCGGTGGACAGAGGAGCTGCCTAATGTTATGATCTGCGTTCGGTCTGAGTCCAGGCGACAAGTACATACTCTTTTCAGGAACTTTAGCCACCGGAGGTGTACCCGGCGCTTTGGGAACGGAGAACTTTGCGAACGAAACGGGCTTGAATGTTGCCGGTCGTTTGGTTGATCCAGCACGACTGTGGACTCTGCTTTCCGTTCGACTCGCATCTGATTCCGAACCACCCTGAGACGCCGTATCCTCCCCTCCATCTGATGTTGATGTTATCCCGTTCATTTCCAGTACCTTCGTTGCCACAGACCCTGGTCCCTGTTTCGAAGCATCCTGTATCGGAGTCAGCCGAGGCTCCGGATGCGTATCCAGAACACTCACTGTAAACGTTTGTTCTCCGTCCTTCTCCCTGTCGCTAATACCCGTCGCTTGCGCCATAGGCAGTTTCTGGTCTTCTGGGTCAACCTTTGTCTTCGTTTCGGATGATGTTGTAGTAGTGTTTATCTCCCCCTCGTCCCCTCCAGCAGATTTCTTGTCGGTAGTGCTCGCAGGAACGTCGGAAGGCGATGGATCGCCGCCCGACAGGGTCAGATTTACCACATCGTGGCCGTTCCGCTCTGCCATAACAATTCTCGAGTCTGCGCGGACAACGAGATGCGACATCCGTTAGACATGTGTTCTGAAACAGTAAATACGCAAACGCGGGGGCGACGGGGCTTCACACGACACGGGCAGGCAACGAAAAGGGTTCGGAGGGTACCTATTGTTAAGGATCAAGAGTCGCCACGGTTGAACTGTGAGCTCAGCTGTCTGAGCAGAGAAGAGCTCCGAGCGATCAAGAGGGCGGCGGATGGTGAATGAGGCTTGTGGAGCACAAGGACTGAGACTCGAGGGAATGACGGGTGACGGAGCGAGCTCTTAAGGACAAAGGCGACAGCCCACAGTATCCCTAAAGGGAGATCACGATAGAGTGGCTCTGCTCTGGGTTGATGATGATCGGGTGATGGCTGCACTGCCGTGACTGATGATGAGTGATGGTTCAGGTTCCAGAGGCTAGGGTGGCTGTTTTCGGTTAGCGTGGTTACGCCGCAAAGTGAAGCAGCAAACCCTGTGGCTGGAGCCAGCCGCGGAGTTGACAGCGGAGGAACAGGTGTCACGGGGGGGTTGGCAGAGAGACTATTGAGTCAGAAGCTTTCTCAGGAGCTTACTTGGTATCTACGACTTGAGGTCTGGTTATGAAATGAGCTGATGTTGAGAGGCGCTGCTTCTTTACAAACGCACGGCGGGAGAGTTCTCTGCCTTCCGCAACCGCGCCCGGCATTCCGAAATCGTCCATACTACGGACGTACACATTACATACTACACGTGAACAGCTTGAGGCAATGATCTGATATCACTCTCTTGCAGTGATAGTTAAACATATGAAATAGTGTCACAGATTGGAATTGCCAATATCACAGGAATTCTCGTCTACGTTGGCTCCATGCTAGGCCCACGGTATATACACAAATTCCCCACGTCCAGCATCAGTTGGGAATAATTTAGTGGGGGTGGTTCTTGTGGTGACCTGTTGCGATGTTAGATGCACATTCCATAATTATTACAGAAATCGGGTATCATACGGAGGTGGAAGTAGTACTCCATGCTGTAGCCGAGGATGAGGATACCACCGATGGCGTGGGCAAGGGCTGTACGAAGCGACTGCGTTAGCAATTTACTATAACGAACGACATATTAGTGCTACTTACGAGCAGCAGAGGGCTTGTCTCCGGTGAAGTAGCGGGCTTGGTAGCGTCCGATGAGGCCGGTGGGCTTAACCTGGGGAGCAGCACCACGGGGGAGCTTGGCGTAGAAGTTCACGACACGGTCCATGCGAGCAGCATCCTTAGCAGCGCCAATGGCCTTTTCCAGTGTTAGCTATCGATACGTAAAAGGCATGTCAAAGGATTCCTTGAGTCGTCGAGACAAGGAAAACGTCACGGATCGAATTCGGCATTTCGGGGGTCAAGAGGGGGGGTCTCACGTTGGGGGAAGCAATCTAGATTGCATTTTGCGTCAGTCATTGCATCTTCACCAAGGTTGATATCGATATTTATTGGGATTGCTCACCTTGGGAGGGATCAAGGTCGAAAGACCGCGGCGGGCGATGTAGCTCATTGTTGCGGGGTCTGACAGCGAACAGTTAGCGATCCGAATATGCGCTAAATGCGACACGTTGAGTCCGTAAGGAATCAACCGATTGATCACCGTACCTTGACGTGAGCGAATGGATCAAGAGGGTGGTGAGCAACAGAGGTTGTTAGGAAGTGCCTGAGAAAGCGGGTTGTCGGAAGAGAACGTAGGGAGCCGCACATCACGCTAAACCGCATTGGGCTTTGCCTTCAGACCGGCAAGGTCGCAATACCTCACCTCGTCAATTCACCCTCGACTCCGTTGTTTGTTTCCCACCACAACAGGCACAATTGATATCATGTCGCTCATGAGAGCTGGAAACATGGCCTGCGCCCGCGCGGGCAGGTTCATGACATACCGCAACACCCGTATGCTCTCAGCAACTGCCTTCCGAGCTGACAAGCCTGTCAAGCCTGTCAAGTCCGACCCTTCTGACGCGCCGACCACCCCTCTTTCGGAGAGCACATTGATTCGCAAGGAGACTCCTGCTGAGGCCTTGACCCGTCATCAGCCTGATTACGACGCTACTATCGACCACGGCACCTCGTACGAATGCCCTTGCCCTCCATGCGGATAATGACTGACAGAACTAAAGCAAATTCTCCCCTGTTCCTAAGCGTGTCATGGACGGAAGCGAGCCCGGTGAGACCGTTCCTGCTGCTGTTCTCTCTGGTGCTCCCACGGATCTCCAGGCTCGTACCGTGAGGTATGAACGACCAATCAGGCGCTTCCGATATCAAAGACTAACAGCATCTCCAGGATCTTCCGCCCCTCGAAGCCCGCTACACAGTCCGGCGACTGGCACACCCACCACTGGAGAATGGACTGGGATATTTTGCAGAAAGGTCACCGTTGGGAGAACCCTCTGATGGGCTGGCAATCTTCCGCAGACTGCATGCAGGGCACACACCTCAACTTCAAGTCGAAGGAAGATGCCATTCTCTTTGCGCAAAAGCAGGGCTACGAGTACTTCGTCCAGGAGCCCAATGAGCGCAAGTTCGTTCCCAAGGCTTATGCCAACAACTTCGTTTACGAGAACAGGAAGCTCAAGCACATCAGAACCAAGTAGATGGTTTCTGTAGGGTGATTGTTTATGTGTGTATATAAGTGTTTGTCTGTCTGTTCTTTCCAGAATTCCAGTGGGTTTTTCATTGTTTTAAAAACAGGATAAATTGCAGGCTTCAGTGGCATGAGCCTGTAGATTGTACCGATGTTTATGTACTGCCCGCCAACGTGAGGCTGCGAGTCCAATTACAGATACAAAGGCCTCCATCAACCCCTAATTTCCTATGCTCATTGGTCTCGGGGGTACTCTCTCTTGCTCAACCGTACATTTTGTATTTATCAACGATTCATGCATTCTGCTTGAACAAATTTGGGCGTATCAACGGTAAAGTGCATGTCTCCTGGCGGTATGTGAAACGTTCATCTTGACACTTTTTTAACAAGTACAAATAAGATCATTGGCTGAGAATGCCAGATCGGGGAGCCTCTCGAGCCATGGAGCCATTGGGACGCTTCATGATTACGACTCCTAACAGATGACAATCGCCCTGAATTTCTTGCTCACCACTGCAGAACCTAGGATGAGATGCTACGCCTAGGAACTCTTTTCCCTAGATGACTCATATACTTATCAACTCCTTCCTGAGTTTTCGATGTTTGACAGCAGATTGGGACGGGATACGCATCCACTTTGATACCTAACGCCGTGGTGAAGGTAGAATCACTAGACACCATGAGCACATCTATATAAGCAAGCCCATGAACAATAATAGATCTGACAGGCATAAACAAAGAAGCTAGTCCCAATCAATTCACCCCAGATCAAGAAAAACGATCAGATAATCGTCCGACCCGGAACATATGGTCGCAAAGCAAAGCCTAGCCGCAGATTTAGACCCCGCCACCCCGCCAAAAAATTATTATCAAGGCAGATAAGATCGCGCGCAAAAAAATACATCTTCCCCCTCTACTTATGATTTAACACTTTCCCACATTTTCGATTCTCCTCTCACATACCTTCAAAATGGCCACAGAAAACATAGACAGCCCGGACACAACCGTCCAAACCCTCCGCACAGTCCTGACCTCCGAGAACGAGCCTCTCGCGCGCCGATTCCGCGCCCTCTTTTCGCTCAAGTACCTTGCGTGCCTGCAGCCGCCTACCGTGAAAACATTACCTGCGATTCAGGCCATCGCGGCAGGATTCTCGTCCCCGTCTGCACTGCTTAAGCATGAGCTTGCTTACTGTCTTGGTCAGACGCGCAACACCGACTCTCTGCCTTTCTTGCTCGATGTCGTGAAGGATACACAGGAGGATACGATGTGTCGCCATGAGGCCGCTGAGGCGCTAGGTGCGCTGGGCTACGAGAGCAGTCTGGAGGTGTTGAAGCAGCTTCGCGATGACAAGAATGAGTCGGATGTTATTCGGGAGACGTGCGACATTGCGGTTGACAGAATCCTGTGGGAGCAGTCGGAAGCTAGGAAAGCTGAGAAGTTGAAGCCTAGGTATGCCGTTCCCTTTACTCTCTTTGGGTCTATTTAATTGCGATTATACATCGGTATATTGAGTCTAACATGATCTAGTGATTTCACATCCATTGACCCCGCTCCGCCTATGCCCTTGTCTGCGAAAGAACCCTCGATCCTTGAATTAGAGAGGGCATTGCTCGACACGAGCCTGCCTTTGTTCGAGCGATACCGTGCCATGTTCGGCCTCCGCGATCTTGCCTCACCTCCCGACCTCCCTACTGCCAAGGATGCCGTCGAGTCATTGGCAAAAGGTATGAAGGACCCCTCCGCCTTGTTCCGCCACGAGATCGCATTCGTCTTCGGCCAGCTCTGCCACCCCGCGTCTGTCCCTAGCCTTACGGAAACTCTCAGCGACTTGAACGAGGCCGGTATGGTGCGACACGAGGCCGCGGAAGCTCTTGGCAGTCTCGGTGATGTCGAGGGAGTTGAGGACACACTAAAGAAGTTCTTGAATGACTCGGAGAAGGTTGTGAGGGACAGTATCATTGTGGCTCTTGACATGGCGGAGTATGAGAAGTCTGGAGAGATCGAGTATGCGATTGTACCAGACTCTGCGGTGCCTGGCGCTTAGTGGACTCCGTGGTGGACGAACTTGATGAATTGATCGCTTTCTAAATGCATTGATAGGATATCTGGAACACAAAAATAGAATATTTGGGTATTAATTGTTCGTGGTTTCCCTGCGCATAATGTTAGCCTTTGTTGAGCGAAGAACGAGATGATAATGGGCCCATACTTGTAACCGCAAACACAAGTGTAGAAGACAGTACTTCCTTCGTCTGCACTGCGCAGCTGGACGGTCGTATAGTACATTTCCTTCCGTCCACACTGCGGGCAGTCCTTCTCAGTCAAGGCTTCTGTTCTCTTGTCGGCAGCTGTCAAGGTCTGAATGGCGGACCGCTTTGCGCGCAGTGTTGAGGGGAACGAGCTTGGTTTCGATTCGGAGACAATTGTTTTTGGTACAGTGTCTAAGGGACAGAAGGTTAGCAAATTGCTCTCGGATCTCAATTCAATAACAATGAGTGCAGTCCTACCTTTGTTCCGCGCTCCGCAGACATCGCAGGTTAGAATTCTCGTCGGATCTCCTACAGAGCCTTCAAGCAGAGAACCGCAGTCTGTGCAAAAAACAAGAGAGCCAATCGTCGACATTTTGCTTGTGATTTAGGAGAGATTTAATGTATAGAAAACCAAAGTGAACTTGGGGACTCTCACTTGTTCCTCACTTTTTTTTCCGCGCGGGAAGATTTGCGGACGCACGGACCACGATCGGTGGACAAGAACTGTAGTACATTAGCCTTAGGTTCATTAGCGCTAGCGCTGGGCGGTCAGGGCGAGGCGGCAGCCGCAAGATAATAGTGACGGTGCCTGGCATTATTAACTGCGAACTCGAACATGAACATTCGGTGAAACGGTCTCTGATTTGCCTGTACCCTTCGGTAATGAACGTCTGACAGGGAGTGGATTTCGGTCTTTTGACTGATAGCCATGTCACTGAGCAAAGCATGTCTTTCCCGCTCTCGAAATCATCCTTTTCTCCATTCGATCTGCAGTAGTGCTCTTTAAGGAACTACTGCAACCACCATGGATCAGAACTGGCGACCGGCCGTTCAGGTCGTCATCAACAGCCAGGCGCACGCCCAAAATGGGAACGCCAGGCCGCAGTCGCAGTTTCAGCGCCGGGAGAGGCCATTAGCTGTGGAGGAGGCTCTGCAGTACTCTCCCATGTACAGTACCCCGGTATTCGGATTGGGTGAGTTCCATGAACGTCGGAGAGATATGCTACCTCGAGACTGATGATTCGCTTTTCAGATTGCATATTACGTCCCGACGTTGGCCGACCCCCTACCACGACTTCCATCAACCATATCCTTCAGTCAGGCCGCTCTGCGCTGAATGACCTCAGCGACGATATCCGATCCGGTCGTCACGAGTCGAGTCGTCTTGAGACATCCCGCGAATATCTACAACATTTGCTACACCCGGACCAGCTCAGTGAATTGTACGTGGTGTTCTCTAGTGCTACATACCGAACTACCAATCTGAGAGTACTAACCGCATACTCTATAGCAAATTTAAACTTCCAACGAGAAACCGAAACCCCCCACCATCGCTGAGCACTGCCCATGATTCGGTCCCAAGTAGTGATACTCTGAGTCCCTTCGCCAAAATGCTCTTGAACTCTACGGATATCGCGTTTCGATGTGAGACTACCTTTGTTGTACCCAGATGTGTAGCCCGAACTCATGAGTTATAGATCCTACACCAGGAGATACCGATGACGGGACGCCGTTGAAGAAACCCAAAGCTTCCAACAAAAAGCCGTGCTCGAACCACAAACACGCTCCAACTACTCCCCACCAACGTACTCAACCCGCAAGCCAGCTTTCAGTCGTCATACCAGTGAAGCCCGTGCCGAGTACCGATCATACATACACCCCTTTGAAGAAAAGGACATTGAGTTCTGGCGGGGATGATAATCTGAAGTCAATTCGGTTAAGAGCTCAGAAGGAGGAAGCTGATGCTGCTCTGGTTAAGCTGCAGGACATTCTTCATCAGATATTCGAAGCAGAGGATCAGTTCGATACAAGCTTGTCTGATGCAGCTCCAGATAGAGCAAACATGGTCTTCACTTCGCTCCAATCATTGGAAACCAGCCGCCCAGTCCTCTCCTCGGACACTCATTCTCATCTCCAGAAAGCCTTCAAGAAGGTGGTGAGCTTCAATAGGCTCCAAGA
Source organism: Aspergillus stella-maris (assembly GCF_047715825.1). Lineage (NCBI taxonomy): Eukaryota > Fungi > Ascomycota > Eurotiomycetes > Eurotiales > Aspergillaceae > Aspergillus > Aspergillus stella-maris. The sequence goes on along the minus strand of NW_027396825.1, from coordinate 262,563 downwards.
CATCCCATCGGAGTACCTCAGTCGGATACAGAAGCTTTGTGAAAGACCCATGGTTGCCGCGCAGGCTCCCGACCTGAAACTAGAAGATGCCTCGGATGAATCAGCGAGTCACGAATGGTTAAAGAAAGTAGATGACATGCATAACGCACTTCTCGCCGTCAACTCTCTTCTCCAGACGATGTCTGGTTCTCAATCTGAAAGGGATCTTTGCCAGGAGGACCTGATTGAAGCCATCCCGAATCTCCTCAACCAGATCTTCGATCACTGTGTCATACCAGCCGTCGAAGCTAGACCGGGAGGCAAAGATGGGAAGTTTTTCGAGTTGTGTTCCCTTCAGAGACGCGCTATTACGGGCGTGATCCAACAAAGTAAACGAGTGATGAGTCTCTTCGCCGACTTCCTTGCTCGGGTTGATGTGTCAGAAGGCGCCATCACTGCAACCGAATTCTTCGCTGCGAAGCTCATTTTCGTTGAGAACTCACATACGGAAAAGGATTCCGCTGTGGGTAGTCAGAAATATGAATCCGTTCGACGCGGGGCTATGGACTTACTCGCGAAGATTTTCTCGAAATACCCAGATCAGCGCCCATTCATTCTTGACGAGATCTTAGTTTCTCTAGAAAAGCTTCCGTCTACCCGCCAGAGTGCTAGGCAATTCAAGCTTGCAGATGGCAAGAACATCCAGCTCCTGACCGCCCTGGTCATGCAACTCGTCCAGACCACTGCATTAGATACTCCATCACCCAGGTCACGCAAGACCAAGCGTAAAATAGTGAAGTCGGAAGACAATGACGAGGAATCCGATGGCGCTGATGAGACATACAATAACGACGATGATGAGGCGGATGTATCACTGGAACGCCTGGCAGCAAAAGTCAATCGATTGTACGATAATGCTCTGCGAAGCGCTCAGTATATTATCAAGTTCATTGTCCAACGTGCAATGACGTCCACGAAAAGTGGCGACCAGCCATACAGAAACATTCTTGACCTCTTCACCGAAGACCTCATTGGAGTCTTGGGTTCTACGGACTGGCCTGCTGCAGAGCTACTCCTTCGTATCATGGCATCTCATATGGTCAGCATAGCTGATCTTGACAAGAGCCCTGCTACAGCGAAGAGCATGGCTCTAGAACTTTTGGGCTGGATGGGCTCCGCGATCTCTGACCTTATCTCTGCAGCACAACACTTGCTACCGGCAATGGAGGAGTCTGACACCCAGCTCACAGACTCGCTGAAGCAGTTGTTTGATGACTACTCGAGCCGTGCTTTGCACCCTCAGGACCTTGTGGTCGCAGATGGTCCATATCGCATGACGCTTGAGTACTTTCTCAACGACCAGACGACGAACAACTGGCAACTCACCAGCGCTAGAGGTTTCCTCCTAGCTCAGTGGGCAAAGACCTTTTGCTCCATATACTACAACGCGGAGGACAAGGAAGAAGTCACGTACGATGATGCCACAGAGGATCTTGTGGATCTTATTGCAAAGTTATTTTCCGATCCTCTGTGGCTGGAGACGCATAGGTACCTGCCAAACCTTTTACCCGGGTTGAGATTAGCACTGACAATTTTGCAGGAAATTCGACAAGATCCCGAACGCTCATGGTAAATTTGCATACATATTGACGGTTCTGAATTCAAGCTTCTGTAAAGCTTTCGATACAATCTTGAAAGTACTCCTCAATTCAATCACGAGCGATCAGGCCAAAGTTCGAAGTCGCAGTCTCAAGAGTGTTATTTACATGCTTGAGAAGGACCCTAATCTCCTTGATAGAGATGCCTCTGTCATGCGCGTAATTCTTCGGTGTGCAACAGATGCTTCGCCTATGGTTCGCGATTCTGCTCTGTCGTTGATCGCCAAATGCATTGTTTTGAAACCAAATCTGGAAGAGGAGGGTTGTCGAAGCATCTTGGCTTGCGCTGGCGACACGGCGGCCGGAGTCAGGAAACGCTGCATCGGGCTGCTGAAGGATATTTACCTCAAGACTTCTCGCGTTGAGCTGAAGATGGCCATTTTGGATAGCTTTCTCCAGCGGACAGTTGACCTTGAAGAAGGTGTGGCAGTTTTGGTGCGCCAGACATTCGAAGAGATCTGGTTCACTCCATTCCATGACTTGATTGACTCTCCTCAAGATGCGCCGAAGCTGAAAGTTGGGCTTGCAGAAAGGGTCACACTGCTCGTCCACCTGGTAAACCGGAATGATGCGGTGCTTGAACCACTCGGTGCTTGTCTAGGCAAACTGCTTTCTGGTTCCTCCAAGTCCTCCTTGAATTTTAAAGTGTCCAAAGCAATGGTTGCCACAATGTTCGAGAAATTGATCGAGGGCAATGAGTCTTCGAGCAAGGAGTTCCAGCAGGCTCTTCTGCAGACCATGACGATATTTGCCAAAACGGAAGCGAAGTTACTGCGCCCAGATCAACTAGAGGCTCTTCATCCTTATATTGGACATCTTGCCACAGCGGAGGACCTGTTCTTGTTCCGCTCCGTGGTGGTCATTTACCGATGTGTTTTGCCCCATTTATCAAATTCTCACACTACGCTTCTAAAGGAAGTTCAGAACGACCTATTCAAGAGCGTCGCAAAACTCGCGCGTTCGGAACTCAATGAAGTCATGGCCTGTTTGTGGACTATCAACGGGGTCCTTCATAATACGGACCGGCTCGTCAAGCTCACGATATCGGTCCTGAAGCCGATCCAACAATACATTCAGGTCGACCTCTCAAATGAATCCAACTCCGCCGTGCTAGCAAGAGCCAAGAGCTACATCCGAATCGCAGGTTGTGTTGGCCGACATTGCGATCTTGAGAAGTACGAGCCACACTTCAAGCACGCATTTCCCTCATGGAAAGGCGGTTCCGTAGCTGGCCTCATGGTCGACTCAATCATACCCTTTACCCTCGCAAAGCAGCCGGTTGAGTTGCGTGTCATGGCTCTTGAAAGTTTGGGGTCCATCTGCCAGTCTTGGCCTGCACATTTCGGTCGTGAGGAATCAAGGCGCGTTCTTTCTGCGGTATTCAAGGAGGACAACCCCAATCTGCAGAACATCGTATTGAAGTCATTCTCTGATTTCTTCGCAATGCATGAAGGCAAGGCAGAGAAGTCCATAGTCCCTGTGGCCGAAGTTGCAGCTCAGGAAAACACGACCAGACTGGGCGGATCGCTGAAAGCGAGCGACAACGACGGGGCAGCGGCGTTGATCGCCCAGCACTTTTTGAAGAACATGCTGCGAGTTGCACAATCTCGGCAAGACTCGTATGCCTTGACGGCTATCGAGTTGATTGCCAGTATCAATCGACAAGGCCTGGTTCATCCTAAAGAGTGCGCTGGCGTTTTGGTCTCTCTCGAGACATCTACCATCCCGGCCATCGCGAAAGTGGCATACGACACACACAAGATGCTCCATCAGCAGTATGAATCCATGTTCGAAAGAGAATATATGCGTGCTGTTCAGGAGGCCTTCTACTACCAGCGCGACGTTGTCGGTGATTCAGCTGGAGCCTTGGCCCGTCCATATGTCGCGAAGCTCGCACCGTTGTTCGACATCGTCAAGATCAGCAATAGCCGGTACCAGAAGAAGTTCCTTTCCAATCTATGCTCCAAAGTGAATTTCGAATTGAAGAAGCTCGATTCCAGCGGCAATTCTCCTGAGCATCTTCTCCTTGCGCGTTTCATGTCTCAGAACCTGGCGTTCTTTGATTACAATCAGCTGGCTGAACTTGTGCCGACTATCGGGTGCATGGAGCGCATTGTTTCCGCGACAGGGACTATAGTTGCTCACACCATTGAGACTGAGATATTCCCACCCAAGGAGGAAGTGCCTCCGCCCGTAGACGGGATGCCGATGCCCATGGCACCCGAGCCTACCAATATTCAACCACTGCAAAATATCAACCCGGCGACTCTTCGGCACCTCACTGTTGCAGCTGCATCTCTGTCCATGCTCTGGGAAGCAAGAACCTACCTCCGTCGCCTCTACGGAGTCGCGACCCATGTCCGTAACAAAGATGGCAAAACGGCGGCCAAGGAGCTTAACAAATCTGCTACAAAGGTGCAAGGAGTCAATGGTGACAGATTCTGGGAGGCCATCACCAAGAACATGGCTTCACTGGTCAGCGAGCAGAACATGATAGAGAAATGTCGCGAATTCGCCACGTTACTTTCTATTGACGAGGAGTTCAAGATCGGCGACGATGAAGATGCCGAAGGAGACAGCCTCGACGCGATCGGCGAAGCCGAAGACCCTGCGGCGCACTGGGTTGCCGGTCAACGGCCGACGAAGCGCAAGGGCTCCGTTTCGGGACAGAACCCGGCCAAGCGCCCCCGAGGCCGAAAGCCTGGCTCTGGAAAGAAGAGAAGCAGTGCAAGCGCGACACCAGATGCGGATGGCGACTGGGAGTAGAATTCGGGCGCATACAACAGCACTACTACACCAAATGTATTTTGGCTGTTTTCTACAACGCTAATAGACGGTGCATATCAGGGAAACGGAAAACGGCGTTATTTAAGGAGGCAGACAGGCAGGGCTTGTATTCGACATTTACATTGACATCGACATCGACATATGATTCTTATGATAAACATGTTGCCTTTTATCTTCATTTCCTGACCTGTATTTCATGGCCCAGAGCCCTTTCTCTTCTAGGTAGTTACCTTTGATGGGTCCTTGACTCCTTTATCTCTAGTTCATCTAATCAATCAGTCCATCAGCAACTAGTTCTCCGAGACAGGCATTGACATTCTTCCGTTAATCGGATCTCGGCTCAAAAGCATGAGCGAGGGTGGGTCCTGTTACTCTACGGAAAGCGAGCTGGACCTGCCGCCGTGGTCCCTGGGACAGTCTAGGAGCTAGCCCAGATGTTCGTCGGAGAGAGGACTAGGTATAGGGCGAACAGGTAGACTGTGAAACGGAGCCATCAGTCCATGCCGGATCGCACGGGCATGTCAAGAGGGTGGACAAGGCTGGGTTTGAGAAAGATCGAAAGAATTTCCACGTAATTAAACTAGCCCAGTCTGGTTAGCTCCTTTTCATGTGGAGCGCAGCGAATGCTTGGTCGGCGGCAGAATGACGTTACAGTCTCTCAAGGAACTTGAACCGTTCTAGCCGGAAGGGACACACGACTGCGGTGACCTCAATTCTTCTCCTCTTGTTTGCTTTGCTCTCTTCATTCATCCTTCTCTACGATCTCTACTGTATTATTATCCTCGTGGCGTTGACCGTCACCACCTCCCAGCCACGTCCCCTCTCCTCTCGTCCTCTCCTCTCTATCCTGCGTTGAGCAGCTATGAGCGCCGCGCTGCTGGCGGCTCGCCCGGACGCCCTGGCGCTGAGAAGGCTCGGGCTTGTCTCACGACGACTATACGCCTCAAATACTTCAGCATCATCTAGAACACAAGCTCCTCGGCCAGCATTACACACGAATCGCAAGCCTGTACCACAATGCCTCTCATCGCGTGCCTTCTTCAACCCCCGAAACTCCATCCGACACCAATCCACTGGCGCCGAGCCACCAAAAAACAATAATGAACCTATCCAGAAATCACGCATCCGAAACGTACTCGTCAAATCTTTTGCCGCCTGCGGCTTCTTCATTGTCATGAGCGGTGCCGCCGTGGTAGCCTTCTTCATCTACGATGCGACTACATACCGCGAACACTCAACGGCGGAGGCTATCCCCGTCTCGGAATTGGCCCTCAACCCGCGCCGTGGAGGGCCTAAAAATCTACCTATTGCGGAGGTTCTGGTCGGCGATTACGATTCGGAGGCTATGCAGGGACAGACGGATAAGCCGCGGCTGGTGATTCTGGGTACAGGCTGGGGCAGTATTGCGCTGCTGAAACAGCTTAACCCCGGTGATTATCATGTTACTGTTGTTTCTCCGACGAATTACTTCCTTTTCACGCCTATGCTTCCTTCTGCGACTGTTGGGACTCTTGGATTGAGATCGCTTGTTGAGCCGGTGCGGCGGATTGTCCAGCGGGTGCATGGGCACTTCCTAAAGGGCGAGGCTGTGGATGTTGAGTTCTCAGAGAAGCTGGTTGAGATTACGCAGACGAATAACAAGGGAGAGAAGGAGCAGTTCTATCTTCCTTATGACAAGCTTGTTGTTGGTGTTGGTTGCATTACGAACCCCCATGGAGTCAAGGGTCTTGAAAATTGTCACTTCTTAAAGTCCATTGACGATGCTCGCCAAATCAAGAACCAGGTGCTGGACAACATGGAACTCGCATGCCTGCCAACGACTTCTGATGAGGAGCGCAGGCGCCTGTTGTCGTTCGTTGTCTGCGGTGGAGGCCCAACTGGTGTTGAATTTGCTTCAGAACTCTTCGACCTTCTCAACGAGGATCTGCTCTACTCTTTCCCTAAGATCTTGAGAAACGAAATCTCAGTCCACATTATCCAAAGTCGCAGTCACATCTTGAACACATACGATGAGGCTCTCTCCAAATTCGCAGAGGTAGGTCTAGTCTTGCTTGACCAATCGCTATGGACTAACATGGATAGGCTCGGTTTGCGAGAGATGATGTCGATGTCTTGACAAACGCACGAGTAAAGGAAGTCACCGAGGACAAGGTTGTCTTCAGCCAGGTGGAGGACGGCAAGCAAGTTGTCAAGGAGATTCCCATGGGCTTCTGTCTATGGTCCACTGGTGTCGGTAAGTAGAGTCTGACTTCTACCCTACGTACATCCGCTAACTGACACAACAGCCCGCGCTGAATTCTGCGAAACCATCTCCAAGAAACTCGAAGCTCAAAACAACAAGCACGCTCTGGAGACAGACTCTCACCTTCGCTTGATTGGCGCGCCCCTGGGTGACGTCTACGCAATGGGCGACTGCTCGACTGTCCAGAACAAGATCGCCGACCACATCCTCTCCTTCCTCCGCACAATCGCCTGGGAAAAGGGCAAGGATCCTCAAAAAGTCCACCTCAGCTTCCGTGAATGGCGCGACGTTGCCGCCCGCGTGAAGAAGCGCTTCCCACAGGCCGCTAACCACCTCCGTCGCGTCGACCGCCTGTTCGAACAATACGACAAGGACCACTCAGGAACCCTCGACTTCGAAGAACTCTCTGAACTGCTCCACCAGATCGACACGAAACTCACCTCCCTCCCCGCTACTGCTCAGCGCGCAAACCAGCAGGGCGCTTACTTAGGTCGGAAACTGACCAAGATGGCCGCTGCCATGCCTGGTATGCGCGCTAACGAGATCGACTTCGGTGACCTTGATGAGGCCGTCTACAAGGCTTTCAACTACCGCCACCTCGGCAGTTTGGCATACATTTCCAACGCAGCCATCTTTGACTTTGGTGGTCTGAACTTCGGCGGTGGTGTCTTGGCTATGTACCTCTGGCGCAGCATTTACTTTGCCGAGAGCGTTTCTCTCCGAACACGGGTTATGCTCGCTATGGATTGGGCAAAGAGGTCGCTTTTTGGGAGAGGTATGCTTTTTCTCCATTTCCCCCATCATATCCATTGAGCTTTGATCGGAATATGATTGACTAACACTTCCAATAGATCTCATGAGCTTCTAATTGCCCAACTGCCACACAAACACTTACCGAATGTAACCGGATATGACCATGATCTAGATCTCATCTTCTCACGTATATAAATAGCTGTCTTCCATATTCTTCAATATAGGAGTACTCATGAATGGAGGTTTTCTTTTGTTCTTCTAATATTGTCATCTCATATCTCATTTGTTTGGCTACCTAGTTCAGCTGTCTAGATAAGTAGAAGGTAGAACTCGAGATGTTTGAATGGAGCGGTATTTTCGACTTATTCTTTATTATTCAGGTATGATTTGTCTGTAAGGATGTAGTTCCGGATCTTTAGTGTGCCGGCGTACGAAATTATATTTCCGTCGTATGTTGAGATTGACTTTCTATCAGAGTTGGTTCTCGGAGCTCGTGTGCATGATATATATTCTGCATGATATATATTCCAACGAGAGATCGGATTCGCCCGGGCGACTGTGAGCACGATGGGTTATGGGTTCCGACTTCGAAGCCCAGACTCCTAAATAGAAACGCGAGTACCTAAAAGCTTCTTCGTTTTTTTTTACAAGTGCAAATATACACGGCTGATGAAGAGCAAGTTATCGTGTCGACGACTAAGCCAGCGCTTGTGCATACATACGGGAGAGGTAAAATCGGGATAGAGTCTAATCTCTAGGAAGCAATGTTTGAGAGGAAATGCTAATTCCTTGATATTGTAGCTAGCTAATCGAAAGGCTAAAAAGAAGCTCAATCCATCCAAACGCCGGGCTGAACAAAACGATACAGTAGTAGTTGAGAGTCTCGCTCATTAATGAGACAGGTAAGGGAGGTAAAATGACAGGCCAGCCGTCATGAGATCATCGGGTCGATATCTCCGTTGTTGGTCATTACAGTGTCGTTAGAGGCGCCGTTGTGGCTGGTTCCCGTGGTGCCCTGGGCGAAATTACTATTGCTGGATTCCCCAAGTCCAAGATCCAGCTTGTCGGGGATATCCTTCTTGGCTTCTCTGGCTTTCTGCTCTGCCCAGGCGTAGAGCCTGGCGAAATCGCACAGAAGGGCTTCTGTACGAGCGCCTTGGTCTTGCAGGATGGCTGCGTTGACCTTGGCATATATATCCCTACGCAAGTCGGAGTGAAGAAGAGGTGCTAGTGAGGGTGTTAGGTTTTCCTTGGGGAAAATGAGCAGCGCAAGCGTCTTCTCAAGATCCTCAAGGAACTGGGGGTTTGTTGGAGCCCGGGGAGCAAGCTGAGAAGTAGCGAACTCGAGTGCGGGTGAGATGTCTCCATCCGGATTCGACGTGCACGAGCGAATCAACTCCACAAGCTGCAAGCGCAGTAGTGCAAAGTGCAGAGATGGGTTTTCATCTAGGATCTTTATTGACAGTTAGCATAAGCACAGTGAAGGCAATGGTAACAAGTGATGTAAATATGATGTGCTTGTTGATCATACTGAGGACTGAAGATGTTTGTTTTTCATCAATTAAACCCAGAAGGGTAGTTCTGAGTGGTGCATGAAACTCGATCTAATCATAACAAGAGGGAAAAGGCGACGGTGCATGAGGGGTATGGTTCTTACCTGAGGATTGAGCTCATTGATCTTCTCAATGGCGTCCTTGATGTTCCCAGAATAGATGGCAGTTCGAATCTCAACCCGTTCCTGGATCGACTCAACATCCAACTGTTGGATGTTGGCTTCGAGCGCAAACTTCTGAGCAGCAGCTGGGTAGCCATTGGTCACGAGATAGTCCATCACAAGTCTGTTCATATCACTTCAAGCTGTTAGCGACTGGGCAACAATCAAAAGATGCTTCAGCGAAAGCAGGTAATAGGCAGTGTATCAGAAACACAAGTTAATATGTTCTCCTCAAGTATTTTTTTAGGAGAGATTCCCAACTTGATTTTGAAAGCATCATTATGAGGCAGGAGGGGTGCGCAGGGGAGAAGAACGTACGTCTTGGACGGCTTGACCTCGTCGACCTTGCGCTCGAAGTGGTGCCATGTTGGCGTTGAAGCCGTGGAAGTGGAAGACACCTGCGACCCGCGTTAAAAACCGGCCAGCACGGTGGCATCAGACGCCGAGAGGCATACGTAATTAGCTGATGACATGATGGCAAGCTTGAGTTGGGACTGTTGGGACAATCAGGTGTCCTTGTGCTGAATCATAGGCCGCCTGTGAAGATGGAAAGCTTCGCAGCCAGGAGCCATGAGGGTGCTGCAGTGGGAGGAAAGGAAGAGAAAGAAAGCAGAGAAAAGCTGAAGAGGTGAAAAGGAAGTGCTGAGGAGCCTGTCACGTGGCCATGGTAGCAAGCGAAGCTAACGCCCCCACCGCTAGTCCGCCTTGGGCCAAGCGCGGTTTGCAGCGTCTATGCATTCGTGACGTTGTACCTTTGACAGCAGTGGGCTCCGAGCTCTGCATGGAAAATTGAATAGTGTATATATTGGCATCCTCTCTGTGAGTAGGACCCCGAGCAAGATATTCTTAGAGTGTGAAGGACTAAGCCCTGGAGCTGCTCACGAAGCTGAAGAACACAGCCGCGCTAACCCAGATTAGGACAATATACCGCTTAAAATGTTTTAGCTTCATCGCACTCGCGAGACTTCGAGGAACCGCCGTTCTGCGCCTGCAACTGTTTATCAGCTTATTTCTCGCTCGGTCGGCCCCTGTTGCCTATTGATCCTGATTATCTAATTTTTGTGTGATCTTCAGATTACCGAGTCACCTTTCGCCGTCAGGAGCAGTAGGCAACATGGAGTCGATCTCGCCAGTGTACTCGGCCGCCACCAAGCCCGAGAAGCGCTACTCGCCGCCATGGGCTGATTTGAGCATTATCGGGATTGCTGGCAGTTCCGGCTCGGGCAAGACTTCAGTGGCCATGGAGATTGTGAAATCTCTGAATATTCCCTGGGTCGTCATCCTTGTAATGGTACCAAGCGTCAAACCTCCGTCTAGAAATGCACCCCAGTATTATTATCTTGCTATATAGTCACGTTATCTAATGATCTTATGCAGGACTCGTTCTACAAGAGCTTGACCCCGGAGCAGCATATTAAGGCGCATGAGAACCAATTTGATTTTGACAGCCCAGACTCGATTGATTTCGATGCTTTGGTCCAGTGCTTAAGGGACCTCAAGAAAGGGTACGATCTCTGTTACCCCGATTAGTACGCCGAAGGCTTTTCGGAGTCGATATCGGTATCTGGTACTGACATCTGTACGCTCTGCAGGAAGAAGGTAGACATTCCTGTCTACTCGTTCGTTGAACATCAACGACAAGCCCATACTACCCCGCTCTATTCTCCGCACGTCCTCATCCTCGAGGGCATCCTTGCCCTTCATGACCAAAGGATCATGGATCTCTTGGATGTCAAGGTATGAACCATGCATGTACTTCACTTGAAAGCTGGTACAATACTAAATGGCAACGTTAGATCTTCGTAGAAGCGGATATGGACGTCTGTTTAGGGCGTAGAGTCCTACGTGACGTCAAAGAGAGAGGCCGAGACATTGATGGAATCATCAAACAATGGTTTAACTATGTCAAGCCCTCATTTAAGCAATATGTTGAACCTCAACGATCAGTCTCAGGTATGAATTCTACCTTTCCCCCCCCGACACCAGGAATGATAGCTAATGACATTGCTGCTAGACATCATCATCCCCAGGGGCATTGAAAACAAAACGGCCATCGGTAAGAGTCACATTATCTTGGAGTTTACCGCAAAACTGACAAGTTAGGCATGGTGGTACAACACATTCGACGCACGCTCGAAGAGAAGTCCGAGAAGCACAGCGCAACTCTCCAAGAGTTACGAGACCTTGCATCTGACGAACAGCTTTCGCCTAATGTCGTAATGATGCCACAGACGACGCAGTTCATCGGCATGAACACCATCCTTCAAGACCCAGAAACGGAACAAGTCGATTTCGTCTTCTACTTTGATAGACTGGCCGCTCTGCTGATTGAGAAGTATGCCTCCTAAACTAGCCAAGCCAGCCCGCATATTTTGATTTGTGACTAACGACGGGAACAGGGCGCTTGACATCACTCAGTATACCCCCAAGGAAGTTTCAACACCACAAAAAACAACCTACAGCGGTCTGAACCAAGAAGGCACCGTCTCAGCTGTCGCTATTCTTCGAGGCGGCTCGTGCCTCGAGACCGCCCTGAAGCGCACAATCCCCGACTGCATCACAGGCCGAATGCTCATCCGGACAAACGAGCGCAACGAAGAGCCCCAGCTGCACTATCTCAAGCTGCAGCAGGGTATTGAGGAACACTCGACCGTCATGCTCCTCGACCCGCAGATGGCAACTGGAGGTGCCGCTCTCATGGCTATCCGCGTATTGATTGACCATGGTGTGGCGGAGGAAAAGATAGTCTTCGTCACTTGTGCTGCTGGAAAGGCAGGTCTTCAGCGGTTGAGCAAGGTGTATCCCCACGTGAAGGTTATCGTTGGGCGCATTGAGGAGGAGAGGGAGCCGAGATGGATGGAGAACAGGTATTTTGGATGCTAAGGAAGGCGCAGTGATATATAGATTGGCACTGCATATACATTACATACACGGGTTGTAAATAGGGATCTATTTCGGGAAAGAGCAGAGCCTTGTTTTCAGCGATTACTGACGATCTTACGCGCATCGAGCCAAAGCGAACCATTCGGTGTGGGGAGAATAGGACTTTGAACATACCAATCCTTTAGACACTTGCGCTTATCTTCAACCAGCTGTGTCTTATCATTCACAAGCTGGTCCTATAGACAAAAATTAAGTAAAGAAATTCCTGGGTAGCGCCTGTTTGTAGTAGAAGAGAGCACCACTCAACCGCCTTCTATACCAAGCCTCCGCCAGCGGAAATTCTGCGGTTCCGCCCGGCAGAAAAAAATATCGAGCCCCAAACTCTTCTCGAAGACCAATGTTTCCAACCCATTAACAACCCATTACGGATTCTCTCCCTTTGGCATATGGCATTGTGCCAAATAATCCTTCCCCATACATAATTCGTCTGTGAGCGCACATCTCGCAATCATGTCAGACCGCAAGAAAAGCAAGAAAGGCAGCGGCGGTAAACGCGATGCCGGCCCTGTTATCAGTACGTATCTCGACTCACCTTCCCATTATAGTCGGTGCTCGAGCAGATCGGCCTCTTTTCCACTTATATTTGCAAGATAGCTAACGTACCATTCCTTGTAGCCGACCCTCGTTTTGCAAACATCCAATCAGACCCCCGCTACCGCCTCCCCAGCAAGCGCCACACGCACACAAAGCTCGACAAGCGATTCGCGCACGTCCTAACAGACCAGGACTTCTCACGGAACGCCGCTGTCGATAGGTACGGAAGGAAGCTCGCGCGCGATGACACGAAGAAGCACCTTGAGCGGTTCTACAGACTTGAGGATGAGGAGGGCGAGGGGGAAGACGATGAAGAAGAGGAGGAAGAGGAAGACGACATGAGCGTTGAAGATGATGAGGTCGTTCTCAAGGAATTGAAGAAGGCTGATAGCCGCGCTGCGAAGAAGGTGGGGTATGACCCTGCGCGAGACGGTGGATTCTCGGATTCGTCATCGTCGGAGGAGGATAGTAGTGATGATGAGGAAGAAGATGAGGACGAGGAGGCGTTTGGAGGCGAAGAGCTGGACTTCCCGGATAAGCAGCGCGAAGACGTCCCCATCGGCGAAATCACGAATCGGATTGCGGTTGTGAATTTGGACTGGGATAATATCCGGGCAGAGGATCTTATGGCTGTGTTTTCGAGCTTTGTACCTGCTGGCGGGAAGGTCGAAAAGGTTGTGGTTTATCCGAGTGAGTTTGGAAAGGAGAGGATGGAGAAGGAGGAGACGGAAGGGCCGCCGCGGGAGATTTTCGCCACGCAGGATGAGGATGAGGAAGATGAGGATGAGATTGAGGATGAGCTCGATTCTGAAGAGGAGGATGAGAAGATCAAGAAGTCGATGTTGAAGGAAGACAAGGGCGAGGAGTTCAACACTACGCAGCTCCGGAAGTACCAACTGGAGCGTCTACGTTACTTCTATGCTATCTTGACCTTCTCATCTGAAGAGGCTGCGAAGCATGTCTACGACAACGTTGATGGAGCGGAGTACTTGACCAGCGCAAACTTCTTCGATCTCCGGTTCGTGCCCGACGAAACCGACTTCTCTGACGACCAGCCGCGAGACGAATGCGAGCGCATTCCCGATGGGTACCAGCCAAACGACTTCGTGACGGATGCCCTTCAGCACAGTAAAGTGAAACTCACATGGGATGCGGATGACAAGTCGCGCAAGGAAGCACAGGCTCGTGCATTCCGCGGCAGCCGCAAGGATATCGACGAGAATGACCTCAAGGCCTACCTCGCTAGCGACAGCTCCGATGACGAAGAAGAGGGCGGTGTGGACATCGTGGATAGCACCAAGGGAGAAGGAAACAAAATCTCATCGAAAGAGGCGGAGCGCCAGCGCATGCGAGCGCTTCTCGGATTAAGCGCGGAGCCCGTCAAGTCCTCCAAGTCAGATGGTCCTGTTGGAGAGATGGAGGTTACGTTTACATCTGGTCTGGCCGGTGAACCCAACCGCGACACGATATTTGAGAACGAGCCCGAGGAGACTAGTATCGAGAAGTATCTGCGCAAAGAGCGCGAGAGGAAGAAGCGGCGAAAGGAGAAGCTGAAGGGCAAGACGGATGAAGATGACGAGGAGAAGAAGGAAGAGGAGGTTGAAGAGAAGGCACGAGAAGAGGAAGATCTAGGCTTCAACGACCCCTTCTTCGACGACCCCTCTGGCAAGGCCGGCGCCGCCGCTCGCCGCAAGGAGGAGAAGCGCAGAAAGCGGGTGGAACGCGAAGCCGAGGAAGCAGCCGCCGCAGCCAAACGGGCAGAATTGGAATTACTGATGATGGACGACGACGACGCCAAAACTGGAATGCGGCACTTTGACATGAACGAGATCGCCAAGGCGGAGAAGCAGGCTCGCAAGAAGAAGGGTAAGCGCAAGGGCAAGGATGCTGCGCCGGCACAGCCCGACAACTTTGAGATGGATGTCAGCGATCCCCGATTTTCTCGACTTTTCCAGAACCACGAGTTCGCTATTGATCCTACCAACCCACGCTTTAAGGCTACGTCGGGTATGAAGGCGCTGTTGGAGGAAGGCCGTAAGCGGCGCCGTGATCGCGACGAGCGCGGAGACGACGAGGATGTGAGCCGTGACTCGAAGAAGCAAAAGCAGCGGTCCAAGAAGGGTGCGTCTGCAGAGGGCGGGGATGATCTGAAGAGGTTAGTAGAAAAGGTGAAGCGGAAGACGAAGGCTTGATTGATTCTGCTTGTATTATTTGTATAGATCTACCACTACTGCATTTTATGCCCCAAAATAGCGAAATCAGGATTCTACATAGCATATACCATATGAATGACTTTGTTTCACAAACTACAGAGTATATTTGCTGTTTTATAGACTATTCTTCGCTGAATGTTGCAGGCAGGGTCCGAGCTTCATAATTGCTTCTTCGATCCTTCGCTTCTGCACGCCCGGCGTCTGTTCATCAGCCCCCCGGTCTCCAGCCCAATATCTGATGTAATAAGTCAGTATAGCTTTGACAATGATTTCCATCCCGACAGCTGTCGAGCTGCGGCATCCATGCTCGTACACGCAGAGCAAGGATGGTTGTGCAACGCATCTTGTCATTTGCATCTGATCTGGCAGAGATAAAGGTTTTTGGCTCACCAATCGGCGACTGAGTGCAGAGCGAGAGGAAGTGATCAGTGGTTGAAGAAGGAGGTTGCCGCCTCCATGAGGCTGCACATCTGCAGGGCTGACCTTAGATAGACAAGTTGGAGGTGGGCTGTCCTTCACCGCCCTTTCGGCATCTTCAGTCTTCAGCAACTCGGAGGACCCAACCACCTTCCTCTTGTTACCCATCCACCCTCCACTCCGTCCCTCCGCCACGTCTCCTCCCCTCTTCTTCTCTTCTGACCTGCTTTGCAACTGTCCCTGGTGGAGTGGTCCCCAATTGCTATATACAGCCTTTTTACCTGCTTTACTTCGTTGCCGTCGCCCGGAGGCAACGTTTAACTAGATCCGGCATCTACCCCTCGGGTCGACGGATTCCTCGAGGATGGTCCTCTTTCGGTAGATTGAGTGATGGGGAACTACAGTTCAGTTGACTCTGGCTGTTGGTGATTTGGCTTCAATTCTATTGAGCGTGCGCCCGGGCATTTATCTGGGGACGCTGTTCGTTCGATCTACTTTGCATTGGGTGGAATTTACGTTCTCCGCTGTGTTAACTTGATCTGTCCGTTTATTCTCGCATATTTGCGACCTGTCATTCGTTTAACCACCATTACCCATCTGACCAGTCTTACCTTACCGGCGCCGTCACAATGCTTGGCCGACTCTTGAATACTGCGGCTTCGACGTTGAATCCGTCGGCATATTCTTCCAAACCTCCTCCTCAGCTCGAATCAGTCACCGAAGAGGAACATACCTCCGGCCTGTTATTTCCAGATGCGAGTGTGCTGCGACGCTCGAATACGCAATCTTTCCCCCTACAAACCGGGTTTAATTCCCCCAATGCCTCCGGAGCTGGCAACTATGATGACCGCGGGGATCTGGAGTCTGATATTCAAAAGGACTTCCGGGTGGTAATTGCTCAGAATTCCTTGGGTGATAGAGAGCCATGCATACTTCTCGATACATCGGAGAATGCATCGGAACCGCGCTCGGCCGGGCTTGGTATGGGACCTCAGGTGTCAGAGAATTCTGGGCATAGACATGCTCGGACAATGTCTTCTTTCACCCGCCAACGGCGTGGTCATCTGTCCCAGTCGTCAATGACCGATCAAGGTTCCTTCGCAGCTCGGACTGACACCCGCCGGTCGTCTATATCTTCTACTTCCAGCGCGCTTGTGCGTGCTCGCAACCGTAGTTCGACGATGTCTCCAGCCGGGGGACCCCACGAGCCGATGCATTCGCGACAGCCGACGGATATGAATGATGCTGGACTGCTGAATTGCATCTTTGGAAGCAGCGCATTCAGCTACCGAGGCTCTTCCACAAAGATGCATATAATTTCAGCGGACGACGCACCGGGAGAAGTTGGAAATACGTCTCCTGGTATGCGCCATCCTTCTTTCACGAAATCATATACCACCGGAAGCACGCCCGGTTTCGCTGGGCCAAGTCAAAAGTCTCGCTCCAAAGTGACTATTCTCCTGACTAGGATGTTCAGCGTCAATTTGCCGGAAGCAGGCGATGCAGGCGATGGGCAAGACCTTGCTAGTTCCTTGCTTCAAGAGTCTCTCCCCGAGACTGGGTTTCCCTTCCCCAACGTCATGCACGCTACACCGAAGCGTAAAAAGATCAAGGAAAAGAAAACCCCAATGTATGCAGTTGCAATGACTATACAGATTCCGGTGTTATCTCGCAGTGCTGCACGGCCAGCGTCGCGTTTCAGTAGCCAGGCCCCTGATTCACCGAAGCCGGCAATCTCATGCTCGCTGGACTCTGATAATCGCTGGCGTGGAGGGTTCTTTGATGAAAACCTTGCATCCGCTCCTGCTAGCTTAGACGAGCGGATTGACATGCTTGTTGATCATTGGGATGTGATCAACCGCACATTGTCACATCTTGAACGATTGTCGCGAACGGAAATACTGTTGGAGCTGAAAAAAGTCGACTTTTCGGGATTGCAACCGAAGCCTGCAAAGCCTCCAAACATGCAGCGTACTAACCAGACTTTCCTTCACTTACCCGCGAACGCATTGCAAAATTCGAGGCTCAAACCCGAGGCGCTTCGAAGTGCTGGCCGCATTAGTAGTGCTTTGCACATTCCAAGAGTGATAACAGGGCAAAGCCGCTGGGGTGTATGGCGCGAAGAGGGTCGATCGATCATACGCACCATGGGAGACAAGGACCATAGTTTCTTCTTCCTCGTTTTGATCACTGCTTTTCTGGGAAACCATACAGAATGGCTGAATGCCCTGGGTCCCGAGTGGTATCGATCGCAGCATAATTCCCAGCAGAAGCTCTTTGCACAGTTGGACGCGGTGCCGGCCGTCCCATACAGAACGGTGATCATTTCAGATAATAAGATGACTGCTCGGCGACTCATCTTCCTTCTATCGGCGTTTTTACCACCAAAGCAACGCTTTGAACCGCTACCATCTCCACTCCGACCGGGCACATCTGCCTCTACTCGTGCTGTCTCTCAAAGCCCACCTAGTGTGCCTGTCTTGCGGCCGGAACCGCTTCGCAGGGCCATTGAGCGCCGGGCCCGGTTACAGCTGAAGAACCTGTCTGATAAAGAGCATCATCACAGGTCTGTTAGTGCTTCGTCAAATGAGACGGCCCATAGGTCAACAGACGAAGCCGACAACGACTTCAGCGTATATCGCAGAGGATCCGATGCTCGTTCAATTCGAACGATAGGGATCCCTATGCATGCGAAAGATGCTCGCAGCAAAAACGTTAGTACGCCAACGACCTCGACAGCGAACCCTGGCAATGCAGTCCCTGTACCACACTTTGCATCGCAGGGAAGGGTTGAAAGGGAAGAATCGGCTGTCGGAGAAGGCGCAGACAGTCTAGCGTCGGAAACTTTGCTGAAGAACCTACAAAGAAGCGAAAGCTCTAATGTGAGTTCGAGCGGTAGTCTTCCTTCGGCTGGAGGTCGGTGGGGTAGTCTTTTCAGTGGACTATGGACCTCTCGCCAGGGATCGGCGACGGACTATGGCAGTGGTGGACCGCCGATTGATCGCCGGCGCTCGGCTTCGATTTATAACATTCCACCCAAGCAGCATTCGCCGTCGCTCCAGCGCATGGTCGAAGAAGCACCTGCTGAAGAACCCCCTCAAATCGCTACTAGCGCAAACATTTCCATTCCACAACCTTCCAGTTCTCAACGAAAGTTTGACGAGGATACTCCAGACCTGTCTTCAACAACAGATTTCAACAAAGACACACCGTTGAGGTTATCTGTCCGCGAAGAAGATGGAATTGTGGATGTTGAACTTCCATTACCTGGGTTCATGTCTTTATCCTCATCGGGTGACTCCACAATGGCATCGCCTAAGAAGACTCGCACATCAGTCACGAGCGTTGATGCGTTTGGTTCCACTCATAGCAGTGGCTCAGGCTTTCATCATCTGCCGAAAGACAGTGATGGGCCGAATATTAACGTCGCTGGATGGCTGAGAACCTTCCATGATGACTTTTTGCTTCAAGGTGTGAAGCCTTATGCAAACCTAGAATCAGACATTAAACGTGCAATGCAATCCGAGCCAACGCCAAGCAATACTGTGGCCTTGGATACTGATGGTTCAGAGAAGTGGGTGGATGTTGCCACGACTCTGATCACTGACGTGCGGACCTTTACCGTCAAGCGGCTGCGTCTCAGGCGTCGAGCTCTTGGGAATGGGTCTGTGAGATCGCCAATGTCGCCGAGAGCACTATCAACTCCTGGAACACCCCGTCATGTTCCAGGTGGTTCCATGTCAAACTCTCAGGTCAGCGCTTTCTTCCCTTCTGTCATGGGGTCCGGGATGCCTTCTCCTAATCCTCTATATGATGGATATGGTATGCGCGAGGTAGAGGAGCGGTTTGTGGAAGAGCCTGTAATGGATTTGGATGGAACGCTTGTCGATGCGCTTGAACGCGTTCTAGCGCAGAGCGGATCATCCTCATTGGCACCTACCCGGGCACCGTCCCCATCACGAGCACGAAAGGAAAATGACAGAGCAACCGAGTCTGTCCCCGCGCGTGATGACATTCCTTCCCTTGAAGCGCCTCGTGCCGAATGCCGCCGGCTGGTCCTGGGGGCGTTAGAAGACGTAGTCCGCAGTGTTTCCGCTGAGCTCAGCGGTGAACAGCAGGGAGGGCTCGACGTGGCAGATACACAGCGCAAGCGCCTCATTACTGGCGTTGATAACACGCTGCGAGAAGGAGTTCGCAAATGGCTCCTCGACATTGAAGAGTCCTTGGCCTAGGGACCTCTACAATTTGCTTTTACTACCTCATCCACTTGGAACTTTCGACCTTACTCCTAAGTCTTTAATTTTCGAACTCGCTTTGGCAACAACTGAGATACTTCAGATGTTATAATCGAAGTCATGACAGTTTGTTAATCTTCAAGTAGTTCTTGTCTCTTGTTCTTGTTCTGTTTGATTATGATACCCATGTATTCAGTTCTTCGGCTTCCTTTCACAGTGCTTTTGCATGATCGTGATGAGTTAACGGCCTTGACTATAGCATACATAAACCGAATTGATATTAAAACATCTTACCTTAGTTTGTAGATCTTCCACTGTACCTTTTCATGTTTAGTACTCTCAGTAGATTATTTTCGTGAATCGGCAGAGAACAGAGACTGTCATCAATTTCCTCTAGGCTCCCTGCCAGACCAAAAGCACTACTTTCCGACCGAAGTCACCTTAACACTCCTTTCACCCTCAACGCCCTCAACACTAACACCAACTTCCTCCTCACCCCTCAAACCAACACTCACAACCCCCAAAACCTCTGCCGTCTTTGCCGGATCCACAATTTCAACTCTCGCCTCCCCATCACCCCCCAAATACCCATTCACAATAACCTCCAGCCCATCCCACGGGTCATCCTCCGGCTTCTCGAGCTTGTAGTTGACGGGCGTCATAGAGCTCGGTCTAATCAAGATCGGCAGTGTCTCGAACCCATGTGTCTCAGTGTACCACCTTCCAGCCTTGTACGCCTTGGAATGATCGAACCAGGAGATCCAACTCCCCAGCTGCTCTTCCTTCTCATCATCCTCAAAGGTCCGCGGAACATAGAATGTCACAACCCCCTCATCGCAGAATACCGGCGCAATGAGCAAATTAGACCCAAACATATACTGCGTATCCAGAGCCCACGTATTCAAATCACCGGGAAATTCAACAAACATAGGTCTCATCAGTGGTGTCCCCGTACGATGTCCAATAAGCGCCTCAGAAAGAAGATAAGGCGTGAGACTAATCTTCCTCTTCACACAGACCCGGAGGACATCAGAGCAATCTTCTCCATAAATCCAAGGGACGCGGAACGACGAACTACCGTGGAGCCGGGAGTGCGAGGATAATAGCCCGAATTGGACCCAGCGCTTGTAGAGTGCTGGTGGGGGTGTCCCTTCAAAGCCGCCTATGTCGCTGGCCCAGAAGATGTACCCGCTTAGTCCTAGGGAGAGGCCACCGCGCAACGACTCGGCCATGGCTTCGTAAGTGGATTCGCAGTCGCCGCCCCAGTGGACGGGGTACTTTTGACCTCCTACTGATGTGGAGCGCGCGAAGAGGAGGCTGTTGTTTGCGCCGGAGGTGGCGATCATGGAGTCGTAGACGATGCGATTGTAGAGCAATGCGTAGTAATTGTGCATCCGTACGGGATCCGAGTTATCGAAATACTTGACACCGCGGTAGGGAATCCGTTCAGCGAAATCAGTCTTGAATGTGTCGATGCCCATGTCCATAAGTCTCTTCAGATGCCCCGTATACCACTCTGCAGCCCTGGGGTTCGTAAAGTCGATGACTGCCATCCCGGCTTGCCACAGATCCCACTGCCAGACTGACCCGTCGGTCCGGGTAATGAAGTAACCCTCTTTTTTACCAATTTCAAAGAGCGGGCTGGCTTGTCCGATGTAGGGGTTTATCCAGATGCTTAGTTTCAGGCCGCGGTCTTTGAGGCGTGCTAGGTAGCCCGCGGCATCGGGGAACATGTCGCTGTCGAAGTCGAAGTCGCACCATTGGTATGATTTCATCCAGAAACAGTCGAAGTGGAAGACGCCCAGGGGGAGGTCTCGCTCTTTGAAGCCGTTGAGAAAGGATGTTACCGTTTGTTCGGAGTAGTTTGTTGTGAAGCCTGACCACAAAATACATTAGCATATACTCCATAGTAGACAGAAAAGGGAAGGACAGACTAGTAGTCAACCAAAGATTATAGCTCCAAGCCGGAACAAGACTCGGTTTCCCCGTTAGAGCCGTATACCGTCTCAGAATCTCCTTCGGCGTCTCGCCCATAATAACAAAGTACTCCAGTTCCTCTCCCTCAACAGAAACATTCACTCTCGTTGTTCGCTCACTCTGCAACTCAAGACTAACTTTCCCGGGGTGATTAACAAAAACACCGTACCCCTTCGAACTAATGTAAAACGGGATATTCTTGTACGCGAGCTCAGACGATGTCCCGCCGTCCTCATTCCATATGTCGACGCTCTGACCGTTCTTGACGAATGGTCCGAATCGTTCGCCTAGTCCGTAGAGTTTCTCGCCGACGCCTAGGTCCAGCTCGGAGAGCATATAATTCTGGCGTTCGAAGAAGATGCCGTCCGAGAAGCGCGATTTGGGCGTTGTGCTGTCGGCGACGTACCCGACTGAACGCCAGGAGTTGCCCGTGAGCTTTTTGCCATCGGGACTGGTGAATTTAAAGCCTAGTTCGTTGGGGGCTGTGTTTGCTGTTAGGGTTAGCGGGCCGCTGGTATATTTGACACTTTGGCCCTGGTCGTGTGTGATGGAGGTGTGGCCGGTCGATGAGGCGAGTTCGTAATGGGGGCCGTTGTCGACGCCGCCGGCCCTGTGATTCCATTTAGTAGATGCGGAGAGTAGAATGGTGCGAAACCTACCAATGAATAAATTTGACGCCAATTATACCCTCCAAGGGCGAAGTAACCCGTGCGGAGACGGTAGCTGTCAAGCAATTGTCAATCAGCCAGGCTCCCGTGCCTTTGATCTAAAATAAGACTCACGAGAGTTCAACGTATCGCCACGATGCCGCTGGAATTTGTTAAGAAGCAAATTGACAGTCTCTGTATCCTGCTGAACATCCACTCGCTCAACGTTGCTCATCCAGTCGATTCGAATGCCCTCCTAGAGAAGAGTTAGCCAGATGCGTAGAAAGAAATTCGATCGAATCGAGCGTACCCGTAGGAGCCACATGCCCTCCGTGAACTTCATCTTGTCTCGAAATGGTCGAGTTTTAACCGCTGGTCGAATGCGATTGGCAACCAAGGGGAACAGTCTCAGACGTACGTTAAGATAGCTTCCAGCTAGCGTCGAGGCTGGAGAAACCCAATTATAAGTAAGGCTAGGAGTTCCGCATCCGCAAAGGGCGAAACTCCGTCCTGTTCCACATTATCTTGGCCGTGTCTTCCTCTGCTTCCGGTTCGTTATGATCTGGCTTAATTGTTGACGGTGCATAAGGCGGGGCGAGCTGTGTCATTCCATTGATGAGGGGTAGGGGTAGCCGGAGGCCGAATGTAGATTGAGGGCAGGAAAGTAGGGGGAGGATCGTGATTGAAGCATATGATCATGTTGAATATATCCACGAATCATGGGGCGAAGGAGTAGATGCAAGTTGGAGGTGGAGGTTAGTTAGTGGGGTGATGGTGTCAAGAGAAGAGGAGCTAGGGGCCCTTACTCAGTAGTACCGTAGAAGCTAGGGATTTTGCCTAATACCGGAACCCGGCTAAATCGTCACTTTCATGTTCATATTCATTAAGTATACTATAGTGCTACTATCCTATACTACAGTATAACTGCAAGTACACATCAAGCCCCACTCAAATTCAACGGCCTCAACCCACCACTCCTCGGACTCCCCCTACTAACCACACTCTCCGAGCGCTGTCTAGCTCGAGGATTAATAAACGACAGATTCCCCGAACCTACAACAGAAGACAAAGCTAAACCACCACTAGCACCAGTGGTATTTCCCCCAGCCCCAGTCGTAGGCCGACTCGGCGTCCCCGGCGGCGGCGAAATATGGTGCCCGATAACAGGACCCGGCAACTCCAGCGACGGGATCGAGCTATCAATAAAGCTTGCTGTTGCAGTCGTGGGCGTTGCCGCAGCAGGCGCAGCTTTCGCAGAAGGCGGGTAGATGAAGGATTCCGAATAAAGCTGACCCAGTCGCACGGGGTCGTTGCAGAATTCTTCGAGTCCTTGCAGGTAGTACTCCGGGGCGCGGTAGAGGTTTGCGCTGTCAAAGATGGACTGGCTTAGTGGGCTCGTGGTGCCGGATATATCGTGGATGGGCCGGACTGCGGGAGATAGTCGTGGGGAGACGGCTAGGCGGTCGATAGGTTCGCGCGTGCGGTGGTGGGTGTGGTGTTCTGCGCGGTTGTGGTAGTCGCGGCTGGTGGGCGTTGTGCGGGTACTGACGAGGCGGTTGGCCAGGACGAGAAACTCGCCTTCTGGTGTCAGTTGCACGAGTAGACAGCCGGATTGATGGATGTATTGCGGGTATTTGTAGTCTGGTCTTCCCCAGGAGTAGCCGACGTCGACGTCTGAGGGGAAGGCAGAGCGGGCTTCGAAGTCGAGGACGAAGTCGAATTTCTTGAGAATGAGTTTTTGGAAGTAGTGAGGGTCTGGCGCGTCTTGCTGGCTGAATGAGGCTGTATTGAATAGGTTGGAGTTCGGACCTTTGGGAGGCGGGATGCGGAGCGTCACCTTGTATGGCCGGCGGAACGGCTGCGTTTGGTCGATGACGCAGCCTTCAGCAATGGGCACTTGCACGAGCTTGAGCCCGAACTTCTCAGCTGTTGCAGCCCACGATTGCACTGTATCCTCGATAAGCTTTGGCGTGGTATTCATCCAGCTGAGCTCGATATGGAAGCAGTTGTCAGGGTTATGCACCCGGTCATAATGAAGGTCAATGACCTCAGGCCGATTCGAGCGCTTACGAGGATCAACATCAAGCTTCAGTGTCTTCGACAGCAAAACAGTAGTCTTGTTCTTCGACTTCGTCGGTGTTACCGGTGTTTGAGGCGGCGCTTGCTCAAGGCTCGCATTCCGAGAATGCGCACTCCTAGGCGAGCTATTCCAATTATCCGCCACAGGCGTCGAGGGAACAGACTTGTCCGACTTGATCTGGAACCAGCTATTCCTAGACCCCGGCCTCTTCACAGCCTGTTTCACAGAGTGCTCTTCCGCGAATCGGTAGAAGTAAGTACCATCTTTCAGTTCATGCTGTCCCTTGACGTGATGGAACAGTTCGAGCTCTCGTAGCTTGTTCCCGAATTTGACAGCTTCTTCGCGGCCATCGATGTCTTTGAAGTTCTGGCATAGCCATGTCACGAACTCATTACCGACGAAACAGTGAGGGTGGAAACTCTTGTGCCATCTGCGGTCCATTATCTTTACGCCCTGGTCGCTCTGCAGGATTCCGGCCAGAGTGGTCAGATCGATTTTCGACCGTTCCAACAATTTTGACTCGGGCAATGATGGCGCAGGAAGACTGTCCAGGCCGGGATCCGTAAGCAGGCTCGGCTCCGCAGCAACAACCTCCGACGGATTCCTTGTTTGATAAATGATATTCAGCGGGTTCGGCCCCCTGTTCTTGATCTCGATCCGCTTCTCCTCGAGAGGGACATATTTATGTCTTTGCCAGGTAAGCGTAAGCTGGTTGATACCAAGCAGGTGAATTTCCTCCTCATTATCTTCATTGATGGGGGTCTGGTGCCTTGAGTTGACATGCAAAGGCACCGGAATGAGTACATACCGCACGCGCCAGAAATGGAGCTGCTGCGCGGGGTTGAAGAGATGATCACGGTGGCCGGCGACATAGTTGTCTGCGTAGTTCCAGTTATACTCCTCTGTCGAAGAGCGCAGGTTGATCTGCTTCACGTCGTACTCTTTGCTCATGATTGTGCGCATTGCGGCGGAGTACATCGTCATACTGTCTAGCCCGCTCTTCATTTCAGGGGCGAGATCTGAAAGGCTTCTGTGCAAGTATCGCGTGACTTCGACTTCGGTACCACCGTTGCAGGTGAGGCGGTGGATAGAGTGGCCTTTGGATAGGTAGACGGTCGTGCCGTCTTGTCCTAGGGTCTGTGTATCGAAGACGTTAGGTGATACAAGGGCGTGTCGCGGGGAAGCCTCGACAACATTTTTGCCAACAACTATCTGGAAGCCGTGGGATAGACGTAGCGAGATCATTTCTCGCATTAGCAGGCCCGTTGTCTTTGGTGCTTCGATTCCTTCCTCGTCATTGGGAGATACCCTGTACGGCGTCTGCAGGTAGTCTGTCTCAAGCTCATTCTTCATCGGGAACTCCTCTGTCGTCAGGGGCAATATAGCAGGCGACTTGAGACTCTTCCATTTGACGACCGCAACATGAGGAGGTCTCGGATACGCATGCTGCCAGCGTCCAAACCAGCTGGTATCCCTCGAGACCTCACGAGGCAAGTTACAAGGATTAACAGACCGCACCCAAGGAGCAAGAAGCCTATTCTGAGAATTCTTGCCCGCCTGTTCGCGCCCAGTACTCGGAGTCAATTCGAATCTAGGAACTGCGGTCTTAGTCTTAATTCCCAGCCCGCTCTTTTCATTGAGCGGATGTTGGGCGCTTGAGTACGACCCTGTCACTGAGCGCGCGGGCTGCCCCGAGTCTTCAGAAGGTGCCTTCAATGGGACATTGATATCAATCGGTCTGGAGGGCGTAAGACTAGGGCTGCTACTCTGCGTCGAGCGCGGCTTCGAGGATGCACTTGCTTTGGGTGTATTTGGATTGGGCGATGCTTCAACGACCGTATGGGTCGAAGCCGCATCAGATGCACTGTTGAAAGATTCATGGCTCTTTGCTTCGCGCAGTGACCCAGCACCATTTTTCGTCGCTGCAGTCGCTTCACCTGTGGCATGTGCTATGTTAACCTCTGCCATCGCCTGCGCTCTTGGCGGCCCAGCAAAGCCCAGCCCCCGTAGCGCAAAGCTGATCGTGCGGGAAATCCTCGGCGCACTCGGTCTGGAAGCTGCCTTAAGCGCAGGCTTCCGCGGTGAAACGGCCTTGCTGGCTGCTGTAACGGTGGTTTCTTTAGCAGCAGCAGAGGAAGAAGCTGAGCTCTTTGGCAACGCCTCCTTCCGAGGCCACTCGTTCGGATTGACTTCCTGCTCTCTGAGGTGCGTTACCGACCGCGCTGAAAGGCGCTCGTGTGTATTTGGCTGCACCTCAGGCTCACTAGGCCGTTTTGGCCTATTGTGTTTGCGGCGCTGATGCCGCCTGGAAAATGGTCTGAAGACATTGTCGTCGTAGTCATCCATCCAGTTTGCGGTCATGGACACTTTTTGCGATTTGGTGAGCATTTCTTTAGGTGTTCCCATGTGCCCTTCCAGGAAAGATCCTGGTCGTAAACTGTCGCTGAATGGAGGTTTGTAACCATAGTTTCGTCGTAAAGAAGACCTGGATGGTGCCAGGCTTGCTGAGCTTAAGCTCCTGGTTATGCCTTGTCCTTCCGAGAGGTATGGTATAGAGATATTCGACTGCTCACTCTCCATAACACCGCCCATTTGGATCTCGTACATTCGCACTCTTGGCATAAACACCTTCGACTTCTTAGTCACTGTGAACGGAATAGGCGCGTTTGGGTCCTTTTTCAGAATGCGCCGAGACTCTCTATACGTCTCTGGATTCCAGTAGGAAATGTCAAGCCAATGTGGAATGCCGTAACTCCAGTCATGTGCCGGAGTCCATACCCCGCGTGGTCCGCTGGCAGGAGGCGTACTCGAGACAGTCGACTTCGGAGAGAAGTGTGTGCGATTTGTTAGGCTTGCGAAAGATTGCCGCATCTCCGGCGAATACCCGCCACCTTGAATATCAGCTATTCCAGATGCTGGTCTTGGCCGGTTCGGCTCTCGGTATTTGAATAATGGTACCGAGTGCAGTGGCATGGGACTTAGACAGACCAAGTCAATAGCGATACCGCGGTTAGTGAGCGCTTCTGTCGTTGAGGTCAACGACTCGTACGATACTTCAAAGACACCACTTCCAGGCGTGATTACAATGATAGACGTCCCCGTGTGCACCATATCACGATCAATATGATCGAAGGACAAATGCGACGAAGCCAGGTGCACCGCCTCAAGAATATTTCCGCGAAGAGCGGTACTAGGTCGACCGCCGATAGTCGCATTCGTAGAACTGGTTCCCGTAACTGGATCCTCAGGTGTCTTGAGAATCGAAACATCCCGCAAGAACGTTCTGAAATCCTTCTTCAACTCATCGAGGATAGTCGTCCAGTGCCCGCTAGCCATATCATTAACCACAACGCGGTAGAAGTCCCGCGTAGGCACATGGTTTGGGCCAGCCGCATTTCGTAGATTCTCCGAGTTGAGAGATGATGAAAGGCCCGTTATCGAAGCATCGTACTCAACTCGCGTAAAGAGAACGATGGTCACCAGATGTCTGGCGTCTGCATTCGCCCACCGCTTGAACAATTCTGGTAGAAAGCCATTGATAACCCTGCTAAAGAGGATGTCGCCCGTCCCCTCAGAGTCAAAGTCCCACATCTCCCTACTCATCTGAATAAAGAGGACATACTTCGCCGCTTCACTTCTGAAAACAGGAATCGTCTGCGGCGAGAAGAATCCCGAAAGCACTTTCTTCCCGCGTATAAAAATATTCTTCACAGTCGCTTTGATATGCCCCATAAAGACAATCTTCTGCCCCTTGTAGATGATCCTCCCAGCCAACTCAGACATGACAAGCCGCCACATATCAGAGCGCACAAGGAACTGGTCGCGAAAGGCAACATCCACATGCGAAGCCGCACACTGCGCCCTTTCAACGATGGAGATATAAACCGTCGACCGGTTCTTGAAACCGAAGATATTCGCCACGCTGCTCGTAACAGAGATTTCCAGTTTAGGTTGCCGACCACTAATCTCCTGCGGCAGCGGCTTCGCAACAAACAAGCACCGCGTCTGAAGCGGTGTCCTGAATTTCGCCATTGCATGCGAGCGAGGTGAGGATCCAGTTTCCGTTTCGCCATGTCCATGCCTATCGCGCATCGACCTCGACCTCATAGACTCGCCCTTCACACTCCCGCCCCCAGAACCATACCCATACCCATACCCCTCCCCCATCGCCCTAGCAGGCAAAATCTCAATAACATCCCCATCCCTAACCCCCGTATCTGAAAACGCAGCCTGATTAAACAGGATCTCATCCTTCGAGAACATCTCATCGTGAACCCAAAGCGAACACTGTCGTCGGTCTAATCCTGTCACCAGGAAACCCAGGGACCGCCCGTCCGAGGATGAAGGGTGGTCGGGGTCTTCGCTGAGCGGCTCATGGCCTTGTCCTTGGCTGCCATGCTCTTGACCTTGACCATGACCTTGATCTTGATAGTGACGTTGGGAGGAGTTTGTAGAATGATGGCTAGAGTCATTGTGGGAGCGCGATGTCTCGACCGAGCGGGCCGTGGAGACAGTCCCTACACTTACAGCGCTGACCTGTCTCAGGTGCGAGGGTGGGCGTGTCGGGGCCCGCATGGACATCCTGTCGCGTCTCTAGGGTCCCTGTCCGGTCCCGGCGCAGGGGTTCATTGCTAATAGTATCCTGCTATTTGTTGATTCGGCATTGAGCCGGTGAATAGTCCTGAGATGGATTCTTGGAGTTGGAGGACGTTGAATGAACGCTTGAAGTTTATCGATGCGGCGATGTAATTGGCGTATTGGACCGCGCTCCACGTGATGGGCTTTGGCTCTTATCTGCACGTGATCTTTAGCTGGGGCGGTGGGCTTAAGAGATAGGGGTGGAGGTACGGATATCTGCTGTGGAAGTCAAATCCGCTTGAGTTTTGATTGGCCAAGCACTAACGCGACGCTTCTATCTCTGGGCTGTGTCTGCCGAGTCCACAGCACTATTGGTAAGTGATAAGGCCATAGTTTTCTGGAATGCAAGGAGGTTTGGGCGGATAGTGGAGTACACTGGCTCTTAAGAGCAGAGTCGTAGTCTCTAAAAGATGTGTTAGGGAATATTGTTCTGACAGACGTTTGGTAGGCAGGTTCATTGTGTGTATAGAAGGCAGCTAAGTCTATATGGTAGATGTCTTCAGATCTAGGGCATACCCCATAGGTCTATATATTGGTTGATCACGTGAAAATACAAACTGCAAAAGGCTTTACCCTTACTTACCCTTGGAATGATAACTAGTAGTAGTGTATTTAGCACCGAATGTACGGTCTCAGTCAAACGGCCAAGCTTCTTTGCGGTGAGGGTCTCCGTGGGACCCCATTTTGGAGGGTTCATGTCACGTTAACGTACTCCCTAGCTTGAAGCTGTCGGACCCGGTGTGATATCAATGTGGAGGAGCGGTCTCCATGTAACAAATGGCAGGGCACCTGAAACGATGCCACCCGATTGGCGGCTCGTGATCGCGATGCTGCTGCCCAGGAATGTAAAAATGCCAGAATTTTCAAATACCGGCCGAGTCGGCCTGGTCGAGGAGCGTTCGGATCATTTCTCCAGCGAATTGTGTTGGGTGTCCCAAAAAAGGTGACTCGTCTTGGTCCCATTGTGGCATAGCTCTTTCACTAGCAGATGCTCTACGTCAAGGACTAAGCACAAGCGGTCTGCGAGACGTTGGTTGTACTGGAACTATTTGTTTTGTTCGTTTCGGAACTGGTATGCAATCTCTCCATAAACTCGTTTGCTCAGCATATTCCTCCATCAATCCGCGGGCCAAGGACCCACTTTCCGAGGCCTGTGAAAATAGCTTCAGTTATCCCTGTCCAATAATTCCAGTATATCAACCAAATACTCATGCCCCCGGCCCATTGTTCGGCCATTAGCTGCTAATTTCTTCTACTGTAGCACAGCTAGAGTCAATCGGAGCTGGCAACCACGGGTGCGGTCGAAGTGGCCTGTACTAAAGTTAAGAAAACTGCGTACCAAGCCAAGGGAGGTTTGATAGTGAGACAGGCAAACAAAACTGACAAAATTTTGGATAGTATTGCGCCGCACTATTCCACCAGAACAAATTCGTGTGCGCAGTACTGGCAGAAGGGCGAGGCGGTCATACTATTATATCATTCTAAAGTGTCCGCAGTCAGGTGGCTGAGATTCCGCGCTTGGTGAAATGTCAGTTCTCCCTTTGAGCTTCCAGAGCAGCTTCAATTCCACGGAAAGACGTCAGGTCCTGAACCGCGACCAAAGCGCGGTGCGCCGAGGGGTCCTTTTCGGCCAAGCTCGAAAGCCAGTTGGATGCCTTGGAAATACTTTCAAATGTCCTGTAGTGATGAACCGTGTTCACTCTTTCTTTAATGACCAGGCTCGTGAAGAGAACGGTGGTTGCTTGCATGATATAATGCACAGAGCACCACCATGGCGATAACCGATAAGCCCACGTCAGGTCCGGTACGTCGGGTAGAAGCTGCAGCATATAGCTAGCCATATCAATGCACATTGCAGCCGTGGTGGTAGTAAATTCCTCGGTCTTATCGTCCCAAGTAGCCTGCAGGAGAGTGCGGCTAAGGCAGGGCTGAGTTATAAGTATCTTGGTACTATAAAAAGCAAACGCAAGACTGAGCCTCTCTCGTTCGCAAGCAAGTGCACCCCGCGTGAAATGAAGCTCGGCTGGAAGCTTGTCGAGCCAACTGTCCGTTCTACTGTTCAAAGCAGAAATGATCATTTCCATTGAATGCCATGATTTTCGCCCCGCTCCTGGAGCATATAGGGCGTCGATTGTTCTTCGCATGATTAGGCCCAGCTCCACAAAGTAAAGGAAATGCAATGAAGCGTTAGGTGTCAGAAACTGAAGTGCAGCGGACGCGACCTGATCACTCTGTTGACCATGACTCGGGTTTTGATGCCGGGCAGAGTCGGGTACCAGCGCGCTTTCTGCCGATTGTGCCGAGAATTGGGACACTAGATTTCGCATGAATGAAGTACGCGCATCATGATCCTCAATCAACTGCTCAATTTCGCCCCTAGAGAATTCGTCTTCCGAAAAAGGTACCGGAAGAGGAGTGGTACAGGAATCATCAGTACTGCTGGGAAGACGTCCAGTCATGACACACAGCAAGACGTGCAGCACGTATATAGACCACCAGATTCTATAACGGTTCTCCCTCCAGCTGAATAGAATGGCGCTGCTTTCGTTTCGAAGATTAAGCCCCATGGTAATGGCTGATTGGATCGAAATCCCAGAAAGCCTCCAAGCCCTGAATGAAATATTAGCTATGATTGTAACAGAAATAGCATAACAGCCAGGAGCACATAAACGCACCTATTGGCCTGGCCCACCGTCATGAGATAGAAAGTAATCAACCCTTCAACTTGGACTTGCTGAAGGTTTGGATGACCCAATAGAGAAGTGTCGCCCATGCTGAGTCTCCAGGCTCGTGAAAAGTATACATTATGGTCGTCGGTGGTAGTCTCATCGTCTTTTGAGCTATTATGGACAAGTTTCATCGCGATAGCAAATATCAAATTGAGGACCGCCAGCCACCGCGTTCCGGGTCGAACAGAAGGTGAGGAGTAAAACGACTTGTACTGATCCATAAAAATAGCTTTGTTGACGATCGGGAAACAAGGGTGTACAACTTGGAAAAAGCTCTCGACTAGACGATCTGCAACTGTGGGAAGCGGGCGCCGCGACAAATCGACGTTGCTCAAGATGATTACGTCGGAGTCATCCACAAAGTAATTTGCTGCAGTAACGTAATCGCGAGCTAGATCTCTGTCTAGTCGGCCTTGGTGAAGATGATGGAGTAGCTTTTTTAGTCTATAAATCCACGCAATTTCTGAGTGCTCGCCAACGAAGCCCATGGCTTGTATTTTTTCGTCATGGTTGAAATCTTCTTTGGTAAGATCGATAGCGCCTATCGAAGACCCTGCATCAGTGGTGAGAAGAGGCGATGGGATTTCTGACGGTAGATGGCTCGGCGGCTGATCTTTGTCGTACTGCTGTTATAAAATTAAATCTGAGCAAACTCCGAGGTCAAAGTGTGTGGATGTGGAATCGAATATGCCCATGGAACCGACTGCGTGGAGCGGCGCTTACATCGCTGAAGATCCGTTCGACGTATTGAGCGGACAAAGAATCAAGATTTGGATAGATATTTTGCAGCAAAGTCTCGAGAGTATCAACCCGGGCTGTAAGGTCACTCAGCCGCCTATTCTACGCCGTCAGTCTTCGAACTCTCGTGACCCTTGAGGGATTTCAGCTAGGTTGCGCACCTCGCCAGCTTCTCGCGCTTGCGGTCGCCGTATGAACATTGGATTTCCGCATCCTGACATCGTTGACATGTCGGACGCTGCCCACTGCATTTCACTTTTTGCTCTCGGCAATTTTCGCATGCTCGACTAACACGACCTCGATTCGACACTGCGGCCGAATTTGCAGATCGCGGTATCGCGACTTTGTTGTTCAGTAATTGCTCTGGTTGTGCGGCAGCGATAGCGGCAGCTTGAGCGAAGCCTTCAGGCTGGCCAGAGGCCACCTCAGGTAGTACTTGAGGCGGAAACGTAGGCTGAGGGAAAGGAGGTGCTATCCAGCCATAAGTCGGATCATTTTCTGGAAATTCAGACGATGGCGGGTATGGTGGATAAGGATAACCACTCATTATTAGAGGGGAGAGGAAGGGACTAAGACGAGGTTTATGTCCTGTCGTCCGTCCAACTCCAACCAAGCGAAATGGAGAGGCGATCTCGAGGGTTGTGTCTTATATAATAGTCGTCGGGCTGAAACAAGGAGTCAAAAGATACGGCCCCTCAGCAGCTACGGAGTTGAAGCCATTTCGCTGGTGAGCAAGCAAATG
Organism: Aspergillus stella-maris; assembly: GCF_047715825.1. Lineage (NCBI taxonomy): Eukaryota > Fungi > Ascomycota > Eurotiomycetes > Eurotiales > Aspergillaceae > Aspergillus > Aspergillus stella-maris. The sequence continues at coordinate 229,537 of NW_027396825.1, read as the reverse complement.
CTGCGCTCTGGTAGGTCGGATTGTTTTTCCGGTTGCGTGGGCACCGCCCACTGGGCGGAAAGTGGACGCTTCGCCAATCATACTAAGCTCCGTCTTGATAGCAAGGACGGGAGGCTCCTATGGACCAGGAAAAACAGGCTGTATTTTCCTCGAGCAATTCCGGGGCTTGTTTATGCCGCTCGTTCAAGACGTCGACACCCCTCATTAAGGTTGGGCGGATCTTCCTGACGCCAACCCGCGTCTAGATTGACATATACCCCGGATATCGAGTGACTGAGTGCCAGCTGTCTCCGGATCGCAGTCCCGGGCCTCTCATAGTAATGAGGGTCCACTCTGTGAGTAGCTGGTGGCGTCGGCAACCAATGCCAGCCACAAGGTTCCGCTCGGAAGATCGGAGGGCGAACCATGCTTTCGCCTGAGTTTTAACATTACCATCCAAGACTTCGAAACCGTCACCCAAGGTCAACTCTTCGTTGATATAGCGAAGGCAACCCCATGTCCATCCCTTGAACATTGTCTCGGACGCGATACAGCTGCTGAAACGCAGAGGCTTCAGCTGCCGGTACGGAGATGTCATGCAGACCCGGTGAGCACGAATCAGAGTTTGCACACATTCGAACACACCTCGCCCTCTCTACCGTGTTTTGTCAAGTGGTCAAGTGCTTCAGTCGATCTCGAATCATTCCTTCAACCAGTTTTTATACCACCTTCCTCGCTCAGACGCCGTCGCTTTCCTTGTCTTGAAGAATAGCAATGCGGAATGCATTCGTACTCGACCCCTGTTCCAGTATGTCCACACTTCGCCCCCTGCTCTTCTGCTGGACTCGGCTAGGCGATTTAGCATTCTCAATACTCGGCCCGGAAAGATAAAACCCCCTTGGACACATCATTTCGCATATGAAGACTATTATATACGGCCCTCCTCTCATTATCCAGCAGCGTTGTCTGGTGGGTGTCCAGGAAGAGGGCAAGAACGGCTCCGGCTACCGAGGGACGGAAGGAAGGCATTACTGCCGATCAGGAAAGGAGACAAATACAAAGCGTTCATCAGGCCTAGAGCATATTAGTTGGGTTGCTTCCAAAACTGGCTTTGAGCACTTGCCTTGCGATGATCTCGGTACCCAAATCTGCACAGCGAGATGTGGCATCTGGATCTTGATTTGTGCTTTCAGGAATCATTTTTCGATGGGCGAAATAAATATCTTTGTTGCGGGAAACTATACCAAGGGCGTCAGGGTCAATATCACAAAACTGGGCGATCGGCATGCGGGCTATTGTTGCTAGAGCGCTTGTCAGGAGTATGCGGTTACAACAGCCAATAATGTGACACTGCGACTGATTACTAGCCGCGGGCTCTACTAAAAGTCTCCAGTCTAGGTGCCTTGCAACTGGCCAGGCCTACTCAAGTTGCCACTACTCTTCGCTGCCACAGAAGTCGATTCTATTTCATTACTGATCCCTCAACATCATGATGTTTCACAATTACACTAGCGCCATTTTCCATCGTTTTTCGCTCAAAATTCAGCTTCAAATCGCATTAGGTAAGCGTTTAACGCCTGCGATACGGCACGCCACGATTCTATACGACTATCATCTATCGATGTTCGATTGCGGCGTATACTACGATTTTACAAGAGCTAAAACAGGTGAGTGGCTGGAGCTGATATCCGAGCCAATGAGGACCGCAAACTTTGTTGGAAGCGAGAGTATGTCTTTCCTATTGGGTGGCCCGTACGGCCGCCTAGCTATAACGTAATTCCCGGGCGGTAGGTGCGTCCCGGGCGGAAGGTAGTTTTCGCGCCCGCCTCAACGCGCATCTCGACCTTAACTTTTAACAATTATCATGCCACGAAAAGCGCGTTTAACAAATTGAAATTTAGTTGAGCAAGAGGGCCGGATTAAATGCGCGATTAAAGACCTTAAAAATGGCAAATTTCCAAAAATTGCGCCTGCAGCGCGTGCCTATAATATTCATCCAAATACCCTCCAAGGAAGACTTAATGGTTGACAATCTCAAGCAGAACTCCGCAACCACTAACATAGACTATCCCTATACCAAGAGCAGGTCTTAATAGGTTGGATAGTATCACTTGACATTCGCGGAGCAGCCCCGCGCCACTGCCAGGTCCGTGAGATGGCAGAACTTATCCTGAACGAATCCTTAACAGTTAATTAACTGATTGGAAAGAACTGGGTAACAGAATTTACCAAGAAGTGCCCTGAAATTAAAACTAGGTTTGCTTGAAAGATTAATTGTTAGAGAGCACTTTGTAAAGATCCTAAAGTTATTTAACCATTGTCAGATAAGGTCAGGGTCGTCCTGCTAAGCGTTGAAGCGGACCTTAGGTATTCTGATATCAAGAGAGAGAAGGGCAAAGTAGAAGATGCAATTGTAACTTGGTTCGTACTGGCGATCTGACTATGTTACTGTAAACTGAAGATAAGGCACGAGAGACAGAATGTAAATACAGGTGGGCAGTGAGCGTCCTTTTATACTTTTGCCTGGATATTTCATCCTCGGGTGAAATATCTTTCCCATCATATCCATTATAGCGATCCGAGATGACCGCTTGGCTGGTCATCATACTCGTCAAAGCATTGGAGTATGACTGCTTTGTCGGTCATATCAATAACGAGATATTAATATGATGCTATCCCCATTCTGGTCTAGCGCCCTTTAGTCGGTCCGTCGTTCTTCCTGTCACACGTAGCCTGGCGGCGTAGTGTAACCATTGGCTGTCGTTGGCTTGCCCGCTTCTGACAACCATTTTTTGACAAGATACAACAGGTTAAAGTTGAGTACGGGATTTTGGATGAGGACATCTATAACTTTAACAAAACTGGCTTTGCTATGGGCCTAATGGCAATAATAAAGGTGGTATCTCGAGCAGAAATGCCAGGCAAGCCATGGCTTGTACAGCCAGGCAATTGGGAATGGGTTACAACAATCAAGTGCATTAATTCAAGCGGGTGGTTGATTCCGTTAACAATCATTCTTAAAGGCAAGCGTCATATTAAAGGTTGGTTTGAAGAACTATTAATTCCACATAACTTATCATATCCCTATTTAGCAGAGCCTACGGGCACCCCTGAATGGTCAAGCATCTTGGTTTCCACACATCTATTGTGTCACGAGACCCAGCGACCGAAGTGGACAACATCCACTGCACAGGTAAGGGATACTTTACTGAGGCATATCAGCTCAAACACAGCATTTTGCGCTGCAGAAATTGAAGATCGATATTCAGGTCGGTAAGGAATCAAACCGACGAAATCCTTGGCACTTATTCTAGCCATCATAATTCACAATCCCTACGCTCAAGGCCAAGAATGAGAGCCCTCATTTAGTCTTGAAGGTAACTCGAGAACAAAGTACCTGGGACAACTATATCAGCCGTCCACGACTGAAGGCCTTGGAAAACTCATGAAGCCCGACAGAGTTGAACCTCCCACAAGTTAGCCACTGATTCGTTCGACCCCGCCGCCGAATGCCAACTCACTTTGAACCCGAAATATCACACAGGAACCACACAATTGATCCGTTCAGGCTTCATTAATCGACAGTACATGCTTTCTTCTTTTCTTTTTTTCACCACGTCAGCTCTAAAGGCAGGACAACCTACCTTTTGGCTGCAGCATAGGGTTCTAAACCCACACATCACCCTACCAAACCCTATCTACATTACCTATCTGAACAAACTACCTCAATATCTATTCCGCTCCCATCTCCGCTGCCGTCCGTCCATCCGTTCGCACGCCAAGGCTTCCTGGAAACCTATCATCGTCACCTAAACCCGCAGCGCGCTGCCCACTCTGCTCTGCTCTGCTTTCCATCCATTGATCCCGCTCCCTTTCTAAAGATCCTACCGCGGCCTCCATCCATTCGGACCCGTCCTTATCTCGTCCATCTGCAGAGGGCGAATGGAGTATATCGATAAGTAAAGGTTAATAAAAAGGGAAAACGAAAAGTCTGCTTGAGACTCTGAGCTTACTATTACATACCTACCTACTATCTGCCACGATCCTACCCTACCTGACTGCGGTCGTCCCGTCTCCTTTTCTTCCTGCCCTTGTGATCTATCAGGCCTGTTACGATGCGGTGCGAAGCGTCCTGCATTCATCTACCTACCTAAGGTTTCTTCATTCATTTCATGTATACATAGGTATCCCAAACTTACCCCGGATTTGGAACCCGGATTTAGATAAAGCTAGATTAAACACAGTCCGTTAGGCCCGGGTCGAACTTCGACAGCTCGAGAAAAGCTAAAAATCTAGACTCTGTGACTATCCTTATCCTGATACTTATTTTTCCGGAAGCTTAAGCTTATGATACTCCGATAGGTGGGCATGGCCTTTCTCCAAAAATACCCACGTCCGCGTCCATCCAACATATAGACCTGGATCTGGATCTAGATTTTGGTAAGTTCGGGATTAGGTTTGGGTTTAGGTAATTTACGCCGTAGGGCTGGGAATTAGCCACCCACCTCCTGGGCTTGAGTCCCATGACTTAAGTGGTTAAACAAATAAGTATTCCATTCGAGTAACCTACCTACCTACCTAACTACTTAGCCCCGGTAGAAACCTTCAAGAAGACGAAACATCGATTCCAGTCCAGCGGGTCTTCTGAAAAGTCACATCAGATAGAAAGTAACTCCCATAAAATCGATTCAATACAAGCTGAGCTGGAATGATATTGCTCTGTTGTTGGGTGCATGTGTACCTCATCAAGACTACAAAGAACAAGGTACACCATGACATAGATGTGGAGATCATAGAGACCATAGAAAAGCGCGCGGTGATTGACTGAGCCGAACCATGGGGAGAAGTGACAGTAAGAGGACAGTAACAGTAACGGTCTCATAGAAAACACAAGACAGTAGCAAGTAAACGACAAAAAGGGCTCAAGCACCAAACGCCACGCTCAAAAATCCATTCCGTTCCGTTCCGTCCATTCGTCATCAGTAGATTCAAGTCAGAGCCAAAAGGAGACCGAGAACAAAGACAAAGTGAAGCCCATAGTCCTATACAGCCCAAGCTCGAATCAAATCAATCCATCCCAAGACTTTTTGAAAACCGAGCCAGTCCGCCGTTCCCATTCCGTTAGTCGTGTGAAATCGTACCTGTTCCAGAAAGAAAGGAACACTAAGAAAGCTCAGAATCAAGCACATGCACGGAGGATATAATAGTACACATCAAAAAGAAAAAGCAGAAGCAGTCACAAGGCTTCAAGTAGAGAAAAGAAATATGACAAAAGAAAGCAGATGACTGGTATCACCGGAAGTCCGTCCAGACGGTGTGCAGCCAACCCATTGTGCCCTCGGATAGAACCGGTGACGGTGACTGGACGTACTCGACTCCCTCAAGGAAAGCGAGAACATCGTCGCCAGCAAGGCTGGTCGACCAGAGGCTGTTCAGATTATCCATGCCATCGATGGTCGCAGGCGGCGAGGCGCCGGGGTGGCCAACGGATCCTGGGGGCGGGAGCATGGGAAGGTGATGCGCTGGAGCGGCGGCACTGATAGGGGGAAGTGAGGTCGAGTAAGGCGTTGGCGCTGGGGGCTGAGAACGTGAGTTTAGCCACGAGTTGATTGGTTGGAGGCGGGAAGCAGAAGCGGGAGTCGAGGTGTTTGGCATACCGCCGTAGGCGCTTGAGGGAGCGATGGAAGGAAGGGTTGGCGAGGAGCTATTGTACTGAGAGCTCTCTGGGTGATGCTGGAGCGATGGGAGCGAGAAAGGAGACTGCGATTGTAGCGACCGGCTTGGGGGTAGTGGCAGGCTGGGCCGTCGCTCGCCGTCTATGCCGGGAAGGGGTAGACCAGGGCTGTTGACGGGAACCCAGGATTCACGTCGGCCCCCTGCTCCATCCATACTACCGTCGCCAAGATCGCCAGGATCGCTGCGAATGTGATTGCTGCCGGTCTCACTGATGTTTGTCGCTCGATCGCCGTCTTCCTCACTGCCAGCTTCAGGGAGTTGGTCGTCGATGATACCATAGTCAAGGAACAGCTTCTCCAAGAGCTTAAACTCCTCCAAGCCTCCTCCAGCGCCACCTTCACGTACTGGGCGGATTCCATTGTGGTCGATGGCCTCTGGAGGCAGCATATCCCGGCGCGAGTTGCGACGGAACTCGCGCTTGACCTTGGAGAAATAGGTATGCAGGCGGTTCAGGGTGCGGAACCAGCCCGCAGCCATCTTGAGGCGAGGTCGCATCTCACGCAGGATGTCCAAGGCTTTGCGAGTTTGGACTTGCCCTTGCTGGTCGCCCCTGTACGTCGGGGCAAGAGCGCCATCAACATCCATTTGGGGGAAGTGCGTCGCGTAGATGCCGACAAATGTGGCATTGTAGATGGCGAATCCGACGAGCGGGTTCTCAACAAGCACGCCGCGGTCCTGGCAGGTGACTGCCAGATCCATCAGCTGCCGGGCAGCCCCAAAAAGCTCCCGTGCACTGTCACGCCAGAAGCTTTCTGGCATTCCAGTCTTGTCCACGGGCTCGTCGAGAGGCCCAATAGGCTCTGTACAGCGCACAGGAAGGAAAGGCACGTAAGCGCGATGAAGTACAATAACAGAAAGAAAGTATACCAGGTGCATGAAGGTATACGGGTATAAAGTGGTTTTGAACATGATATGGGTATCGGTGTTGCGAGGAGAGTACTGCAGGTTGCGGGACAATGCATCGCGAAACTCTGCAAGCATAGTTCGAAATTTGTAGAAGCGCGAGTCTGGATGCCATGGAGGGTATTGCTCGTTACGTCGTCCTCCAGCGCAGGACCATTTGGCAATGCTGCCCCACACTCGAATAATACGAACCGCTCGACTCTGAACCGACTCTTCAGCGCCAATTTCCCATCGGTCGATCTCATCTTCGGTAGAGTCTTTTCGTCGCGAGACAGGTGACCATGGCCGGCCATCAGTGCCGTTTGGCACCAGCTTTTCTTCAAACCCGCCAATGCTTGCGCGAATACTGGGGATTTGGACTCCCTGGGAGCTGAAGCTCTGCGGTCGCCGACCGACCGGGTCGCTCAAGCGCGACGTACGCACCCGTTCACCGAATGCGAAAGCGTTGTCACTGGGCAGCTGAATGTCCAGTTCCTTGACTCTGATCATGCGAGGGCGATATTTGCCGCTGCTGAGGGAGCGGTCGAGGATAAAGCAGGCCCAGAAAGTACGACGTTTGGTCTCTTGGGCGACAACGTCGTCGGCCGTCTGCTCTTTCTGTACAGGGCGCCGGATACCGAACATATCCGCTTCGGCTTTTAGAGCCGGTGATCGAGGGGTATCGCGTGAGAAGACGTCATTTTCTAGTTCATAAGGAAGACCCATGGCCTGCGACATGCGAATGGCCATTCCTACGTAGAGCCAGGCACTCTTTCCACGGCACATGCCCCATTCGTGAAGGGCAAGCATGAGCAGCGCTTGGATGCGCGTCAAGTCGGGTACAGCAAAACTGCTGCCATCGACGCCGGCCAGCCGGCTGCGCAGTGCTGACGCATAGTATTCCGAGGCATTGATAGGGTTCGAGGGGTTTCCTGGTGATGGAGAATGGTAGGCGGCTAATTGAGGATGGAATCGAGCCGTGAGAGCGAGGACGCCGAGAGGAATTAGCGGATTAGGTGGTGTCGAAGAATTCGGAATCTGGTCCCGTGGGTGTTCATGAGGGTTGGGAACGGTGGAAGGGGATGTCTGACTGCCAGAAAGCTGTCTGACCTGGCCCATGAAAGACGGGGGATGAAGGAAAGGGAGAATGGTCGCATAATGTGACTGAAATAGATCAAGAATACTCTCCCAGACCTTGACGGTCAAGATTCCCGAGTCGAGTACATCGAGTGACGCCTTCGAGCCATCTTTGGCCGCCGAAAGACCAACAGTCTTGCGTGAGCGTTGTCGCTTGGGGCCGTCACAGTCACCATTGCGATCCTCTCCATCGGCCAACGCCGCAATATCTCGCTTGGCACCACCAACTCCAATAGCCGGCGTTGGGTACGAACATTCTCGACCGGATGATTCGCAAGCGCGACAAGTTGTTTCGATGCCATTGTTGACGCACTTGATTTTGCTGCGGCGGCAGCGCGTGCAAGCTATGCTGGACCGCATTGTGTCGACGGTTTCTCAAACAGGAGATGGGCCCGTCTCACCCAGAGGTGTCAGGAGCGAGGACCGGTGATGGCAGTAAGGAGCGAACGGGATCGAAAGAACAGGACGGAAAAGGAACCACGGGGGTAGCGGCAGGGGAAACGGGAGAATGCAGCGCCCGACGACAGCGGTTGCAAGTCGCAACACGAGCAAAGGCAGTCTCGTTCTCAGGCCGCAGTGGTTTCCGTTTCGGCCGTATTTCTCCGGTAAAATTCCCCGGGATTCCGAAGAGGGCGAGTCGGACGAGGGTCGGTAGCAGACGAGAGGAGGACGGCACAAGGCAGGGAGATGGTACGATTATGAAGGGTCTGGCCACAGGCTGTTCAACCGACGGTCAGTACCACAGTGACGACAGCCAGGAGAGCGAGCGCAGCAGATCATGGGGGCCGTTGTGGACTTGTGCGGGTTTTGCTTTTTCTCTGCCTCTGCTAACCCGAGCCGGGTACAAGGCAGAGCGACAGAGCAGGGATGGAGCAAACAAGGGGGAAGAGAACACAAGGAACAAGCGGTGGAAGAGGAATAAGGTAGACAAATGAAGAGAGAGAATCCTTCGGGACAGAGACAGGCAGTGACATACCTTTTAGTGTGAGCAGTAGTGCAGAGTCGAGGCTAGGAGCTGAAAAGAGCGGAGTGTGGGGGAGCGAGTCAGGACAGTCGAGGCCCAGATTGGGGAAGGACTCCAGTCAGGCACGCGTCTGGAGCAAGGGGCCAGGGCGAAAGGAGGGGAAAGAAGAAGAAGAGGGACAGAGAACAGCCGGGGGAGAGCGAATAATAAAGAAGCGAAAAAAGGAAAGAAAAGAAGGAAAGGCGGGATGGGCGAAGAGCGAAGTCTGGAGACAGAGTGGAGAGCAGAGAAATTGCGGAGAGGCCCGACTTGAGTCCGGAGAGCACTAACTGTCACTGCCTGGACTCTCCAAGCGAGACCGAGCGGCCGGTCTGGTGGAGTGCCGAGAATGTGATCAGGTCTTTTTGTTGACACTGTTTGTGTTGAGTAGTAGAGTAGAGCTGTGTATGAGAATACTGTATAACAGTATATCCCATATACCCTGTACTCGACGGACAGTACTGAATACAGATGTTGTTCTTGTTCTTGTTGTGTTCTTGCGGACCGAAAGAGCCGGTTAGCAGCAGCCGTGTGGAACGTCACTTGATCACAACCCATTACATAACCGTTCCTGCTGTTCAGATGACTGAATTTCTTGACTGTTTCTCTGCTTCGCCTGCTCTAGTTGACTTCAGTGTAACTATGTTGCTTTCTCTACTATTGTACTGTTGGCATGATTCTATACTTGTCATGGTAATCAATCACCACCAGTTGACCTAACAGGGATGCATCCCAGCAATAATACGGCATTGTTGCCCGAGCTGACTACGAATCCTTCAGTTCCTTCAGCCATCCAGTCTGAAAGCATCTCCAACTGTGGATCGTTCGCTGGGTAAATTTCCCAACGCGGCAACTCCAGGAAACCCACAAGCCGAGCGCGACCGAAAGATCGGAATTGCAAGGCATGAGCTTTTGCCTCGCAACCGGCAACGGAAGTTCCCCGCGCATTTAACCGGTCCCGAGGCTGCTGTCCGACCCCGCAAATACGCTGCTTGCTATAGGAGGACTTTCTTGTCAAGGTATTGCCCTAATTCCCACTTGCTTTGTTCTCAATCCCCGATGCCCTGCTCGATGGAGCTGCCACTCTCAAACCGTTACACTCGCGATGGGGGCCTCCGGCTATCCCGGAGATTCCCCGGCTCACTGGAACGGGTAAGAATAACCGTCTATTCTGATCTCTCGCAACGAGAGGAATTTCTTTTGTCATGACTGCAGTTGACTGCAGCTGAAAAAGAAACCAAGAAAAGAAAAGGGGTCAGACGAAAAGACCATTTTCGTCGGCACGGGTACATGCAGAGCCGACATGGCACAGCCAGAGGGAGTCTGTGCCCCGGACACCACCCTTTCGACAATAGGTGGCACAATTATAGCCCTTGCCATAGGTAGGTAATCCTGGTCGGCGACGTAGTGGTACTTTCACCTTCCGCCCGATCTGTCCTGTCCAGCCGAAGCCACGAATGTGATTCCGGTAGAGGTTGCGAGTGCTGCATGGATGAAGCAAGCCCCTGCATTCCCCGGGTTTTGATCCTAGCGGACGAGGCTGCATTTTCGTCGGGTCGCTCATCATTTCATCATTGGGAATCCGGGGCAGGTTCCCCAGTCTGTCTCAAACTCTCAAGCACAGTCAATGTAACGAGGTGGCATGGTAGCGATTGCCACCTCGCTCCTTCCCGTTCAGCCGCGGACGGAGAAAAGCCCTCGGGAATCCCAAGATCAACCTGGCCAGTCCCCTCATTACGTTGCATGGCATCCATGGATCCATGCTCACCCCGGAATATCTGCCCTGCTATAGGCGGGGTATCAACCTGCAGGCCATAGTGCAAATGGCCCAGGATGGACTTCCGTGTCAGAATGCGGTTGTCAGGGTCAGAATGACGCTGCGTGGTGCAGCACACGGTTTACGTTCTTGAACTGAGAACAATGGCTTGTGGCTGGCTGCGGTTGCACGTGAAGTGAAGCGTTGTGGTTGTCTTCTTGTGATGCTGATGTTGCTGATCCCCGAGGGGCCAGGGCAGACCAGACCAGATCATACCGGCCCCGGCAGAGTGGACTACGCCCGTCCACGTTGCCGACTGAAACCGCCCCAGAACCACCCTGTCATGTCAGAGACTGTAAGAGCTTACAGAGTAAGAGGTATGTCACAGTCTCAGCTGCTTCATAGTGCACCTCAAACAGGCTTCAGTCGACGTCGTGCTCGACGTGCAATGCAGCGGCAGCATCATACATTATATCTAGGACATCTCTGTCTACATGCCTTGTCAGAGAGCCTTCTATCCCATGGTAATCACGAACGATGGCTGAACTCGAAACAATCGGCCCTCAGCCCCCCGACTCATCGGAGAATATCCCCCATTCTAGCCCCGTGATCTCATTCTCCGACCCCATCCTCGGAAAATCGACACCGGGGCCAATTGGGCTTGGCTTATTTGAAGTCGGCCAGTGTTTACAGTTTACAAACTGTAACGTCAGACCGGCGTGCCCTGGACCTGATGCCTTTTATACAGCGTATAAGAGAACACGCTATGACACGACAGGTTAGTCTTCCCCGGGATTCGACCGCATTAGGCTGCGGGTTCCCCTGATCCGGTAATTTCCACGGCACAAGTCACGGTACCGCCGGCTCAGAATAAGAACAATGGGCTCGTCTCGAAGTCAGGGCACACTTCTAGCGAGAGGCGGCGTGGCCGTAGCCTACTACGGACGAGTCGTCGGCGGTTGACTTAGTCGCATGGCATTGGCATCGCATGGCACGATATCACCACCCGGCTCGGAATCCAATTTGCGGAAATGTGTCCTTAAGCTACCTAGGCTGCCTACCGGGCGTAGTTAGCGAGGAGGTCAATTAAAGTCATCGGTAAAGACAACCCCGAACCTCAAGAACACGAATCATAAACATGAAATGAGTTTATCGGCGACCGACCGATACCACCCAATCCAATAAACGGAAGTGAGACCCTAACAGTAACAATGGAACAATGGAAAAACGCTCCTCCCTCCGTCCGAGTCCAGAATATTTACCCGATATCCAGGTTCCAGTGGACGCTGAATAATGACCTAAAATCAAGCTGTTACGGTGCCAATGGTTGCCCTAACCGCTAACCCCAAACCAAACCACGCGCTTCCCGTGGGCCCGGCGCCGACCTTGACTCTTGAGCCTTTTAACAGTTGGCTTTCTCCACTCCGTCTGGCTCTGGCTCCCCATTCTTTCTCCGGGAGTCTCAGTCGCGGGACTCGGGGGCTTCGCGGATGCATTGCATTGCATTGCTGTGTATGGGTTAGAGTTGGAGATGGAGATGGAGATGGAGAGGGAGAGTGAGAACGTGCGGAGAAATCTTGGACCTTATTTGAAGTTGACATCAACGCCCAGTCGACTGATTTTAGATGAAGGTCGGAATACCCGAGTCGTCTAAATGAATGTAGTGGTATTGACCTTCTTAACTACTCAAGCTCGTGGACGATTATGGGCTATTTATTCAATTGTAGCTAAACTAGATGTCGTAGTATCTTCGACATTCTCGGCGGAACAACACAGCATCCGTATGAAATCTATTTTCTCTTCCGTAGGTAATGCTTGGTGTTGAATGATGATTAACTAGGTATTATTGGTCGTTGGTGCCAGCGGGAAGTGGAAAGGTTGTGCTGGGTGGAAAATATATATTGTGGCTGCCACGGCGGTGGCAACATCACTTCACACTTTCTACGTGGTCCGACAACCGTCAACACTAATCAGAAGGTAACCATCCACCTACCTTCAAATCCATGACCATTACCATCTACTCCACCGAACACCAATCGCATCCATCTATACTTCAAGCACGCAAATAATATATTCAAATAAATTGAACAAGAACAAGAACAAACTGAATTGAACCAGATCAAGAAAAGAAATTCGAAATTGAATTAAACCAACTAAATAGGTAGGTACTTGAAGGTATCATTGATACAGAACATAACCAAAAAACAAATAAAATAGAGATATGCAAGTGCAAATGTCGTATGGGACGCAAAGTAGTAATAGTAGTAGTAGTAGTAGTAGTAGTAGTAGTGGTAGGAACAGAGTAGTAGTAGTACAGGACCAGGTATAATATGGTATGCAGGTAGACGTATAGTAGCCAAAGGAACGAATGATAGTGTTCATCACTTGCTTGCCGGCTTGCTTAAGCTAAGCGCTAGCCTCGCTGTTGTTTGTGTCGCTTGGGTAGAACCTGCATGAGGACATTAGAATCGTGTTTAGGTTGCGATGGGCGATGGAAGTTAAAGAGAGGAACGGGGGAAGGGAAAAAGGGACTTACCAAGCAGCAACGGCGATAATCAGATACATCATCATGAGCAGGACGCCCTCGAGCCAGTGCGATTTTCCGTCGGCGATGAGGTAATTCACCTGCATAGGTAGCACCAATTAGTAACCTGGCAAGGAAATGAAGATGGGGTTCAGAGAGAGAGAACACATACCAAAAGCACCGAAACAAAAAGCAAAATAATCTGGAACGCATCGAAGGAGAGACCCTATTTTCACCCGTTAGCCCTTCTCTTCGCACTTCCCAGACCCTCTCCAACCTCCCAATTCCATAATGAACATACCATATCCTGATTCCCCATCCCCCACCCAATAACAACAATCAGCGGCAGCACCAGCAACGCAATCTGCATACTTGATCCAACAGCCACACCAATCGACAGGTCCATCTTGTCCTTGATAGCGACCGTGACGGCTGTCGCGTGCTCGGCCGCGTTACCCACGATAGGGAGGAGAATGAGACCGACGAAGGTCTTGGAGATTCCACCGCCGGCTGTGAGGGCGTCGATTGAGTCGACCTGTTTATTTTCTTGTTAGTATTTGTTCTACAAGAAATTTGTTTCTGTTTCCGACAATGTGGTGGGAAAAGGAGCGCTGTACCATGAATTCAGCGCAGAGCGCAACAAACGTCGTTGAAATAGCCAGCGTGAGGAATGCAACGTAGATGTGCAACTGCGGTTCCTCGGGCTCGTCATCTGGGTTTTGCATGTATGGTTGATTGGCTCCAGCCAGCGCAGCAGACATGTGCCCAATCTGCGCAATACCCTTGTGCGCATCGCCGTCTTCGACCTTGACGCGACGCTTCTCGGATTTCGGGCTGGGGGCGTTGTAAATCTCTGTATGCGAGTGAAGCTGGAAGAATAGGTAGCACCCGTAGACGACGAGGAGGATAATGGATGTTCCTCTCGATAGGGGGACGACTGAATCCCGCTCGCCCTCGGACCAGGAGTAGAAGGCTGTTGGGATGATGAGGGCTCCAACGGCGAGTGCGAGGAGAGATGCTGCTGTTTGCGCGACGACAGGGTTGAAGTGTTGCTCTAGGCGGTTGACGCCGCCGAAGAAAAAGCACATGCCCATGACGAGGAGGAGGTTGGAGAGCATACTTCCGATGAGGGAAGTTTGCACGATGACGACTTCGTCGTCGACGAGGGCGATGATGGCGACGATTAGTTCGACGGCGTTACCGAAGGAGGCGTTGAGAAGACCGCCGATTGTTTCGCCAGTTCTGGGGTTGTTAGTACAATGACCTGGTTATTCATGATGGTACTTACCGTAGCGCAATTTCTTCCGTCGCGAAACTTAGCATTGCTGCGAGAGGACTGTTCGAGTCAGCTAGGTTCGTTGTCATTGATAAATATCACGACGTACATGATGGCGATAAAGTTGACCACGAAGATTGCTACCGGGTCAATCCCGTCGATATAGTTGAGTGCAACTAGCTGATGTTAGTACTGCATTATCAGATACGCAGTGCGACTTACTTCCAACTGGAGCAGCAAGGAGAAGAATGTTAATCCACGAGTTGAACACTGTAGCCTTGATCTGTCCCATGAAGGTAAACTTTGGTTTGGGCCGCGTCTCATCAGAGACACTCCTGTCCTGCTCTTCAGAGTCCTTCCCACCCGAAATCCCTCTTCGCTGCCTGGGACCATCTGATTCACTGGGTTGACCACCGGAGACATTGATCGGTGCGCGACTGCTCATCGACGGCTCCGGCTCTGCCTTTTCCATACTCCCAGCTGCGCCTGAGTCGGCCGTTGTTCCTGTGCTAGGCGGCGGGTATGTATCGGGATGGATTGGTCCTCCGAGTCCTTCTCTGATTTCCTTGTTGCGCTGGATTTCCCCTTCATCGCGAATGGCACCGGCGGAGGAATATTGGGTCAGTCGGTTCTCGAGCTGGATGGAATTCGTCCGTCGGGGTGTTCGTCTGAACTTCTTGAAAGGATTATGTGTTGTTGGCTCGCCATCATGGTCGTACCATGCCAGGTTTCTGGCTTGGCTTTTGAATTTGTCTGCTGAGGTCAGATCCAAAAAGGGATGAGCAGCGAACAGGAAGTCGCTTACGCATGTTGATGAAACGGTTGCAAGGATGGAATCTGATATACTGTTAGCCTGTGCGACACGAGAGCGATGTCTACGTCTTGTAGTTTTGTAGACTGTCTGTATAGATGGCGTGGCAGTTCAAGCCACAGCGTCATCTGGCCAGTGGGTATCACCGCCACGCTGACAGCGCATCTTGGGCAAGAATACGAGCAGTGAAGGATAAACGAGGACAGACATACCTATCCGGATCTAGAGCGAACTGGACGGCGCAATGAGTGGCTGATGGACGCTTAGTGACTGGATATGCTGCTGCCTGGAGTGGGCGAAGTTGAGGCTGGTGTTGTGCTTGAGCTGATGGAAAGGGGTGACGGGTTGGAATGGAGGATTGTTCAATAAGTCAACGACAATAATGATGATGATGACAATAATAATAATGAACGTCAAGAAAATTGAGAACAACCAATATAAAAGCACAAAGTAAAGAACGACTAAGTTGGAGCGCGTCACGGTGACTTGACTGATCTGAGATCGCAGGCTGGAACTCTCAGAGTCTGCAGAGGATTAACTGCGCGATCGCCGCTAAGACACCAAGAATGCATGGCAAAGCTTTCTTGCTCTGGGCACCGCTGCTTGTCAGTCTGGGCCGTTGACTGGTCCTTGAAACCCCCTGGCCCATTTAACTCCATTTTGCTCAAATAACAAGCATTGTTGCCGTCAGATTATTGGCTGGTTGGGCACTTGAGTGTGGCTATGCAGGCCCGCACCGGCTCTGTCGTGGACTCGTGCCATGATATCACAAGCCAATTTCTTCGATCAAGGGCGAACAGTTGGTCGGGCGAATAATCTACACTCGATCAAAAGGACAACAATGGAACCTATGCAAGAGGTGTCATTGAGGTGGTATTGCAGCTGATGTGCATCCGTTCTGGTGTGTATAGGCAGCCAGATAGATTGTTGGGTGGTGGTTGGTCAATGGCCACGGTCGGAAATCGCAGCCTGGCACAACCACCAGTAGGAGCTTGATTAAGGAGTTCAACCTAACATTAAACTCTGAAGTAACAATAACAAATAAACAATTATCTTGATACAGACTGAACTAGAGAAAGTCTAACACAAACAACAAGCAATGGGCAGTGACATTGGCAGCATTGGCAGATTGAAACATTGGCAGAGACAAGCAATGTGCCGTGGAACTGGCAGACAGACAAGCAGTGCGAGCGACCGAGTCAAGCAGAGACAAGGCGCACAAGAAGGAGCACAAGAAGAGCACAAGAAGAACCAAGCCCTGGGCGTGGTAACTTACGCGTAAATACACTGCACATACTGTAAGTATGGTAATCGGTAACAGGGGCCCCGTTATCTGGCGAATCAGGGTCTGGTCCCTGGGCCTAGTTTCAGATTCCCCGACTATTCTTAGAAGGTGTCTGACGTCGGGGGGCACTCGGAATGACTGATGCCTGGGAGACTTTGGTAGAGGCAGCACAATAACATGTTCTGAAAGCAAGAAAATCAAACTGCAGCACAACAAGCCAAAAAATGCAGTTCCTAGCGGTGGCAGGCACGAGACCCTGGAGTCCCTGATCAAGGGACTGGACCCTCAGGGACAGACCCTGCTGCTGACCCTGAGGACGCGTACTACTCTTCTAAGACCCCCCATCTGCTGATAGCCACTGGGAATCTGTATAATTTCCGTATTACAATACAGATTCATTTGCCCCAGGCCCACCCTGTTACTTGGACTCCTTTATCCCAACCTTCTCTCTTCTCTCTTCTTTCTCCTTTGATCTTCTCCCTTTTCCTCTCCCTGCCTCTTCTTTTCCCTCATTCTCTCCCCCAGTCGGCTACGTATGCGTACCGTCAGTCACTCGTTGTCCTCCATTATTTATTCCTAAGCCTCTTCTTGCTTTCTTTCCAGGAAGAGCCGACTCCTCGACATCTTGAAAGATCTTCGTGATCAACCGTTGATTTACCGATCGTCCATTCTCGACATTCGTTCTCCAATTTTCTGTTCTCTCGTACAATGAAATTCTCTCTCGCCCTCGCTGGTGCGCTCGCGAGCACTGCCCTGGCGGCCGACCTGCCCGAGATCGTCAGCAAGGTAAGATGAACCCATAAAACTAGAGCGCACGGCCGCCGTTCCTGGCCGTTCCTGAGTCTGACAGCTGCTGACATTGCCCCCAGGGTAACAAATTCTTCTACTCCAACAATGGCACCGAGTTCTTCATCCGTGGTGTCGCCTACCAGCAGGAGTACTCCGCCAACGGTTCGACTACTTCCAACGCCAAGTACACCGACCCTCTGGCCGATGACTCCAACTGCGAGCGTGACATTCCTTACCTGAAGGAGCTCCGCACCAATGTCATCCGTACCTACGCTGTAAACCCCGACAAGAGCCACGACCGCTGTATGGGTCTCTTGGCTGATGCTGGCATTTACCTGATCACCGATCTGTCTTCTCCCTCCGAGTCCATCAACCGTGCGGACCCTCAGTGGAACGTCGACCTGTACAACCGTTACACCGGCGTCATCGATGCTTTTGCCAACTACACCAATGTTATCGGTTTCTTCGCCGGTAACGAGGTCTCCAACAACAACACCAACACCAACTCGATTGCGTTCGTCAAGGCCGCTGTTCGTGACATGAAGGCTTACATCAAGAAGAACCACCGTGAATCTCTTGTCGTCGGTTACGCCACTGATGACAATGCCGAACTCCGTGAGGACCTCAAGGACTACCTGATCTGCGGTGACGAGGAGAGCCGTATCGACATGTTCGGTTACAACATCTACGAATGGTGCGGTGACTCTACTTTCGCTTCTTCCGGTTACAAGGCCCGTACCGAGGAGTTCAAGGACTACCCTATCCCTGCCTTCTTCTCCGAGTACGGCTGCATTGAGCCCAAGCCCCGCAAGTTCTCCGATGTCCCTGTCCTCTTCAGTGACAAGATGAACGACGTCTGGAGCGGTGGTGTCGTCTACATGTACTTCCAGGAGGCCAACGACTACGGTCTTGTTTCCGTTGACGGCGACGATGTCAGCACCAAGGACGACTTCTCCTACCTCTCTTCTCAAATGCAAAAGGTCACCGCCACCGGTGTCAACAGTGCTAGCTACAGTGCCTCTAACACCGCTGTCCCCACCTGCCCCTCCGTCGGCAAATCCTGGGAAGCTAACTCCAAGCTGCCCCCCTCGCCCAACTCCCAGCTCTGCTCTTGCATGGAGGACACACTCACCTGCAAGGTCAAGGACGACGTTGACGAGGAGGAGTACGGCGAGATCTTCGGCTACATCTGCGGTCTCGAGGACGGCAAGTACTGCGCCGGCCAGCAGGCCGACGCCGTCAAGGGCAAGTACGGCGCCTACAGCGTCTGCACCACCAAGCAGCAGCTCTCGTTCGTCATGACCCAGTACTACAAGGCCCAGAACAGCAATGACGCCTGCGACTTTGACGGCCGCGGTGAGACCACCGAGGCCTCTGACTCCAGCGACTCTTGCTCTTCTCTCCTTGACGAGGCTGGCACCGACGGCACCGGCAACGTCACCACCCCCGACGGCGGTGTTGGCGGTGACGCCTCTGGCTCTGGCTCTGGCTCCTCTGGCGGCAGCGAGACATCTGACGGTGCCGCTGGCAACGGACCCCGCCCCATGGCTGTCTTTGTTGGCAACTGGCAGATGGGCGCTTACATCCTGACCAGCATCATCGCTGGTGCTGGTATGCTTTTGCTGTAGAGTAAGATGAAGTGGTGTGCGTTGTTTGATTTTGAATTATTTCCACGATTATGTTCGAGTATATAAATAGTCAATTTCATGTCGAGCTTCTGTTATATATATTTATTCTTTTTCACTTCTAGAGATATCTTTCGAATGCAACCCTTACTTTCCTTATCTTACCATGTTCCAATGTTGTGAATAATCTTCCATTAGATATCTTCAACCATCTTCTATAACTTGTATATACTTTTCTCTATCATCATACCATGCATCATGAACCAACCGGGTATCACGCCGAAACGCAGCAGCAAATCACGACAACCAAAGAACGAAACAACCAAGTAATGCAATGCAGCCAACTCGCCGGGCTTGAGAATTTGGTCTCAATGCTCAGACGGAAAACCGAATCAAGCACCTGCTCTTCAAACCTTCCGGTCAATCGGAAACCTCCTCTCCACAAACCGCTGCATATCAATCCCCCACTTCGCAATAACGAAGACCAAGAACGCCCCGAAGAGCGTGAATCCCGTTGCTGCAAAGAAACAAGTCAAGTCAGCGCTGCTCCCCCACACAAACAACCCTATATGCAGCATGTAGGAGAATACGTAGGCAGGCAAAAACTCACAAATCGTAAAAGTCCACCCCACCCCAATCCTCTCAATAAGCGGAACAACAAGCGCGCTCGCCCCCGCACTAAATATATACTGGATGATGTATTTTCCCGATATAACCTCCGCCCTGTGTCTTGGAGAAGCCTCAGCCGCATACGTATTCAACCCGTTAAAGGAGCCCATTAACCCTGTTCCGCCTACGAAACCGGCTATTATGGGGACGGCCATCCCGCCGACTTCTTGGTCGAGTGTCCAGCTGTAGATTAGCGTTGCGCCGGGGAGAACGAGCGAGAGCATGATTAGGCCGCTGTTTAGACGGTCTTGCGGGAGGCGGAAGCCCCGGCGGACAATGTATTTTTTGACGGCGCGGTCACTCAATCGTCCGCCGAGGATGGAACCGAAGAGGAATCCTGCGCCGGGGGCGAGGTAGAAGAGGCCGGAGACAAGCGCAGAGGTCAAATGGAAGCGCGGGTTGAAGATTGTCCTCGCTGACGAGAGCAGGGCGTAGAGGTATGTTGCTAGTAACCCGCATGTTAAGTGCGAGAGGAAGATATTCGGGTAAAGCCACATTCTGAAGACGTGGACGGGGTTGAAGATGCGCAGGGCGTAGCCGATTGTGATCTTCTTCCTTTGCAACTTCTTGGTGGCGCTGGGAGAGACTTCTTGTTCTTGTTGCACTTCTGGGACGAATATGAGTGAGAGGATCAGCCCGAATCCGGCCATGGCGGTTTGCAGCCAGTAGATGTAGCGCCAGCTGGCGAAGGTGACGATTACGCCGCCGATGCAGGGGCCTGTATATTTTGTTAATAATTTGATTGAAGTATGAGGGGGTAAAGTCGGGTAGAGTTAGATCATACCAATAGCAGGCCCCGTAACAGAGCCCAACATGAAGAAGCCCACTGCTGTTCCTCGAACTTCCTTTAGAACACACCAGGTTAGCCCTAGGTTTCTTCCCACACCACTCCAGTCCACCCGCATATAGTCCAAGGAAAAGAAAAAAAAGAATGAAAAGAAGACCAACCGGCTCAAAAATATCCGCCAACACAGTTTGCCCCGAAACCATAAAACTCGTGCCCGTCCACCCGCCCAAAATCCTAAACGCCGTAAACATACCCATACTCTTACTCGCTGCTGTACCAATAGAACAACCGACAAGCACCGCAACAGCAATATTATAACTTATTCTCCTCCCCAACAATATCGTCAAGGGACCCCAAAGCAGACTCGAAAACCCCATCGCAAGCAAAACGCCCGCATTCGTGATATTCAGTGTTTCGGACGTCGTATTGAATTCAACTGCTATCTCTGGTGTCGCGGGGAGGAGAGATGTCGAACTAAATGTCACGGCGAGCGTCATCCACGAGACGACGAAGAGGATGATGGATTTGCGCCATTTGGGGAGGGAGAAGCCGGGGTGGTATGATGTTGCTGTTTGTATCTTTGTAACTTTTTCTTGCGGGGTGTTGCAATCGTCGATTGCTTCTTGTGGTTGTGGCGTTGATGTTCCTGAGGAACTTGGTGATGGTGTGTTATCTGTATCTGGTGTATCCGCGTCTGTGTCGGCCGACGCACTACCAGCAACGGGCTGCTTTTCAAGGTCGCGATCCATAACGACCATTCTCAACTGTATTTCAGAATTGGAGAAATGGATATCGAATTTGGGGAGAGCATTATTTATAAAGTGATTGGGCATTCTTGCTGCGATAGCGGATTCTTATCCGATCGGCATGCCGGTTGCGTCGCCGAAGTATCTCATTATTCGTGTTGGAGACTGGGGTTCGGAATGTGGTTTCCATGCCGAGGGTCGGTGGGGGGTGCCGATGATCTAGTACTTTCGACGTATTAGTATGTCTAAGAGTTTACAGATGTAGTTTAGAACAAGGATATTATTTGGGTAAATACATGTTTACCATAAGAATAAACAGTGCTTTCCGCAACCCTAAGCAAGCCTCCTCAAAAACCGTCCATTCAACCCTCCTAAAACTCGCCCAAACAAGATAGATAGCATCAAGATGAGAATTAACTAAATTCATGCCCCGAATACAAATTCTCCGCCTCATCCATAAAGCTCTCGACGGGGTACAAAAGGCCAAGATCCATATCGCTCTGCGCGAGAAAGTCCTGCATAGTGGGTTCCATGAATGCCATTGCTGTTGTGAATGTGAAGCCCGTCTGGTCTTGTGGTTGGGCTTGGTCTTGGTTATGAGCGTCGTTCTGGGCTGTGGTTTGGGGTTGCCCGTAGGTTTGGGATTGGGGGGTTTGGGGGTAGCTGTGGCTATGAGAGTAGGACTGCGTCGTGGGGGTAGTATAGTGCGGGAGGAAGCTGGGTAGAGGAGCTTGAGAGGCTGGCGTCGGCGTTGTATGCGCGAGGCGCGGTCTCGGCAAGGGTGTAGACATTGAAGATGTCCCCGCGGGCGCGGGTGCCGTAATTGCTGGTTGATGAAGAGTTGGGGCAGTGGAGGCTCCGGTCTCAGCTCCTCGATGATGACTAGGACCATCGCCCTCACGCTCACGTTCACCCTCGCCCTCGTCGTCTCCGACTTCATCCCCACTCCCATGTCCCAGATTCCTGCCCCTCCGCTTCTTATACTGCTCCAAACAACCCCTAACCATCCTCAAATTCCCCAAAAACTCACTCGCGCTCAGATTCCCATTCTCACTCATCCCCCTCAACACCTCTAAACCGGTCTCAAAAGCCCCTAAATCCGCTTGACTCCCCACGGGCACAGATACAAAACTCGACATTGCAAGCACTAAACTTGCGGAAAAGAGATAATGCGCGTGGAAGTACCCGAATACAGGCAGCGAACCGTTTATCCACCTTGTTAGGATGAGACTGTGGCTGTGCCGGGCTGCGTGGATGCAGGCTTCACTTAGGGTTAGGAGGGGTTGGGTTGTTGTTTTGTCAAGGGAGGTTGAGGTGTTGGTGGTGGATTCGCTGAGTTTGAGCAGATGGAGGAGGGTTGGGCGGGTTGTTAGAACCACACACTTTCCCATCTGTCAGCCATAGCTATCCCGTATATTGAAAAGTAGGAGAATGGAGAACGGGTTGACAAACCTGATTAAACGCCAAATGAATACTAGTAACATGCTTAGCATTCATCTCGGGATCATCAACATTCAACCTCAAATGCCGCGGCAACGTATCAACCCATTCCTTCAAACACCTCAACAACTTCTGAACCCTCTGTAAAAAAGTCTCATTATACCGTCGTCTACTATAAACCTTCGCAGTCGTCTCGCCCACAATCCTCGCAAGATTAATATTCGCCCTTATGAACTCTGCGTCCGTGAACTGCTCTTCGTATTCGGCCTTTGGTTCAATGGCAGCTGGCATATCGAGGTGGATGTCGTCGTCTAGGATTTGGGACGGCAGCCCCATTTTAGACGCCCACATGCGATCAAAAATGTATATCGTCCACCAGATTCTGACGCGGTGTTGCCGCTCGACGGGATCGATTACTTGAGACTCCGGGATGTTGTGGTTCAGCCCTATGCAGAGGCCCAATCGCATTGCTGAGCCGATGAGGACGTAGGCTGAGTGGCGCCGGTTGAGATAGTAGGAGTATAACGACTACCATGCTGTTAGCACTCGCTTTTCTTTGAAACCATGGATAGACTAAGAACATACCAAAAGAAGCAACGTCTCCAAATGCGTAATACTCGTCCTCTCAGGCAAAACCTGCACAAGACTCAAACTCCTCGCAAAGTAACTCGTCCCCGGAACGCGCGAGCCCACACCAGGCTCCGTGCGCATACTATAAGCCTCACCAAACGCAAACAGCGCAAAGAATTTACACTGATTAGTCGTATCCTCAAAGTCCGCCGTACGATAAATCTCCTCTAGCTTCTCCATCGTCGCCTTTCGCAACAGGACATGATAAACGCACGTAATCTGGCGAATTGCAATCTTTACCAATAGTCTAGCCTGCTGTAGACTCGGCCACCGGATTTCGCCGGCGTTTGCGAGTGCGATGTTTTCTTCTTTGACATATTGCGTGCGCCGGATGTGCGCTGTGCTGGATGTACCTGTCAGGAATTGGCGAAAGCGCGTTGCAAAGGCCGTGCAGGCTGCCTCGCCGACGAAGATTGGGGGGGCCGACGGGTCGTAGCGCTGAAACCAGGCTCTGTCGTCGAGAAGCGGGTTGCGGACGGATGTGTTGCTTGTGCTTTCGGGGGTCTCTGATATTGTTTCTTCAACGGTTCGAGGGTCTGGACCCTCTGCTACTGCCGCTGCTGCTGCTGCAGGATGGCGCTGGGGTTGAACATGGGGATGCTCTCCATTGGTACTTGGTGAGGGTTGCTCGGGCGTGTTTGCCGAGGATGGAGGTAGTGACTGCGATTGCGCCTTTAGGCGCTGGTTCTCGGACAAGAGTTGTTCGAGGTAGCTGCCATACGTTAGCTCACACTCTACTAGACAAGAGACATAGATAGTGGGAGCAGATACCTCTCGCTGACCTTAATCTGACGATCGCGCGACGGATACTGACAGTCATCGGCGCAGCCAACCTGGCGGCATTTAGTACAGGGTTGGTCGCCGGAGCACTTGATTTTATGGGAATGACATCGTTCGCATCTATTTAACGTTAGTTAATGCCAGTTCTCTAAGATTCAATTGGGTTGTTCTGGAAAGAAAGCCGGCAACGCACGCAATAATCTTCTTCCTCTTCAACGCCTCGCCAGGAGAATCGGCAGCCCGATTATGTCTCTTGCGATTCATCTATAATCCAGCAGGAATGCGCTAGAGACCGGAAATATCCCTGAGGCTATAGGGCTGACAGCCTGACACCGAAGGAATGCAGTGTGACGTGCAGAGGAGAGGTTCGGCGAAGTGGCGCGCTCGGCATTTTGAAATTTGGCCGAGCCCCAAAAAGGCTATGAAGCTTGCCCGACGGCTATTGAATGGTCTAGAACTGGGTCTACGCAGGGAAAAGTCCACTTGAGTGACTTGACTGATAATTATCTGTTATCTACATGATTGAATTTGACTACATTTACACACATGGATTGGCCAGGGTTGCAGTAGCTCACTTGAGTCCGCTGTGGTATATGAAGTTGAGTTGGCCGTGACCAGAACTATCTGCCACCATAATCTGGTTAGCGATGAAACATGACTTGGCAGATGGATAGGAAGATATGGCCGTAAAAGTGATCCCTCCCCACATTAAACCGTAACCTCAATAATTGTCCTCGTCTCCTTGCTGATAGATGTGCCGCATCCGGGTCGGATCTTTCCGCATCTGCTGCCCGGACCCCGTGAAGCCCACTGCAGAGGGTCAGTAACATTCAGTGGATAAAGTGACGGATGACATACCTCTCGCATTAACCCCCTCTCCAGTTCTAAACATGCTGTCCTTCCGACCGATCTTGGTCTTGCTGGCAAAATCCTTCCACTTGTTCTTACCCGCCTCAAGCTCCTTGTTCGCCTTGACCTTCCGCGCCGCTTTGCTTGGTCGCGCAGGTCCATCGGTAGCCTTGCTGGGCTCTTTGCGCGCCTGGTTGGCCAAAGCGGGATTGATATCTGCAGCCGCGGAGATGACGCTCGCGTGGGGCGGTTGAGGAGCTGGGGAATTTGAAGAACTGCCTGGGCTTCCATCAGCCTTGCGTTTCCGCGAGTCACTGTTTTGAATGGGTTTGAGGTCTTTTGCAGTTAGAGATTCCACCGTCTGATACGACTTGAACGAGACAATGTAGACGGGGTTGCTGGAGGAGCCGGTGATGGATGTGATGCGGGCTGGGTAGAAGGAGTTGTCGCCGGAGACCCAGCGGGCGAGGACGTGCTCGTTTACGGAGAACGACTGCGGAGGAGCGGTGTAGTGTTCATCGGCTTGCTCGAACGTCGGACGATAACTCGGTTTCGATGCATAGTCGTCTCTGGCTTTCGGTTTTGCTGGGGCAGCGGAGGGTTGGGGAGTGGCAGGTTTGAGTTCGGCGATTGATGTTTCAGTGAGGTTTATGAGTTCTTCCAGCTCAGCTTGAAGACTTTGCAATTCCGTGTTATCTGGGTCTACCTGCAAACTTGATTGAATGGTTTCAAGCTGGGAAGTCAGATAAGACTGTGATGCTGTTGGTCGAGGGACTCACCTGAAGCTTGAACTCCTTGACCTCGGCCTCCAGGGCCGTGACGTCTGTCATGATGCTGTGAGGATAAGGGAAGATGAGATGAGCTTGAGTGGGTCTGGTAGCTGCAAGACCGTTGTGTTCTCCGATGCGCACAAGACTACTAACACTAGGGAGTTGATGCGGGAGAGTCTGACATTTGCGGCGGTTGGCGGATATTGCACGTGACCTTCACTACGCCACACGTCACGCTGCAGAAGACATGGCTAGAACGTACGAAGAATGTTGGATTCTCAAACTTTACGGGGTTTGACATGTTTTTTGTGACACGTTGCCTACAAAAGATGCCGTTCTTCCGCCGAGTCCAAATCCCGAGTTTAGGAGAATACGAAGCAGCTGCCTCCCTGAGGGATGACGAACAGATGAGCAAGGTCCTCCAGCCACGCTCCGGATGGGGTGACACTGGCCCGTCTCCGTTCTACGGAAGCAGACCTCCCGACTCGATTGAAGGATTGCGAGATCGATGACTCAGAGCTGGCAGACCAACGCTGATACGATCATCGAATGAGATGGAGTTGCTGAACCAGGGATCACAGCTGCAAACATGGAAAACCATACAAACAGGACGGAGTTACGGAGTGAGGACGTTTCGACTCGAATGCCAGATGGCCAGACCCAATGAGCTGACAGCGTGGATTCCCCGTGCTGTTGAAGGAGTCCATGATTTCCCGCCCTTTCTTAGCGGTTTTGGCTGGCTCAGGCCACCATGATTGGCGGTAGACTATTCATACTGCGGGTGAGCCAATACGGGATCCTGCCGGCATCCGAGGTTGGAGACTGATAAGAGTGATCGTGGAGGACAATTACGATGGGGCAGCGTATTGTGTAGAGCTGCATAGAGTATTGAAGAGGGTGATGTGTGAGAGTGAACCTGCGACAACGGAGTGAGGCTGAAGCGGGATATTCTTAGCAGCTTCAGGGTCGGAGGAGGGTCGGAGGCTGTAGCAACTAGGGGAGTCCAAAGGAAGCAGGAAAGAAGAAAGTCGCAGAATCGATCATCCTGCCTGATTTCTAAGCACCACCGCCGGTTTTGCAGCTCTAAAAGCAGCAGTGGATGTCAAGCTTTGTGATTGGTCAATTTCTGCTCAGCCCGACCAAAACGTGCAACAACGGCTGCCGCCCTAGAGGCCGCCACACCCCGTGACTGGCATCCAGCGTCCCCTCCTCTCTGCTCTCGCCTTCATCGCCTCCACGCTCCTCAGGCTTCCTCATCTTGCAATATCCGCCTGGAAAGTGGCCCTTCATCTTGCTACACTGCTCAACCAACCACTGTGGCTGCCTGCTGCGCTAGTCTCATACCGAATCTCTTGCCTGACTTCTTCCAGCCCCTCCCAGCTGTTTCATCATCTTACCTCTATCTCTCGGGTAATTTTGATAAAACATTCAACCTGTCATTATCTTCTTCACTTACAAATCATACATCGATTTTTCACCTCGAATTGCTTCACTTCTGTCTTGATTACTGCTTCATCATCTGCCAATACATACTCGAATTCGTTCGACTGGATTCATTGAAAATAGCACCAATTCGGTCTTGTCGTTAGCACAGCAAACGGGCGATAAGCCCGAGCTGACGAGCGATTTGAGTATCCTTTGACACTCGAAACCTGATCACGAACACATTTTCAAATCCCCTGCCTTCCCGATTACGTTTCCTCGATCATCCGCAATGGCCGACTTCAACAGCTTATATCAGAACGGCCTTTACCTCTCGCCCAACGAGCAGGATCTTCTTCTAGCCGCTCTTTCCTCCAACAACCCCAACTCGCAGAAGCAGCCGGACGGACAGAAGCAGAAGCCTGGATCGAATCCTAATGATACTCCCGGTCAGGCGTCTGTCGGGAGCTTCAATACCTCGCCAGCGTTCGACGGCAACCATCAGTTCGACAACGTCAACTACGATGAAAGTCCCTTCCTCGACTTCAACCCTGAACTCGAATGGGACTTTCCTGGCTCCGAGGAGAACTTGATTGGTGACATTCCTGAAAGTGCACACTCGGAGGACTACGAGGTTGGTGAGAAACGGTCTTCAGAGGGCAGTAGCGATGTGTCTGGAAAGAAGCGAAGGGAAAGTGACGATAAGAGCGACGATAAGGCGTCAAAGAAGCCAGGAAGAAAGCCTTTGACGTCAGAACCGACTTCGGTATGTATAGACGATTATCGGTGTGGGGCGATCACTGATTATTTGTAGAAACGCAAGGCACAGAACCGTGCAGCTCAACGGGCTTTCCGCGAGCGCAAGGAGAGGCACTTGAAGGATTTGGAGACCAAAGTTGACGAGCTGCAAAAGGCTTCTGATGATGCTAACCAGGAGAACGGGCTGCTCAAAGCTCAGGTGGAGCGTCTCCAGGTCGAACTTCGAGAGTACCGCAAGCGTCTCTCTTGGGTTACTCAAGGGAACGCGCTCTCTGCTATTAACTCATACCCTGGCAACACCAACCGCATGTCTGGACTCAACAACAACGAATTCATGTTCGACTTCCCCAAGTTCGGCGATCTTCCCGGTGTTCGCATCTTCGACGGCAACCGAGCCAAGAATAACCAAAACAAGCCAAAGCAGGACATTCCTGGTGTATTAAGACAGCCTTCACAGCCTTCACAGCAGACAGCCAACGGCAGGACTTCCAGCACCACTTCCCCCAAGGAGGCTCCTCAGCGCAAGTCTACCACTGCTTCTCCGATTACCACGAATGGAAACCAATCTCACAAATACAACTACAACTATCAGCGCCAGTCCGGTCAAGGACACGATACGTCCAACTCCGACTCTCCCTCTTCGTCCTCTGACTCTCACCAATTCCTCTCTTCGAGTGGCACCTCCCCGGAGCCCAGCGTACAGTCTCCTGACAACAAGCCCAAGGATTCGCATGATGGTCACGCTTGCAGCATTGATGGCGAACAGTCATTCTGCGCGCAACTTGGCTTGGCTTGCGGAAACATCAATAACCCCGTCCCAGCTGTTCGACACCGCAGTGAAAGCGCCTCGAATACACCAAATGAACCTACCCCCGCAGAAAACGTGCCCGGATTCGACTTTATGGCCCAGCAAAATGGCGGTCAGTTTGACCCGTTGCTGTTTGGCGACTGGCGCGAGCCTCAAGACGCAGTCCTTTCCCAGGACTTTAACACGTTCTTCGACGACGCGTTTCCGTTGCCTGATCTCGGTAGCCCGTCTCACAATCTCAGCGAAGCTAGCATACACCAGCAACAACCCAAGAAGAGTATTCTCGAACAGATGGAGAGCAAGATGGACGAAGAGGTTGTGCCTGGAGAGGACAAGACCAAGATGCTGTCGTGCACCAAGATCTGGTATGGTCACTTCCCACCGTTTGCTGCCTCTATAATACTGACTTTCCGTGTTTTAGGGACCGCCTGCAATCCATGGAGAAGTTCCGCAACGGCGAAATCGACGTCGACAACCTGTGCTCAGAGCTGCGCACCAAGGCTCGCTGCTCCGAGGGTGGTGTAGTCGTGAATCAATCGGACGTGGATGATATCATTGGCCGAGTGTGACCGATCTCGACAACATGCAAATTGACTCATCTGCGCTTCTATACAAATACCTACGATATGATACCTCGATGACATTTGGAGTAAAGGGATATGATACATTATAGCTTTCTTTCTATGGGACGCACAACGCAGCCACTCTTGGTGCAAATTGACGATTTATGGATTTCTCTTTATTTCCTTTCTACATTCTCTCGTTTTCTACCATCGTTGCAAGGCAAGGCGAATGGGCGGTAACACGTGCAATTGAGCCGAACGTCTGTACATCAAGATCGCATGTCGATTTGATTCGAACCTTGTCTTCGATTCGAACGACACTGACCAGAACTATACGGGAGGAAAGCCCTCATTCTTCTTCCATTACGGGGAACCCGGAGTATTCGGAATCGGATTCGGACATGGACTCGCACAACTGGAAAATCATCACTTCAAGCAGGAAGGCGCCTCTGCGGTTGCGTTCGTTACAATCATTTATATTGATTGACTTATATCCTTTGGTGCTTTGAGATTCGGATCGGCTTAGGCATAACATAATGATCTAGTATGCTTGTATCTATTTATTGTAGTATGCTTATTGCCTTCTAGTGCTTGTATATTTCAACTACAATTATATGATGAACTTTGAACAAGTAAGTAATTAAATATGAAGTTCTCGACTCCCACTATCAAGTGATAGACTCGGCCACTCAGTAGTCGTACGTTAGAATCAAGGTACTTGTTCTTCTGCGGCACATGAACCAAACAAGTGTAAATTCATCAATTACTAAGACATAACTACACCTCGAACCCTGAAATCACACCATCACATCGAAAGGACCAACCAAACCATAGACAAGTCCCTTCCTAGCTAGAGCTATCTCGATGACCCCCTCCACCTAGGTAAGCAGCGACCAGACAGAACAGTGGAACACAGGATACATGAAAGCATTATAGCGCAACATAACGCAACGCAACACTCGCAGATTAGAGCCTAGTTCCCGCACTCACTCACCGGAAACTTATTCCGGGCAGGGATGATAATAAACACTTAGATAGACCCCACTCTTGGTCGAATACGTATACGAGATCCAGAAGACGAGGTTCGTTGTTTTCGTGAGATCCTTTTCGGGGCTGCAAGCACAAACACAAACATATAGTTAGCAAGTATCCAACCAACAAGAGCATACTTATTTACCCAAAGGAAAAGAAAAAGAGGGGGGAGACTTACTAGTAAGATTCAACCGTCTTCGGAAACTCATCCGCCAAATCCTTCCACCCTAGCCTCTGGAAGTACGCCGCAATCTTCGCAACACACTCTTCATCATTCAGCCCCTGGAGTGGAAAGTAAGGCTTTGCAATCGGCAAAGCCTCACCAGGAACCATCTCGTAGTTCCAGAGCATCGGCGCCGCACCGTCAGGGAACTGCTGCGCGCCCTCGGGGAGTTCTCTCTTCCCGCAATGTGCAAGGTCAATGATGTCCCAGAGATCGAGCAGGTGACGGAGTCCTTCCTGGTGCATGGCTGATGTAGCCCGCCCACCGAGCGTCCACAGTTCAGTTAGTTTATTCTTGTCGGGGACGTCCATGACGAATGTATAGAATTTCAATCGCGAGGCGCTGGGTGGAGAAACGTAGTCCCATGCCCAGAGGTTATGGAAGCCCCAGCCTGAGATCTGGGTCATGTAGTCTGAGATGATGGACCAGGGGGATGTGCAGTCCATTATACCCTGGCTCTTGAGGTCGAGTATTGCATCGCCGAGGAGTTGGGAAATGGGTTTACCATTCCCATCTTGTGCGAGATGGCATTTCAGGCCGGGGTAGGAGTACCCTTTCACCACTATACCGGCGTCCTTGAGATCGAAGCCAAAGGCGTGTTGCGTTTTGAGTTTCGCGCCGCCGGGAATGGAAGTTGGGAGTTTGAGCTGTTCCTCTTTGGAAAGCGTATGTCTTGGCGAGAAGTATATGAAGAGCGACGGGTCGAACCCTTTCAGCGTGCTCGATAAATGCGATAGGAGCTCATGGGGCGGACCGCGATTAAACGGGTCCCTATCTGTTCCTGAGAAGTCGTTCACTGGTTCGCTGCAGATGCGGACCATGGGGTGCGGTGCCTTCTCGGAATAATTGACGCTGAATTCCATGGGAAGGCCGGTGACTGTTATTGTGCTGTGGAAGGTTGAGGGGTGCGGGCCTAGTCGGGGGATGAGTTGCGAGTGGTAGAAGGTTAAGAGGGAGTACTGCTGTTCTGTGCTGTAGCCCGAGGAGGAGAGGAGCCGGGAGAGCAGGGGGACGGTCTTGGTCCACCATTGGGATTGGGAGTGGGTTGGAAAGGAGAGGTATGTGCTAAGCACATCGTAGGGAGTGGCGTTGGTGTCGTTGATAGGGGTAGCCATTGTAGTGGGTTGGTTGATAGACGATATCAATGCTGAGAAGTTTGGGCCAGGGTTAAGAAACGAGAAAGGCAATACTGCGCAGGTTAAGGGGATGTGCCACATATATGGTCCTCAGTAGAATCCAGACTATGCGCCCCCATGACCCCTCGCATTGGATTCCGGACTCGATCGGCTCCTGCGTCTGCACCTGCAGGTAGGAATATGCGGCACATTAGTGTTGGGTCAATTTTAGGGCTCGATCAAGCGACAGGCTATACAAGGCACCCAGCTGTAGAGGGATACGACCGACACCGTAAGCCGGGAATACCACGTCAGGAAGAAGAAATTACCTCTGCAATGCCAATGGATGGCAAGTCTATCCATCGGCTCGAGAACACGATTGCTCCCTCGACCTGCTTGTACGAGTACGCATTGGGTACTTCACTCATTGGACCGCACTGCAATCCTGTACTACCCCGGATCCCCAGGAATAAATCCATTGGGCCAACTTGGAACGCTGGGAACCGTGTGATCAAGTCGGGGGTACAGCCAACTAAATAGACAGGGGTGCACCAGGAACTGGAAGTCATCCATCCAGGGCCGCGCAGCCATTCGTCTGAGATTGCCCCAAGGCGCTCGGGTAGCTGCTTCCACTGCGCCTAGTGGTTCATAAAGAATCTGGCGATAGGATGGTAATGTTCTTGATTTTCAGTTTTAGAGGAGAGTAAACTTTTCTCAGCGGCTCAAAACAACCCGCGATCTAGAAAGACTAAACGTTCACCTCAAGGGTCGCGCTGCTGCTGCTCCTCCTACTATCCCCATTCGGGAAACTAGACGCGGATTGTGAAGCAGATCCAGAATGATCATGGTGGGAGCGATGTTTGCTGCGCTCGTCAAATTCTTTCGGCAACAGTCCGTGGGCATGAAAGGCCGAAATGATCAGCATGTAGGCCTCCTCTTCATCGCTGACCAGCTTCGACTCACACAATATCCCGGCCAGCCGCGTCAGAGCGGGACGTTGCCAGCGGAGCGTATTGGCACCATCTCCGCGTAGGGGTGTGCGCGATGTAGCGGGGCCTTCCAATTTTGTGATTGCGGAACAGAGTTCCAACATAAATGCACTGAAGATCTCTTGAGCGCAGAGATGAGGTATAGGTGTCTCTGAGTTTCAACCGCTTTCTCCTTAGTCGGTGCATAGGAAGGGTCGTATCCGCCAATGAGTGCTCCGTTTAGTGGCGACATATATCTAGTAAGATGGAGGTCTTTTCTCGGAATAGGTTGGCTCGTTTCTGGTGAGGTGCTGCCTGTTGTAGGTGTAGCTTCTTTCTTATTGTGTTGCTCCTGCCGGACTTGGGCGTCCAATGCTGCGGTCTTGAAATCTCTGTACAACAACGCGTTGGCATCATGATAGCGAGGACACGGTAGAGGGGGTCAGGCCAAACCTTGAGTAACTCGATAGATGAGTCCCGTACAGTTAGTTGCCACAAGTTATTAAAGAGACCATAACTACAAGGAGGATCGGGTAAACGTCGCGCATTTGAATAGTCTCTAAGATCATCATCCGTCATTGCCAGTGTCCTTCTCTCAATCCAGACCTTGTAGAAGTCAATGCGTATAAATTCCACATCATTGCGAGCAGTACCCTTGCCAGACTCATTCTGCCCCTGGTCACTTCTGTTTGGATAACTCGAACGACCTGCATTACCGACCCATCTAGGGTTAGAGTCACTCTGGTTTTTGGTCCACTCTTTGGCTTTTCTTTCGGTGGTTGCTTGCGGAATGACAAGGTTCGCTGAAACGGGTACCTGCCATCCACTACCAAGAAGTCGAACAGATCCAGAAGGACGAGAACGAGGCCCGTGTTTTTGTTCAGTTGTCAGCACCCATAAGGAAAGGATTGCTGCCAGAGAGCCCACATCGACAGTCCACACCTGTGATCTCAATGCATCCCTGTTTAAACCACCTTTTACATTACTTGATAGTACATTGTCGCTTGGCCATGGCGAATTGTTCTTTTTCTTTTGCACTTTGACTGCCGCGCACAAATCACAATTTGTAGTCCGCTTGTTTGGGTTTGTATTGGATATCCCAATGCCGACGCTGGAGCCTGTTAGCTGCACGCCAACTTCCCACTTGAACTCGGCATCGAATACATCCTCGGTGTGCTGAAAAACATAGTATGTAAAACCAGTAAGATCGTTGGGCAAGTTACTGGAGGCGGCCTTATCAATCGAATCATTTTTTTTCCGGAACAAGTTCCCGTTTCCATCTCCATCTTGCTCAATAGTGATTGATCCTCGTTCCAGAAGGCCGGTCTTTAGTTGGCGCGGAATGACGAGTTGTTGATTGGCTCTCTCGGGGGCCGAGTCTGCCAGATCCAAGGAAACCGCCCTCAAGGTGTTTGATTGTGTTGAGCCCCAATTGATCACCGCCGCGATTATTGTCATCTTCTACAGGTATACTTTCAGGTGATGCTGTGTCATCATCACAAGGGCTGGAAGTTGCATTCCTTATAGGGGTCATACGTGCATGACCTACTTTTGATTCAAGCTCCAATGGAAAGACTCTGGAAGACGAAAAGGGGACAGTGTCCGCACCACCAATGGGCTGTGTCAGAGCCTCTCCCTCTACGTTTCTTTCGAAGAGTAGATTTGGATCCGCATCAGAGTCAAGCACGAAATGCCTGTCACTCACGACATACTGCAGTGTCGACGCTATGGCTTCGGCCAGCTGGTTTGCGAGGATCATAGGCTCATCCTGCCAGGGAACGAGCTGCGTAAACTCCTTGCGCACTTCGACTGCTTTCCTGGCCAATGCTGAAGCTCTCTCTTTCGTAGTGTCGTTGACTGCCTCGATTTCACTATCATTGACACTTTTGCCAACCTCAAAGGAAGCAACACCGAGCGCATCCATTAAAACCCATGCTACTTCCCGGCCTCTATCAAGTTTATCAGTCCAGGGAACCGCAGCAAGGCCGCGACGAACATAAGATCTAACGCAAGCCATAATTAAGGTTGCTCCGAGAACGGTAATGGCAACACTCCAGTGCATAGCCCTCACTGATCAAAGGAGTGTCAGTGAGTCTTGTGTTTCCGAATCGAGATGTTACATTGACTTACGTCCCATAAACTGTACAATATACCTTGATATGGATAGGGTGGTCGCAATGATGGATGATAAACTGAAATCTGCATCATATCTCAGTCTTGACGTGCGAATGGTTTTATTGTTGTCTTCGTTGTATGTGGAATCAAAGTGCTGGTCACCAACAGTGCAAGCCCATTGAACTCGAATCACTCTTGTATTGATATCGGAATCGACGAGATGAAAGTTTACCTCCTTGGTCATAGACGCTGTGATAACTAGAAGCTGCCTTGAGTAAAAATATGACGAAAGCAATCAAGGGACCCAAAGACTTACATGAACATAAGAAGAGACCAACACACAAGTGCACCGAGCCTTATGAGAATTAACGACGGTTTTCGAAATATCAGGGTTTGAGAGCATACCAGCCAGGAACATTGGGTATCCATACTTAGAAACTGATGATGGGGACCCATCTGCACCCAATTGCCAATTGTAATTCACCAACGACGCAATAGCAATACACCAAGCTGGATAGTGACTCCAAGAATTGCGAGACTCCATGCTTCCTTAGGAGACGTTATGGCGTTTGACACATTTAACGTCAGGTTTGGTGCTTGCTTCATCATTGTTGTAACATACTCGGCGGCTTTCACTCTATTAGGGAACAGAGTATGTAATATAGAGACCTGTGATATACTACTCTCGTTTAGTTTTGCCGTTCCGGCCTAGCACCCCAATACACTACCCTGTAATATCCTCCGCTGCATTAATATAAAAGCCCGGACCTCGCCCTTGTCAGTGAGATACCTGTCTGATCGACGTTCTAGTTATAATAACATACGATGTGCAACAGGATATAACTACGTCTAATAACGCCTGGGGTAAACCGGGCTTATAACTCTCATACTGTAAGGACCGTTAATCTGATTGATTAAGGATTCTCGAGTATCTATCTAAAGAAGCGATGGAGGTCGGTTTCTTGTACTTAGGTTCAGTCGTAGGTAGGAGAGATCATCTATAGCTAGTAGCTATGCTGCCTTGTGTTAGTGTTGATCACGAAATGCGGTGATCCCATTCACGATACCCAATCTTAACAATATTTTGAGAAATCTACACAACGTGAACAGATTTCAAAGAGACGAGCAAGTAAGATTTGCCTGCGCATAATCGAAGGCATCCAAATACCCCATCAACTGGACCACAGCGGCGCATACCACCAGGATGTGAAAAATGGAATGGGAGCCCCATAGATCAAATTTGCCGGGATATTGACTTTCTGGATATCTTGTCTTCATAACCACGTTTGTCAGGGTCGATTTCTCTCTTGTGTGCGAAATTGGACGACTTACTGCATAGAACCCGGTTCCAGATAGAAGACAGCCTGCTTTTGCCAGAGTATAGGGAAAAGCCTTTCTCATCATCTGCGATATGCCGAATACATTGAGGCCATGGATCAAAGGCGCAACACCGGACAATCCAGTCGCCACGAACATCAATGCTCGGAAGAGACGATACTTTGAGCCCTGGAACCTGGGATGCAATGTCGTGAAGATAGCCAACGTCCCGAAAATTCCAATCTATCAACCGAGGAGAAAAAAGTGTTAGAATCAAGTGCCAGGTCTGAGATAAGGAAAAATAAAACCGTGAAAATAGGGCCTAACTAACCATAGACCAGTAGATATTGCGTGGCAACGGTTCACACCAGAAAATCATGTATATTCCCAAGGTAAGGTCGCCCAGTATGAAGACCACTACACCCAACATGTCCAGTCGCAGGCAGAGATGTTCCACATGTTGGGAGTGGTTCATCAAGGTGTGGTACGTCGCCGACAACGATAGGCACGTGACGGCCGTCAACATGAAGATGGAGAAAGCGATGAAATCGGCACCAGTGACTCCGGAGTATCTGCTGACAAGGTACTGCTGGATATGCCACTCCCCGAGTAGGAAAAAAACGGCTGGGATGAGGTGGGAATAGATGTTGACCGACTCGTTGTGAATATACAACCAACTGCAGAACGAAACGTGAGCTGAGCCTGAGATAGGCCGATAGCCACGGAGAATCCACTGGTTGGATTCACGCTTGAACCATTCCGGCATCTCATCGAACGAAAGAAGAACTCGGCCTGCCTTGCCGGCCTTGGATGTAGTGTGGCCGACTGGTTCCATTCCGTCTGGCGGCTGCGAGGGCGGAACTCGAAGACGGGAAGCGGATTCCATTTACTGTCGTGGCTGATGATAATGTAATGTGGGGAGGCTGGACTTTGAGAGGAAGCGGAAATACAAGATGAAGAAAGAGGCCTCGCTTTTGTTTTATTTCTTACACTGCTGGCTTTTTATACGGTTGTTCTTGCTAAGCGCCAGCCTTGTTGCCCCGTCACAGAGCCCCACATACAGCAAGCCGGGCTGCAATGAAAAGGTGCGGTCAGCAATAATTAAATCAGTAGATAAGGCTTGCTAGAGTGGTGCAATAACGTGCCAGGAACGTGGACAGCACAAGGGTCATGAAGTCAAATGGGTACGGGTTCAGTCTGTTGCCAAAGATCATCCACAAGTATTCTTAAACTATGGAATACCCTGATCACCTCTTGATTCCTGTTTGCATCCTGTTAGATTCTGTTCCTGGCCGATCGTGGCGTTGAAATGAGTCGTTCCTGACAAGCTGGCCCGCTTGGGTGGAACAAGCAGGA
The DNA here is from genome assembly GCF_047715825.1 of Aspergillus stella-maris. Taxonomy (NCBI): domain Eukaryota; kingdom Fungi; phylum Ascomycota; class Eurotiomycetes; order Eurotiales; family Aspergillaceae; genus Aspergillus; species Aspergillus stella-maris. The sequence continues at coordinate 192,385 of NW_027396825.1, read as the reverse complement.
GCCAACTAGCCCCAAGTTGTGCAATTGGTCCTCGCGACAGAGGCGGAGGATCTGTTTCTTCCGCGCAGGCTAAAAAGAACGCTAATTAAGGGTTTGTCTATCCTACTGCGTGTTTGTTACAGTTCTCCTTAGTAGAGGGTTTTACTTACCCCTGATACTGCACGCATTATGCTAGAAAGCTGACCTCGTCCTAAAAATGCGCAGGACTGCCGAGATCACTTGAAATAACGATGTGCCACTTGCAGCGGAATTGGCGCAGCTAATGTGGGTGGACTGATCCTTTTTCTTGATGGTGTTTAACTGAGTGGCGAAGTCGATTTCAAGGAATGTGCATCTGGAAGGCTTGAAGTCGTACCCCACCATTTCGTTGATGTGTAGACAAGTCCTTCGGTCATCCATCCTTTGGGTTTGACTGGCCGTATTCCAGCCAATACCAAAATTGCCGCACTCCAAGCGACCCGAGACACTAGGCTCTCCCCCTGCGTCGGATTTGTGCTGTGCCGCAAAAGTAGCTAATGAGATGTGCACAAGTATTGCCCAAGCGGGAATGATGGTGACTTGCTTATCTTTGGAACCAGCACTCACTAGTTTCAGCCGGGCTCGGCTGCACCGCTGTGACGGTCAGGTTGCAGCAAACGATCTGTGGGAGTCGGGAAGCAAACTGCGTTCCTATTGGGCAACTAACTCCTAATTTAGAGCTGACGACGTCGGGGCGCTAAACACGAAGGAGGGAGGATCCAACCAGGATAGGAGACCAAGCACACCAAGTTGTCCTGAGGCTTTGAGTGTGAACGGTACACAGCTTGACCTGTTCAATACACAGCACACTTCCGCTGATTGACCAGTGATCTTCCAGCCAAAGAACCCCAGTGAAATCTTCGAACCGTCAGTTTGGATGCGCAACCATGGACGACGACACTAGTTCCCAAAGCCTGCTGCAATCCGTGCTTGGAATATTCGCTCGAAAACGACCGCAAAGGTTGGCAAAGCCGGCGTCACTGAGGTCACGGAAACGCGAGGCCTGGCTACGGACGGATGCATTTCTGCAGTGCGATGATATTGGCGAAGCTGACCCAGAGAGCGTTGCAAGGACTCTGCGCGCATTTGAAGATCTTGTTCAAGACGATTCTAATCGAGAGAGAGACTTTGTAGGTATTATTGATATACAGCAAACTCCAGTCTTTGGTCTATTGGCCTCTCACTTAATGCCTACTAATGACGGTTTGTGGAGAAGCGCTTCCAACAACCCGGACATGAGCGGTATCCGAAGCTTCGCCGCATGATCGAGAATTCGAATCCCCATCCGCATGCCGACCCAGACAGTGTCATTCGCGTCAGTAAACGGAGGCGAGAATACGATGATACCATTCAGGAGCTTTCCCATTTGGAACAGGATAGAAAGAAACGCCGAGCTCTGCCTCGTGAAGAGCCAACTCATGAGACCAATCTTGAAGACCCCGATGCCGACTTCGCCGTGCTGATGAGGAGACATTTGGTGTCCTTGGACAATGCGCTACGAAGACACTGGGTTTGCATTTGCCAGAAGTGCTCAGGGTTGAGCGTGAGACTGTCGCTGCCACGACACAAAAAGGATCTCGAGGCCGAGGCGAGTTTCGAAGTATTCTTCGGCGTGCGGTCTGTACCTGCAACTGCATTGCAAGAAGCTAAGATTACGGTCAAGTAAGCTCTTGAAGCTTTGTGTGATGACTTCTATTTGCTGACACTGTCGGTGCAGAGACCTGCACAACAGCACATTGAGGCGCTCTTCTGAGCCTATAATGAGCAGTCCACCCGACTTTGCTCACATATGCCAAAATATTACAGAGTCCCTCAATCAGCGTAATTGCTTGCATTTCGCCCTCGAGGATGGGATATTTCAGAGGCTTCGCCCGCAACCAAAAACTTTTGGTAGTGACCGAATGTCTCAGACAGTTTCCTTGTCGGCATTGTTCAATCGCCAGCAAGAATTACTTCGTGGTGTATCGGTACTGCCACTTAAGGGGAAGCGAGTCATTGCTGTTACACTGGCTTCAGCACTACTTCCCTTCTTGGAGACACCATGGCTACAGTTTTCCTTCAATTATTCAAAGATCCATTTTTTTGAGCCATGGCAGGATGGAGAACTCCCCAACATCACGAAACCTTTCCTAGCTCTGGAGCACGTTCCAATCATCTCAGCCCGCAGTACAGACACTAAAGCCAGCTCTGGCGCCTCGAAACACATGGTTCATCCCAACGCCAGTGTGCTAGCACTAGGCATACTCTTGTGCGAGCTTCACTATTGCACACCTGTGGAGCTCATGGCAAAGGACCCACATGCTGTTAGGAATGTTAACGATGATTTCTATACCTGTCTTGATAAGCTTCAGACTCTGGAAGACGACGCTGGTGTGGATTACTATCTCGCTACGAAGGCATGCCTTACTGGGGAGTACTATCCCTTTGGACAGCACGCAGACTTTGAGGATGTCACCGTTCAGCGGCTCTTCTACCAAAACGTCGTCAAGCGGCTTGAGGCCGTGATATTCAAGGCATGGGGTATTCAATTAGAGAACTTGGGTTCATTCGATTCTCGACAGAACGAATCCTGCTGGGGCGTCATCGGTCGAGAAGTTGTCCGCCTCCATACAGGCAAGCTTGATTCCTCTAATGCAAACACTACAGCAAGGGCAGGTCCACATCGTTCAATGTCTGACGCCGCGCCCGTGAGCTATGCATCCCTCCACTCAGATATCATGCTACGGATGTCGGCACAACCTTCTTCGGGATCGCAGGCCCACGGACACCTCGCCAAGCCTTCAGAGAAGAGCTTGTACTTTTTTGATGCAAGTCACCAGACGGATCCGGAACAAGAGTGAGGTGTTTCCCAATGGCTATAAGACTTCGTCGTACTAATGACCTGCCAGGAATCCACTCTCGGAAAAATGGATGGACAATTTACTGTCCTCGATCTATCCGTATGTTGACCCTGATTCCGATCCTGTCGAACCGGTACGAATAGCGATTTTGGACTCCGGACTCGACCCTGGAAACCCGTTCCTAGTCGAGGACCAACAACGGGCCAACCCACGAATCAAGGAAGCACGCAGTTTCGTACATGGAACAGAACCGGACCACACTCAAGATGAGATTGGGCACGGCACTCATGCTCTTGGCCTCCTTCTTAAAGTTAGCCCAGGCGCTGAGATCTATGTCGCCAGAATTGCCAGACGAGAGACTTTGGATCCTAATACCTACGATGACATTGCGAAGGCAAGTTTGTCTCTGTATCATAGCAGACTTTTTGGACTGAGCTAATAACCTGAGCAGGCCATCAATCACGCAGTTGAACAGTGGAAAGTAGACATTATATCAATGTCATTCGGGATTCGTGAATATCACGAGCTCATGAACACAGCTATATCTAATGCACTTAACAAGCGGACGTTGTTATTTGCAGCAGCATCAAATGACGGAGCGAATCTTGGCAGAGCTTTTCCAGCCCAATGTCCCAGCGTCTTTTGTATACACTCAACTGATGGAAATGGCAATCCCTCTAATTTTAACCCTACAGCAAGCGAAACAGATGTTAACTTTAGTCTACTTGGGGAGCATGTCACTTCCTCCTGGCCGGCTGGCATAAATGGACACGATCAGACTGTCAATGTTATGTCAGGAACATCGGTCGCAACACCAATTGCCGCTGGCCTGGCCGCATCGGTCCTATCTTTTGTCCGGCAGCAGGATCAGCAAGTAGCTGAAGAAAGCAAAAGGCTGGGACCGTGGTTGAAAAGGGACATATCCATGGATGCGGTCTTCAAGCGTATGGTCATACAAAGGCGGGGGGTAGGCTACGACTACATCACGCCTCATGTGCTCTTCGATAGCGGTTCGACAAGGGAGGATGTTTACGCGAGAATCGGGGATATTAAAAGGAACATGTTCAAGCATTAGTAAATATCCCAGGAATGGTATACCCAGCCTCGAAGAGGACATGATTCATTGTTGCCTATCTTAGTTGTAGTCCGAGATTAGTCCAGCATGATTAAGCGGGAACGCAATAGACGTTGCTATTCTCGGTGACATCGGGAACAGCCTCAGCAGTCCTAATATCAGCTCCATTCACGTCCTCAACCAAAACACATTCGTCGTCATATTTCTTCCCGCCAACTGTCATGAAGGCGCCCTTATTGTATTCTTCAAGTTTCAGTCTCCGCCCAAATTTGAGCCTTCTGACGTGGAACGCAAACACAAATTCCGACTCTTGGTTGGTCTCCATTGCATTATCATTGGTGCTAGTCCAGTGGCCTTTCGGCCCCAAGGTCGTGCCCAGCGCGGTCACGTCGATGCCGAGAGATCCCTTGGCCGACGTGCTCTGTGAGGTCGAGTATTTGATCTTGGCGCCCTTGACGAGCTTCATGCCCGTGATGATGAAGAGCTCGTTAACGAGTGCAAACTTCTGCCTGGGCTCTCTCAGCCATGCCTGCACGGCCGGTGCCTTAACGGCCTCTTCCACGTATTCCTGAGTCAGCTCAAATGCCAGCGTCGTCACCATGTCGAACGCGAAGGTACTCGCCGTTTCGTTCGAATGCTCAATGTTAACCTCGGGACCAAGGGGCAGTCCACCAGTAGCCAGCTGCAGGAACTGTGCATAGACACCCAAACCGAGCCCTGTCTTTGTTGAAATAGTTTTCTTCCAGTCGGTCTCCACGACAGGTGGGAATGCATTAGCTACGGGAACAACGCTCGCTCTGTTCAGAGGGTATTGCGGTGCTGACGTGGAGCGGATTATAGACCCAAGACACAGCGGGCCCGTTGGTGGCGGAGATATGAAATCGGATGTCGGACACAGGAAATATGTCTTGGTAAAGGACATGGTCCCAGGATTCAAATTCAGATACCGGGGTTTTTAAAGTATCAAGCGAGATGTCAAAGGAGCAGAAGAAGGGAGGGTTGAGGGAGGCTCGGTCTCGATGGGCACTGCTAGGTGTGTAACAATCACTCAAGTGCCCCGGGGCACAGGTCCTTTCTTATTTCTTCTTTCCTACTGTCTGACCGGCCGAGCTCGCTGGCCAATCAAGTCGTGCATGTTGATCTGGCCAGTTGCAGCAGCCGGGCCGCTGGTTTGCGAGCGGTCAGCGCGCTTTGTACTTGTATCTCATGTACCGCTGCTTACATCCTATGAGCGTCACCGGTAGGCGTAATTACTCGACATCAGCCAGTAGGAGTATTAATGAATGAAGGTCTGATTCTGTCAATCTAGCTGCAAATGGTCTTTTAAATACACAGACAATAATAAGCAATCTAGCCCGATAAAGCAACTAGAAGAGATATAACTTTTGAACCGTGGAAATAACAGAAATCTCTGCATAATCTCGGTGAAACGGAGGGCGTAGTTCCGACATCCCAAATAGGAAGGCGTCACATATGCTGGTGGTTGACACATCCGTATCTGTTACGGAGGCCTAAAGCGACAGTCGTGCAACATCTAATTCTTGTAATTACAATCATCTGCTCTTACCACCTTTTGTCATGGTGCCAGCTTAGAGCCTCATTCCGAGCACGGTGCCCGGAATGAGTATCGCGAGATTCTGCCTGTTCTGACCGCCTGGCTGACTGATATTTCCTCGACTCCAACGTCGATCCTACTCCTGATCTCTGAGCAACGTCTTGTTATACTAAGCGCCTGTCTGATGGTCTAATCCTGCATTCTGCCCGTGTATCTACTTTGTTATTCTGTTCTGACTACATTCCCGAGCCCGCACCTTGACACCGTTATAGTTCTACCTATCACGACTGCCTGCAAGTCATGATCCCGAGCGTGACGAGCAACGGAGTACCGTGAGTTCGACGACGTCGAACTGACTGATACGCGAGAGGTCACGTGGAGACCTTAGTCCGGGCATCGTGCCCGGGATGAGGATCGCGAGATACTGCCTGTTCCGACCGCCTACTAATCTCGGTTAGCCTCGCTCCACGAGGATCCATCCGCGTGTTTGTTTACGATCCTCTTTGAATGCCTTCATGCTTTGAATTCCGTACATAGAGTACTCCGTACCAGATAGATCAATTCAAGTCTTCTGATAGGCTCGCCGTCTTACTACCCACCCAGGCCCCTTTATCACCACCACTACTACTACTACTACTACTACTACTACTACTACTATCACTAAGTGAACTATAGTGCCATAGTTGCAGGAGTATATATATTTATGAGTTATGACAGCCAGAATAGAAGCCCTTACTAATGAGGGTTGACCCTTTTTGGTCTAGTGGCAAAATTCGATAAGTTATCTTAGATGGTCACGTGCCTGAGGCGCGCAAAAATGTTGTATGAGCGGCAGAGATGGCTATGATTGGTGGATATGAATTGGATGACTAATTGGTATGAATTGAAATGAATGAAGGTCTTGCTCTTCGAACTACAGTCTATATAGAGCTTAAATATCTGGCCAGAAGCCTTATTAAATCCCGAAAAGGTAGTATCGTATCCTCATCGTATCCTTTAGCGTATCCTTCAGCAATAGTGTATGCAAAGGTGAAAGAACAAGGCGCTGTGATATTGGCTTGGCTGAATAATCCCAAAAATGAGTTCGCCTTGGCTGACATGTTGGATCTAGTTGTTGTGTATTTTATATTAAATCCTTTTCTGCGGCAGAATACTAGTGCAGACATTAAAGTGGGGGATATTGCACGACTGTCGCTTTAGGCCTCCGTAATCTGTGCCTTTCTGCCCACCAGAAGTGGGAAGCGCTTTGGGAAGCGGTGTGGTTGGCTAAAAGGCACAGATAAGCCCAACTCATAACTCGATAGAACCCAAGACACATGCTGCTCTCGCATTATCGGACACTTTGAATTTATGCGACAGTTTCATAACCTCAGTCGCGATTAGCTTACCCAAGATCATTGGAACGTCCTTCTTATGCAGAGACCAGGATCGGCCTCCTGGATCTTTGCCGCACTCAGAGGGTCTCGCGACGGCCCGCACCGCGCCCTTTCACCATGGTTAGTCTCGGGCGCGCGGCAGATGAGTCTATGGAAGATGTCTTTCTCCAGCATGATCTTCGCCCCACCATCGCAGAGCATGCGACACAGTGCCGATCTCTTTTCCACAAGTACGTGGTCATGCCGGAAATCGTGCCAGACCCTACTATCATGGACGACCAGCTAGCACGCTTTTCTTTATGGGCATCAAACATGGATGTCTACGGGTCGCCCAATGTCTCCCTGGACTACAGACTCCGATTCAGTCCGATAGCCGCGGATATCATACATCAGCTCTTGGATGTCATTTACGATACCTTGCTTTCTTGTCAGTGCTTTCCGTACCACATTCGGATGGAATGAAGATCAAGGCTAATGGGTGCCTCGAGAACAGTGGAACGAATCGACGACCGACCACCACAGATTTCTAGCAGGAAGAGACAACGCATTTCAGTAGATGGCAATTCGGGGGCCACGAGGCGAGCCGACGATGACACAAGTGATTCGGAGAGCGATATCGATCCAGCAGAAGAGAACGTCTTGAAGATCACAGAGACAATCGGCGGGACACTGACGCGGCTCTTCCGTTTATCCAACGCCGTTCGAAAATCCGCTAAAGCCAACCGGGCCCGCAAAATCGAGACGTACAGAGACGACGAAGAGGCAAACAAGGCCATAGACGAGTTGCGTCTCTATACCAGATGCTATATCAAATTCCGATTTCCGGAGACGCCAGAGGTGCTCCGCTCAGCATTGGTTGAAGCCAACGCGCTGCGACTTCGACGGCTGTTTTATCAGCGCTCACATCGAAGGCGCATTGATCTGAGTACTCAGAGCCCGGAAATGACCCCGGTCGTAGTTCAGCTCCCCAAAATGACCGGGAGTGCATCGACTATACGGTTTGCGTCGAGCGCGCTGCCAAAGCCTGCGAGGACCAACAAAATGCCGGCCCCTTCGCTAGCGCCAGCAACTAATGCGACCACTGCTCGACAAACTGCCCTTGTGGACCTCTACGCTAAATCCACAACTGTAACTGAGGTTCCCAGGTCTAAATCTGTTCTCGTGAACAGCAAGTTGTCGTTCCCTCCCATACCGCCGACGCAGCAGTGCCCGTACTGCGGCGTCATTGTCGAGTTCAAGAACACTGCAAGTTCATTGAAGCGGTGGCAGTAAGGAGATTATTTCTGTCGTCGTATGAGAGCATGTTACTGATATACACTAGGAATCATGTCATCGGGGACCTGGAGCCATACATTTGTGTTTTTTCACACTGCCTGGAAGTAGATAACCACGGATACGGGACCAGTCCGCTCACGTTCGAAACGTCGAAAGCCTGGTCAAGCCACATACAGACTGCTCACGGGCATACATGGGAGTGCAGGGCCCCTTCTCACGATCCAATAGTCTTTGACCAAGAGATCCAGTACCAGGAGCATTCCATCAAGGAGCACGGCGTGCCTGAAGCGTACGCCAGGACCCTCAGCAACGCCTCACGGAGGCCAGTACTCGATAAGGTACTGGAGTGTCCATTCGGCGATGATTTTCAACCCTCGGGGAGGGCCGAATCCAGCACTGTCTTCTCTAGTGAAGCTCTCCAGTCACACGTCGCCGGTCATATGAAGGAAATTGCACTGCTTACACTGCAAAAACTTCCTAGCGATGATGACGAAAACGCGGAGAACGTCGATAGCGACCAGCCGTTAGAGGATGATGGGCCGGTCGGGCCTTTTGGAATTACACGTGCATCTATGTACAGCGTACTAGACGACGAGGACCTGAATTTCCAAGACGATGACACTGAAGATGCAGATGGAAAAGTGGGACACCGCGAAGAGGACATTAGTGCACGGGTGACAGTACTCGCCCTAGAGGACAAAGATGACTCGGGGATGACGAAGCTTCACCACGCGGTTCAGGCCGGCGATCCGGGCTTGGTTGAGTCCTTGATCCAGAGCGGCGCAAGTGTAAATTTCAGGGATGAAATGGGCCAAACGCCCCTGCATTACGCTGCGGAGAGCGGCTCTATCGAGTGTATGGAAGTCTTGGTCAAGCACGGCGCGGAATTACATATCGTTGACAACTCTGGATTTACCCCGTTTCTCTGGGCTGTGGTTGCCGGGCATGAAGGCGTCACTAGGAGAATGATGTTCCTGGACGCTGATGCCTATTTATTCAGCGCGAATGGAAAGTCTGCGCTCGCTTGGGCAGCTAGTCTGGGTTGGTCTCTGACTGCCAGGTTGCTTGTTGAACACGGTGCCAGCATATCTGAAATCAGCAATACGCAGCAGCAGACTCTGCCTTTGGAAGAAGCGGCAGCTTCTGGCAACCTTTCCACTGTTCGATTGCTCCTCGAATGCGGTGAGGATTCGAACCATCGTGATCGCGATGGTTGGTCCGCGATACATTGGGCAGCAGAGGAGGGCCACCTGGAGATTGTTCGTTTGTTGCTGAACGATGGAGCCAACCCCAACGCTGTCAGCTCTTACGGTACATCACCATTGCACTGCGCTGCAAACGGAGGGCGTGTTTCTATTGTGAGGTTGCTCCTCCTACAGGGAGCCGACCCACTCAAGTCGACATGCCACGGCTGGACTGCACTACATCACGCCGTCTTCATGGGGCACAACCATGTTGTCCAGTGCCTCTTAGAAGACCACCGTATACGATCCACTGCCACCCAGCAGGACAATCACGGCTGGTCCGTTCTTCATTTGGCTATCCACAGTCGAGATCTGACCATCGTGCGGATCCTGCTCGACGAATCTGTCATTGCAGAGCCTCAGACCCTACTTGACGAAAGCGGCCTCACTGCAGAAGATTGGCTGGATCGCGGGCCGACAAGCCATTCCCAGAAAGCAACCGGCAACTTGGCGTTCAACAAGTCGCGCTGTTGCCGGGCCGTCACAAGCCTTCGCCAAGCTGTTACTACAGGCAACGTCCCCATGATCAAACTTCTGCTCAAATTGGGTCACGACATTAATAGCATGAACTCTGGAAGGAGGACTGCGCTCTACTACGCCGCGAAGAAAGGCATGCTTTCCATAATGAATTTGCTTCTTGACCTGGGTGCGGATCCCAACATTCTCCCTGCGGGGCGGAAGAATTGGGAAGAGTTCATTCCGCCTGGTGACGTTTTACTCCGGCTCAACCAAGCAGGATACTGGAAGCGAGATACCAACCCTGAGGTAGAGCGCCAGATTCGTCAGGCACTTAGGCTGCAAAGTCAGCCGTCTGTGCCGGACCAACGAGCCTGGTCTGTAACCGACGAGTCGACCTTACTAGTGGCTGAGCAATCTATCTCATATGGGCCGAACCGACCGTTCTCATTTGTTCCAGTCTCGTCAACGCCACCTTCTCCGCATCATGCAGCTTCAGGTCAGCCAACACGCTCGCTGGCGCCTACGCACCAGACAAATGACAATAAGCGCAAGGCAAGGTCAGGCCCGAAGAACTGGTGGAGACGGCTCATAGATGAAAGATAGCGATCCCGATCCGTAAAGATGAGAGTGAGGAGCGACAGAATGTCTGGGGGTTGTACTGGCCTTGAGTTTTGACAACTAGGTTGCGGATGTGACATGACTCAATGTCCAACTATAACAGCCGCTTTGATACAGTAGATTCGAAACTTGCGGACAGGGAGACCTCTGAGCAGGGATAAAAATAGGAAACAGTTCCGGCGCTCATATCTGGAATGAAGGGTCAAATGTACACATGTAGACTCTTTCCGTGTAAGTGAACGTCATTCGACTAGAAGCTTCTTAAAGATTAATCCCAAAGACAACATGTAGAGCGCAATTATGAACACAGGCTCAAATTTCCTTCGTGCCTTAGCTCTGCCACTTCTTAGGCCGAAGTTTTGCGCAGCACTTTATGAACCAAGGGCGCGATTCATCATATGTCCAACTCCCGGCAAGGATTGCAGATGCTGTTCCACTCTATGTCTCGGTGTCCCCGAGGGTAATGTCAAACCGTACTGCTTCCCAATGATCAGGCACTCCACAAAAGTCTTGCAAGCCCGCCTCTGTAGCAATCCCGGAGGTTCCTTCGCTATCAACGCTCCTAATTCACCCGGTACGGCCTCACCAATGAGCCACTGGTGAGCGGTGGTGTTCTCCTGGCAGAGAATCAAGCATGCTGCTGGGAGTATGTTGAAAAAGCACTCCTGTCCCTTCTCATGGGCCTTCTGGGCAAACTGGAAAATACTGGTCAGAAAGACACGTAATTTGGCAAAGTCGCGACTTTCGCTGATGACGGAAAGCTCATTAGCGCATGCCTGATTCGCATCGCTGAACAATTCAACCTCGTAACTGCTGCCAATGTATCCTTCGAAGAACTCTGCGACGACACGGGAGAAATACTCGATCGGCCCTGGTTCCTGATTGTTGATCATGGCGAAGTGGCCCGTCATGAGTAGGCCCGTCCGAAGTACGTTCTCTTCCCGATTGGCATTCCGAACACAGCCATCGAAGTCGCTCAAAAACTCGCGGATACCGAAGTGGAAGAACTCCAACGCGTCTCTGTCGCAGGCGATGGCGGCCCAATCTGATATTGCCGCAGCTGTGATGACATCTCCTTCTCTCCATCCGTGTCGGACAGCCGTGAGTTTCGTGTCCATGCCGGTGAAGACCGTGATGGCCAGCAGTGCCTGAACATCTCTGGGCGCGACCTTTTGCAAGATCTGCGTCGCCAGGTCGCCCATGGCCTTCAGCTTTTTCGGCTTTCTGGCGACAATCAGCCCCAAGAAGAACATATGGTAGAGTTCCGCCCATTCTCGCAATGCGTCCATTTTGTTCTCCTGGACGAGCTCCTGCAGTACAGACAGACTGTCCCAGCGGTTCATCGCCACAAACTTAAGATAAACGGACATCAATCCGAGAACAAGGGGAAAGCGGAGGGAGAGGCCCAGCCCTTTCATGACCAGATCGACAAATTGCGACGAACGCTTGAAGCGTGCGAGAAAGACCTGCTCCTGGAGCTCAAGTAGCTCTGTCACCCGCTCGTCCACCGAATCCGTAGGTCCTCTCAGGGGAGCGACTCCCAGAAGAGCTGGCAATTTGTCCACGCGCGCTCCGTGCTCAACCAGTTCCTGCGTGATTTCTCTCGAATTCGCCAAAATGGCTCGCATTAACGGCGTGTCCGTGTCACCATGTTCCGCCTTGGCCTCGAGTCGGGCGCCGTGTTCGAGCAGCACAGACACGACGTCCCTGTGCTGTCCAGTGACCGCGATATGGAGTGCCGTCAACATGCTTCGATCTTTAAAGTTTACACGTGCACCATGGTCAAGCAACAGTTCCACCATTTCTCGGTGACCTTGGTTAACGGCCCAGGACAGCGGCATTCGGCCGTAGTTGTCCTTTCGCGAAATGAGGCGGGCATGCTTGCTGATCAACAACTTGGCCCAGGGTATATTGCCAAAGTATGCCGCGAAATGCAAGAGTGTAAAGGAGGGCGGGCTTCCGCCGTTCTTCTCCTGCTCCCAGTAGACTTTCCACCATTCGTCCCGGATCGGAGAGTCGACTTGGAAAAATGGACGTGAGAACTCGGATGGTGCATCAATCACATGAATGGCATGGTGGAAATGCACGAACCAGTACTGACTGGCATAAGATAAGAAGGGATCGTGGTCAGACATTCCATGAGAACTACCCGGATTTCCATATCCACGTTCAACGTGTGCTAAACAGGTCTGCATGAGAGTCCTATGGGTATCCTGGCTCATATAGAACATGTTGATCCCCTTGATGTTGACTTGATCGCTCTGCAAGAACTCCTTCGCCGATTCATGAACTAGGTTGACGACGTCTCCTTCGACCTTCACGAGCAGCCCGCCAAGTATGAGCCGATTCTTAGTTACTTGCGTTGCTGAAAGAGTACCAGCCGCCTTGATCCCTGCAGCCACGGTCAACTCTTCCAGTGTGAGGGGCCGGGCAGCGAGAACAACCCATTGTAGAATGGGGGCCAATGCTTCCTTGTCGCCGATCTGCTGAAGGAGCCGCCGATAAACCCCACCCAAGCCTTTAGGAACATGGCAGAGAACTTCGTCGATTCTGCTCCAACTCCTGCCCTGAAGCTCATTGACAACAAATCCAACCCACAGAAAGGTCCCATCAGCGCCAGCCAGCAAGGCTTGCTGAACCTGCGCGATCATCTCGTTGGAAAGGTTTTGCTCGGATGCCAGTTCAGCAACTTTAGCAAAGATGTATCTCTTGACATCATGCGAAATTTCCATGTTGAAGGTGTCTAGTTGAATTTGCTTATAATGACCGAGTTTGCTCTCCAAAACAGCCGGCTGAGGTCGGGAGAGGATAATAAGCTTCAGTCGTGGCCTTGCCTTTTCCACAGACTTTGACAAGTGATTCCCAACGGCATCAAGAAGCTGCCCGAGTGATTCCTTCTCGCATTCATCCAGGCCGTCCAGAACACAGACTACCTGGGAAGACGTGCTCTGTTGAAGTAGGGTCAGGAAAACTCTCCACAACGAGACAAAACTGGAAATGGTATATTTGGTTGTTTCCGTTCCCTCAAAGGAATTCTTGATTTCTTTGGCCAGATGAGGATGCAGGTCGATCCATTGATGCAGGATGCCTCTTATGATGGTCAAAGCTGTGTTCCGGTTCTTGTCGCGGTTACTGCAGAAATAATAGAGGAGAACATTACCAGTGGCATCAACCACTGGCTTTAGTACCTCGGTGATATAAATCGCCAGCATGGTCTTCCCTTTCCCAGGACCACCTGAGATCCAGAGGAGTGGGTGATTCGCATCTGCCAGCCACTCTTGATAATGGGGATGCTGTACGACCCACTCGCACGTGCCGTCAACCCTGCGCCCTTTCAATGCGATAAGGGACTTCCGATCAACCTCAGGTCTTGTCAGAAGTAAAGCATCAAGAACAGGCGCGGCATCGCCATATGACTTTGCGGCCAGAGGTATCTTTCTAGGCACTGTGGGTATGAAAGAGAGGATCTCTTTTGCGTATGCTGCGGCAGCCGCTGCGGCGCAGGCATGCCAGAGCTCGGTCCTGTGCGAATCTGCGTAGTCGCAGATGCCTCGGATGACCAAGTGCTGCGGGGCATTTCTCAGCCCGGTTGCGTCCGTATCGAAGCAGAGAATGCCGTGCTCATGTGCGAACTTATCCTGGGTCACTCCCTGGCGCATTAAATGTTGGCTGGAGTCAATCAGGCCATAATGAACCATGGGTTCCTGTACCTCCCAAGGCTGCCGGGATTGGATCCTATCCGAGTCACATGGACTGCATTCGCTTTTTTTGGCTTTAATGGTTGCATGGTCATGATTCGGCTCGAAGAGGATGTCTTCTTCTGGGCCAGGGCGGGCAAAGGTGACGGGGTCTTTCTGCATGATCTCAGAGATGTACTGGGGCATCTTACTTTCATCAAAAATAGCGGCTGTTTTGGTCTTCCCCATAGCTGTGAGAAGCAATAGTGTCGGCTGATCTAATGCTCTGCTGCGAACAAACTGATCTTCTATTTGCTTCTTGTTCACGTCATCCTGGACGACACCTGGCCAGCCAGTGGTCGATTTGTTAACAATAACATCACCAAGACGGATATCTTTCTTTGTATATGGTACTCCTCCCGCAATGCCGACTATGAGATTGAACCGGACAGATTTGTAGCTTGCGTGCAACTGTGTGGCCACGTCGGCCACTGATGTTTTTCCGCACACCCCGGAACTAGGATACGCCACAACGACATTGTGGCCTTGAAGATTTCCTAGAATGTAGTTATTATTGTCGTCTGAGTTCTGATCCGGAGGTAGATTGTCATGAATGCGATCAAGCGTTGCTTTGGCTGCGGCGACCTCTATAGGCAGTACGCAAATCCACCCGACCGCGTAGTCATCACGGGACGCCATCTCCGGTCAGGCCAAGAAATGAGAGACTCCAGGAACGTCGGTACTGAGACGTTGTATTAGGTATGTCGAAGCTGCCTGGGTTTTCAGTGTACTTTTAGAAGGTGAAATTTCTGGAACATTACGCGCATCGTTATGGGTGAGCAAAACAATTAACTAGATAAGGAGTACAGCAACAAACATGCGAAGGGATAGACAGGCTTTTAATAAGCGTTCTCCTTAACTAAGCCTGCGTGCAAACAACCAAACAAACTGTTTGAGCCTATTTATATCTTCATGCTCCTTGGGCCAAAAACGCAGATAACCTGGAATATATCCCATCAAATTCTTAAAGATCCTGGTCTGTTTATGCAAGCTGCTACAGTATTGGATGCTTTCTCACTGGCAGGCGCACAACACTTCCTTGGCCAATTCCCGGTGGAAGAATTTGGAGAACGGCACGAGCACGGACGAGTACCCGCGACGGTGCCTGGTAGCGTCCACATCCCGCCCAGTCCTCGTGGCGCTAAATGAAAGGTTCTCAATGGCCCTAACCTTTTCAGAGTGCTCAAGCCTGTTCATAACCCCTGAGATCCATCACTACGGGTGCTGGCTTGACCATTTCACGCAACTTCAGTCTACGCGTGAAACCTTTCCTGTTTTCTAGCTTGAAGTTCAGCCATTAATATGATGATTTCAGATCACCGCTTGAAGCGTTGTTTAACAAGTTTATTTGATAGCTTGATCATCCAAGAGCAGGTACTTAACATAGTCCTTGTTTAACTAAATGCAATACCTATTGTACGTTAGTTCTTTGCTATTAAATTATTATCTAATAATATACTGATGTTAGGAAGCCAGGACAAACGGCAGCCAATCAATCAGGCGCTGCGCCAGTGTCACACGATAACACTAGGGGAAACGATGTTCCGTACCGAACATGCCCAACATGCACCAACGAGCATGTTGAGGATGATGAGGATCATGCCGGGCATGTCTGGCACGACGAGCATGACGGTCAAGCAAGCCTCGCGAGCCCCCGCGAGCTTGATGGGCATGACGAGGGATGGTATATGAGGACGCTCACTACCCGCCTGTATTTACTTTCTGCCTCTCGTGCCTTATCTTTAGTTTACAGTAACATAGTTAGATCACCAGAACTATCTACTGCATTTCATTGATACTTTTATCTTCTTCTCTTGACCTCAGAATACCTTAAGGTCCCGTTGACTCTTAAGCAGGACGATCCTGACCTTATCTGACTCTTGGAGTCCAGGAAGTATTGGTCAGCCAGGTGGTTAAAACAGACAGAATCTCGCGATACTCATTCCAGGCATCGTGCCTGGAATGAGCCTCTAGACTGGCACCGTGACACGAACTCCTTGAAATGTCTTCATGCTTTGAATTCCATACATAGAGTACCAGATAGATCAATCCAAGTCTTCTGATAAGCTCGCCGTCTTATAGTAAATTGGTTTGTACTGGCAATCTAACTATATTACTATAGACTAAAGATAAGGCATGGGAGGCAGAAAGTAAATACAGGTGGGTAATGAGCGTCCTTTTTTATCCCCCTTGTCATACTGCCTGGTTTGCCTGGTCATCCCGGGCAGGGTGCCCGGTCATACCGTTCGGGGTGTTGTATCAAGGCAGCGGGGCGAGCCGTTCATTCCGGGCACAGTGCCCTGACTACTGGAGCCTGGAGCAGTTAGAAAGATGAAAGTTGCCTGGATTCGGCCAATTCCAGCTCGCCACTCACGCAAGTACTCCGTAGATTTCCCAGCATCTCACCTTGGGAACTGCTGCCTGATTCACCGATAAAGGCATTCGCTGATTGTTCTTCGTAATGCACTGCACATCTCGCGCGGTACCAATAAATCAGCATCCGTCATCGCCCTCGAACGTAAGCGAGGCGATGTTGCATTCGGAAAAGCAAAGCCTGCTTTGGGCTGACGGATATGCAATGATAGACACTCGATCGAACCAATTGGATGAGGACGTCGGATATCGGGAGATGAGTGAGCGGCGGGAGGATGAAGGAGAAGGAAGGGGAGCAGAGGACCTGACGAGAGCACCTCACATCAACAAGCGTCACATGACTGTCTACTGTATAGGAAGGCTCGACCTAGCGGGCAGGGCTGGCACTAATCATATGGAACGGTCCTTATGAGGAGCAAAGAGTCCAGGAGAAGATAGATAGAACTAAGATACCTATTTTATTACACGAATGAGACTAAGCTACTCAAAGCCGTGAGACTGGAATATAACACATCACAGGACATAAGCCGGGCAGAGGTTAAAGTAGGTAAGGTCAAAGAAAACGTACAACCAACTAAAGGCGGCCGAGAATAGAGTTAGGTAAATTGAACACTGAAGCGGAAGAGGGAATACAGAGAAGATAGGTAGGTAGTAGGTAGGACTAGTAGGGCCGCAAAACAAAAAGACGAAGACAGGGCTAATAGATCAAAATCATGGGCTTAGGCGTCGCCGGATGCCGCGGGCTTGTTGTCGGACGTTGAGGGACCGGAGGCATCGGGGCCTGACTTGTTGAGTCCGCCTCGGCCACCTCCTCGTCCACCGCGCCCACGGTCACCGCGCCCACGAGCGCCGCCGCGCCCGCCAAAGCCTCGTCCACGCCCTGTTTCACTGTCGCTAGCTCCTCCACTTTGGTACCCTCCTCGTTGTGTTGTGTTGGCGCCGCCTCGGTTGCTGCTTTGCCATGTGCCGGCGTTTCCTCGGTGGCTGCCGCGGTCCTCGAAGAACTTGACGTTAGGCTTTCTAGGTTGGCCAGGCGGGGTGGACTTCTTGTTCTCGATGGGGAGACGGTCTAGGGCAGCCTTGGCTTCCTCCACGGTGTTAAATGTGGCGACGTGGTTGTACTTGCCCCATTTCTCCACCTTGACTAGCTTGGCCTTGTCCTCCTCGCCGAACAGATCCCGCGCGCCTTGCTCGTTGTCGACATTCGAGATGAAAAGAGCGTTGCTCTGCTTCCGTTCGGTCTTTGGTACTGGGGATTCGCCTTGCTTCTCGGGGTGTGCGGAGCCGTTGGCCTCGGGAGCCGATGTCTCAGCGGCCTCAGCGGACTGCGCAGCGGCCGATTGAGGGGTTACAGACTTGGGGATAACAGGGGCAGGGGATGTGCGAGCTGCAGAAGCGGGTCCCTTCTGCACGGGCTGCTGAGCAGGGGGCGCAGCGCGGGTGGGGATAGCCTGGGCTTGACCAAATTGAGGAGTAGCGACGTTAGGACGAGCGGCGGGAACAGGCGACGGAACGTTGACGGGAGCACTGGTAGCCATCTGAGCCTGGGGAGCCCCAGAAGGCTTGCCAGTACGGTGAGCAAAGTTGAATCCCTGGGCGCGCATCTCCGTGCCAATACGTCCAGACTCGATCTCGAGGACCAAGAATCCGAAAGCAGCGTCAGCCAAGTTGAAGTTCCACATGTTCTTGAAGGCGCTCTCATCGACCTGGCCGCTGGCACTGCCAGGGTTGGTCGGTCCACCGAAGGGGTTTCCACCGTTAGCCACTGTCGGCATCTTCTCGACAACGCCAAGAGCGTTCTCCAAGAGTGTCTTCTGAGCGTCGTTCTGAG
Organism: Aspergillus stella-maris; assembly: GCF_047715825.1. Classification (NCBI taxonomy): domain Eukaryota; kingdom Fungi; phylum Ascomycota; class Eurotiomycetes; order Eurotiales; family Aspergillaceae; genus Aspergillus; species Aspergillus stella-maris. The sequence goes on along the minus strand of NW_027396825.1, from coordinate 173,984 downwards.
AGATGGCGGACTCAACCTCGCCCCGTACGGTCTCCCAGACGTCGTTGAAAGATGCCTTGGAAGCGGCGAGCTTGCCCCGGTAGTGGTCAAGAGAAGGGTTGACGGAGAACTCGTTGTAGGATGAACCGTAGCGGAAGTGAAGTCCGGCGGATACTGAAAAGTCCGCCTTGAGCGTCACCAAAAGCTGGTTCAACATTCCTTCACGAGCGGGCGAAGCGTGCGTAACGAAAATACGGGTCTCCGACGGGTCGTATACGCGATTGGCGGTGTCGATCAGTTCACCCATCTGCAGCAGAGTCGTCCACATAGTTCCCTGGCCTCCAGCAATAGTCGTCTTGCCCTCACCATTATCGAACAGCTTATGCATAACCACCGCACCTCCCAGACCGAGCAGACGGAGCTTCACGCCACCGATGTCCAACAACCGCGAGTTGGCCTCATCGATAATGTGCAGCTTGTCAACCTTGTATTCACCAGACCGGAACTTCTCCAACACCCGAACATCCTCACAAGCACCCCATACGGTGTATACAGGAACGTCGAGTGTCATCCGCTTGTCCAGCAGCATGGACAGCTCTGAAAGGGGTAGTTGGTCTGGTGTGAACCGGGACTTGATCGACTGCTGGGGTGGGGTCTGGGCAATTGCGCGTTTCACACCTTCCGGTAGTAGGGGGGAGTATTGGGCAACATGCTTAAGGGTCCTGTGACGAGAAAGATCGCGTTAGCATCCCGAACCAATGATATCAGAGCTGTCGATTTGAAGCCCGACAGAGGTGTTCTGGACATGCTCAGCACTCACTTATCCGCAATGCGCTCCAGCGAAGTGTCATCGTAGAAACCAAAGTCACCGGTGTGAATGATGTGGTCTGCGCGGGCTTGTCTGGCGAGCTCGTTAAGAGACTTCAGGTTTCCTGTAAACCGAGAAAAGCAAACACGGATCCGTTAGCCATCCATTCATCGAGTGTGCCTCCAATATCGATCATCGGAGTTGGTTTCCGAAGGAACATACCTCGCACATCTGCAATACACAGCACTCTTACAGGTCCGTTTTGGATAATTCGTCCGTTGTTGGGAAGTAGAGGGGCAGCTCCAGGGACTGGACCGGCGGCGCCATTCGGGAGCGGGTAGCCTTGCGGAGCGAAGTTCTGAGGAGGACGGGGCTACAGAAGAGGCCCAAAGGTTAGCACCTTCATCCGCTGTATGAAATCCAATATTCTGCGCGCGCTCAAGTTCCACGACGCGTGGACAACCAAAAGTGGGAGGATGACGTTGGACAACGAAGCTCCCACTCGAGGGGGTCGGGAATTGCTCGGGGGCGACAACAACAGAAGGTGGAACTCACAGAAGCCATGAGGAGAATACGGGATTAACGGTCAAGAGAATGGGGTAAAGAAGAATAGGGAGAGATGAATAGCAGAAGAAGAGAAGGAAAGACGAGAGAGACACGAGCGTCAGTTGGTGGTGAGGAGCAACAGCAAAAAAGCAGCGGAGGACTGGAACTTGGGAAGCTGCGATTATGTAAGCCAGGGGTCTACAACACATCGGAGCTGTACATGCACAGGACACGACAATACACAAATATTGAATATTGCCGCTTACTTTGACTTTGTGGTAATAGCTGAGTATATACAGATTTAATTCTGGTGATTATTCCACTAAAACCTATAAATCCTCCCTCAATTCCTCCGTCGCCTCTTCCAGCTTGCGCGCCACCGCACTTTGCAAGGACTTGGGCCCCTGCAGCGCCATCAAGGCAAAGTGTCCACCAACTGTCGGCCGCGCTCGACACAGAACAGGGACCCCAGGCTCACCACCCTTGGCTGATGTGGCAATATAGCGGTCGGAGAATGGCCAATTGTGCTTGCCATTGGACATGAACGCCCATAGATCATCGATGAATTCACGGCGAGTGGTCGCGTCGTCGAAAGTGCCCGCCAGCCACATGTTCCAGTCGGATTTAGCCCAGTCCTGTCGGTTGTCCAAGGGTACGCCATATTCTCCCCGGACATCCTGAAAGAAAGTGTCACCCATTTGGTAGGCTTCTTCAGGGAAGGTCTCAAGGTCGAAGAGCACGTCTGGGAAGAGGTTGTAGGGTGTTTTCCAGGAGTTTGGCTTGTCAGGGTACTGCAGGACAAAATGAGATTTAGTCTCGTCGGTACCGAGGCCTTGGGTGAAGAAGAGGTTGGCGCGCTCTTCACCAATCTGGGAATAATTGCTGAGTCCGCTCAGCTCCCCGAATGCCTTGAGACCAACTGCTGCTTTGATGGCGAGGTTGGTTTCATTAGCAAGAGGACCGGCGGCATCATTCGAGGATAGCTGCAGCGCAATGTCGATGCTGTTATCGACCAAGTAATCGGCATATTTCTGAAGGATTTCCATGTATTGGTCTGCCCAGGTTGAATTATCTGTTGCTCTGACATATGCGAGCACTAGGACCAGCAGATTCCCACACTCCTCAATGGGCATCGGTTCTGCTTTTTGGTCGTCATGTCCAATCGCATTGGGATAGTGCGTACCCATATCGTGGATGGTGTACGGTAGCTGCCAGCGTCCCTCAGCCAGGTAACGCATCATCGGCTCCAACAGGAGGCGGATATACTCCGGATCCATCACGTAGTAGATTGGAAATGCGGGCATAATGACATCGACGGTGTTGAGGTTGCCATTACTGGAGAGTTCCTTGACAAAAGAAAGTACATCGTCAGTGTCCAGTGAGTCGTTGGGAATAACAAGGTCCATCCCGCCCCAAGCCTGGCGGGCTGAAAGCGTGACGATATCAGCGTACTTGGTACCTCCTATGAGAGCAGCCTGGACGGTCATCTCAGCATCAATGATCTTCGATTCGAGAACCGCAGCAGGGTAGTCATCGAAGAAATGCGACAATGCCTTGTAAGAGTTGGGATACTTTGCTCTGTAGTAGCCAGTGTACGGCCTTCCGAGGTAGTTGATGGCCTCCTCTCGGACGTAACCAACAGCAAAGTTCACAGATTGATCCCCGGTAAATGTTCCCAGATCGTGGGACAGGGCAACGATTCCACCAGGAGATTGAGTGCCGTTCGTGCTAGATAGCTTGCCCTGGCTGACGAATTGTGACCGCACCTCTCCACGTCCTCCTGATGAGAAAGAAAGCTGAGTCTGTGAGGTGTCTCGTGCCGAAAGAACCGCTTTGCCCCAGAGCGCCATGTCGCGGTTCTCTGTGTAAGGAGTGGCGCCCTTTACCTCAAAGGTATAAGCTAGAATGTCGTCCTCCCGATGGAAATCAGGAACAGCACTCTGCACTTTACCAGCCCATCTTCCATCGATACTAGTAAAAACCTGAATATCGTTTTCATCCACCTCAGAAGCGGTTACCGTCAAGTAGCCTAGGAATCATTAGCTTTGCCCACTCGTCGTCTGGTTTCAGAGTGAGCATACTGAACGGAAGCGACTGCCGCAGGTAGTTGGAAGGCGATATTGGCGAGAAAAACTCTAGTGTAAAGTTCACTGAGCCAGCAGAAAGCTCAAATATCGAGTGAGTTGCGGTATACTTGGCAGAGCGTACGGTGGCAGGACGGATCCTTGGCCCCGGGTTCGTGATACCCATTAAACTGTACGTCTGATTGTCAATCCTCGCCATGACCGACCAGGTCAAATTCTGACCAGCCCAGAACTGCGACTCGGCATATGGCAAAGCGCTCACTTGGTCGCTCGGCATCCATGTTGATAGATATGGGCTCCTCACAGCCAAGGGGTATGAGGGAGGGCGCGTCGGAGTATAGTCGACTGCATCGTGATTTGGAGGTGAATTTGCAACGGCGGTTATTATTAGCGAGGCGATCCCCAGAACACACTTCAACTGGAAGCGCATGTTTGTTTTGAGCTTCGGTTGAAGCAGGATAGAGGAGGAGACCTGGACGACGTTGAGTATAAGTGGAGGGGGTAATGTCGATCGTGCTTAGCATCAGCCATGTTTCGTCATCACGGTGGTTCTGGCGGTCGAGGTGAAACACGCAATCACGCAACCACAGCAGCTCGGGAGCTTGGAGTCTAGAACCCGCAGAAGATAACAAGGTAGTGTTGAAGGATGCCTAAGGTGAAGTTGGAGAGAATGCGGGGAGAAGGCGGATGCATATAATTCCCCGCTTGGTCCGCTATCTCTGTCATGAAGCCAGACGCATTCTCGCTCTGATCTCCTTGCTTGATTTCGCTTGATTATAGTACAACCCGTTATAGAAATTCATTTTGTACCTCAATATGCTTCATACAAGTATTTGAGTAGCTTCAAAGGGAGCTGCTTGGTATAGAAATCTAGCGGCCTCAGGCCGCTAATGGCCCATGGAACAAGGAGGCACCTCAACATAGGTTGATTTGTTGATCTAAGCTCGATCGTCGGCTTGCATTTCCTAAAGTTTACTGGCGAGTTACCACTCAAATAAACTACAAGTCCAGTGGCAAGAAATGCGTGACTCATTATGGAACAAGCACAGACCGCCCGCGGTTACTGTACTGTCGCTGCCTGGGGTGGTGCAGCTTGACTACTTAGGCGCCCTTGAGCCTCACCTTACCTCCCTAAGTTGCCCCTCCCTCTTTTCTTTCCTCACCTCATTTCTCGCCTCGTCGACCATGCACCGCTGGCATGAATCTGGCTGTCGGCGACCTGATGTTTCTGCTGCAAGTGGCCTTCTTTGCTGTGTCTATTGCTTCGCCACTCCTTCTCTAGAAGACCATGTTTTCGCGCCTCCACTGCCGCCACAGCTCCACGACCGGACTCGGATGAACCTCACGTGGCCATCAGCTGTGACCTACAGCAACTGGGAGTTCGAGGACAAGAGTCCAGCTGCATCAGAGGACTGGGACATTATCGATGCCCCTCCCTTGGAAACCCAACGATTATTGTTCCCAGAGCTACCGTCAAATGATAGCATTCGTCTCTTGCGGCTAAAGCCGGGAACTGACGACGAACCCCTTCACGCGAACCTGGAAACTGTGGACATCAACCAAATACCTCTACCGCTGTACGAAGCTCTATCGTACACCTCCGTTAATGACCCCGCTGACCCGCCCGAGCCCTGTCCGGTCTTCATAGGAAATTATTGGGATGTCGCACATGTGTCGACCAACTGTGGGAAAGCACTTAGACGCCTGAGACGCCAAAATGCAGATCGACTACTTTGGGTAGACTCTCTGTGTATCGACCAGGGAAGTCTAGAAGAAAAGAATGGTCAAGTCCTTGTTCTTCGTGAGATTTACTCGCGGGCGACGAAGGTCTTGTCCTACGTTGGGGACGAGCCCTCCGATTCTCGACCAGTGTTGAGCTTCCTCAAGGATATTACGGCATTTCAACCAGCATCCTGCAACAAATGGTCGCTATCGGATCGAAATGTCAAAGAGAGCCTGTCGACGTTGCTCAAACGACCGTACTTCTCCCGGCTATGGGTGCTTCAGGAGACGCTCATGGCGCGCGAAGTGGAGATAATCTGTGGCAATGTCTCTGCGCGCTGGCCAAAACGTTCCTTCAATGAAGGCTCCTCTGAAGCGGCTTTCTCGTGGCTGTTTCGAGATGCGAAGTGGTTTCCATTCACTGGTCGGGACCTGTTGAATGTTCTGGTTGATGCATCGCCGTACAAATGCTCCGATCAACGAGACAAAGTATTCGCAGTCCTAGGCTTGATGGGTGAGAAGTTCATTGGTCCTGATTACAAGATTTCAACCGAAAGCGCATACATTGGAATCGCGGCATACTTGATCCAACAATGGCAGACGCTCAACATTTTTGCACTCGCAGGACAGAGCAGAAGTACCCTCCAACTTCCGTCTTGGGTTCCTGACTGGTCTCAAAGCTTGTCATTACCGACCCTGGACACATTCCTTGGACCGGGGTTGAAGAACAATCCAACCGACTTTTTACTGGAACATGCAATTCCTGTCAAATTTGCTGGCATCAGCACTGAGAATTGCGATATCAAAATAAATGCAGATACGGGGGTCATTCGCTTTACGGGGTTCCGATTGTGTGGGGTCTCTGGGAAACCGAGTCAGGTCCGCGATTACGCCCACGTCGAGCTACCTTTGGATCCTAGAGGGTCGTTGATTGTTTCAATTCCTCATCAAAACTATGAGATTCATGAAACCGACAGTGTCTTTCTCTTGAATGGATACAATCATCCTGTTATTCTGAGGAAAGGTACGAATCAAGCGACATATACTCTGGTGACAGCCTGTATCCTGTCAATGCGTGCACCTACCCCTCGGCTTTTTATACCATGGAACCGCAGACAAGGGCGACTAGTGCCGTTGATACAATTAAAGGTATCACTGCTAACGCCAGAGGATAAAAGCTCGCTCCAACAACTGTACTCAAGACTCGACCCAACACCTCTGATTGACACACCAGCTGCGACCATTCGATCGAGAGCTCTAAACTTCCTCATGGTTTCCCGCGTCAACATTAACATGACCGAGAAGTGGCTTCGAGTAGATTGGAACAGATACAATCAAAAGCTCGGCTGGATGTTCCGAGACCAGTCAGCCATCTGGCAGTTCCTTCTCGAGATCAATCAACTAGAACTGGAGGAACGCACCGGAGAAGACAAAATAGAACTCAAGGGAGACCTCCAACTGGCTGGAAAATTTGTGGACGAAAGTCTGTCCACATATACATGGGATCTATCTCAATTCATTTGGTCCTTCCTTCAACCTGCGGGCCCGAATCAGGCAGAGCAAGATATCCAGTGGTCTCCGATGGTTGACAGACTACGTTCTCATCTTCCAGAAGTAACAAAATGGGCACAAGTCACCGAGCAACTTTTCAAGCTCTTCATCTATACTTCGAGATTACTCGGTGAAGCCTGGGAGCATGGACCCTTCCCAGGCTCGCATCTCCCGAGCAAATGGATTGATAACTACGCAAACTTCCTTACTGTCTTCCGACAGCAAAAGCAACGACCGCATCTTAACCAAGATTGTATATGGACTATAGCCGAGTTCGAGAGTCACTTACGCGCGCGAGGAGAGATTTGGGCCCTTAGGACTGGGTCCGATGAGATCCATAGTGGCAATAGTAATCTCGAGTCCCATGCCCTGCTACACTATGCCGGGATGGACTTGTACAGCGAGCAGGTGATTGATATCGCGTGATCTCATAGCGCAATCTAAAACATGACCAGAGGTAATCTGGAACAGGTTCCATATATAAACATACGATAAAAGATAAAACCCCCATTTTATAGCTGCTTAATAACGGCACTCTTTGCAATTGTATCTGCACTTTGAATCACGCCCCAGGCCACGGTAGAGATCCAAACTCATGCAAGACAGCCTCGGTAAGCTAAATCATGGACTAAGTACTGGTATATATCCGTGGTGCCATTGGTAGTTTTTTTCATATGCCATTCCATTAAGCATAGGTAGGTTCCCAGCGCAATCGGATATTGCACGGCGCCCCATGGAAGTAGAAAAATCTTTTCGAGGACATACCATGTTAGCACTTCACTCATACTGATCTGGTCCTAAATTCCACGCACTAGAGGTATTACATGTAGCGCCGGAAACATATCTCCCAGCACCGAGGCATTCACTCCCCGATATCTACCCGTTGATCCGTATCAGAGCCTATGAGACGTTCTCCATAGGTGCTTCCTTCTCTCCGGGCTCTCTAGCGCAATATTCTACCTTCTAGTTACGTGAACAGCCCGGGCATACAACCACCTGCATCAAACTGCCCAACCAACAAACATATTCTGCATATGGATAGATAGGAGCTTGAATGAAACACTTTCTAGCAACTTTTCTAAGCCTGTCTACTGTTATATCCGTGCAGCGATTATTACCACTAGATAGTGTGCTGTCTAGGTGCTGGGCTAAGCAGCAGTGGCCTTGGTGTACATACGATGGACGTAAGGGTCGATTGAGAAAGACACTAGCAATACAACCCTCTAGACGAATGTGCCTATTCGTGTTCGCTACTTGGCTAATAGGACATCATGAGAAGACTGCCTACCTAAGGAAGCTATATAAATACAGGATCCTGGTAGAATCGTCTACGCATCGGAGCTTAGTTCCGTGCATCAATGACGTATTCAGTTCCCGTCTCGTCTGGAGTATACCTAGGTAGGAAGTAGGCTTCGTAGATCCTGCTTAGCCATGATGTTTCTTTCTAATCCTTCTCCGGATCTCCTGTCTTAGGGGACCTCAAAGCAGATACGACAGCTGCTGGGCCATTAGGGCTGACAGGCGGATTGATTCTAGCATCACGTGAACGTTATATTCCCGCTACCTACCTTCTCTGGATTGCCCATTCCTCATTTACCTATCCCTTTCGTCATTTCATTTTTTAGGCTAACTGACCTAACACGCTGTTGATGCTGTCCATCTACATCAGTGAGACCTGCCAAGTGGAAATACTTCGCATATCCTTGCTGCCCTCTTACACCTAACAAGTTATGGGAGGGGTACAAGCTCCAAAGCCAAGCATCATGTCGGTACATCGAACCGACAAAGGCTTTTTTGTAGACGACATTGGTACCTCATAGCGGATCAGCTGCGCGTACTAAGAAAGAAACCTTCATGGCAAGACATGTATCCAACATTCACACCACGGTCCGACTGGCCCTGTCGGCCACCGCCTGATATTGTCTCACTAAGTTGTGTCTGCGCTTATTTCGAACTTTACTCGCCCCACGGGACTTTGAACGCGTGAGTCTGGTCAATGGTTAGGAATGCAGAGTCTGTCCAAGCAATCATGGATGGAGCGTGGGCGGGAAGTGTTCGGGAACTGAGATTCATTGGAACTTATAAGTTGTCAGATACACCAAAGAAAGAGCTAAGCTGATCTTTCTGGACAAAATGTTTTTCCGCGACCACGAAGAGCCATATCCCCTCGAGATGCATTACGTCCTTTTCAACCTGAACCGCTTCAAAAACCTCAAGACACTTTGTATCAGTTTCCCTACTAGACCCGTGGCTAGCGCGATGAGAATCCCGAGCGCGAGCAGAATGTCATTGAGCTCCTGGCGGAACTTAGTATCCTCGAGTCTGCGGGCTATCGGATACAGCTACAGTCCTGTGGTGAACAAAGGAATCAAGGGACCTCCTGCGGTCCACCTCCACAATATAGACGCCATATCACACTCGGTAATGTTCACACGTCGCCTAAAATCCATCCCTCTCCCGACTCACGAGCCTTTCCATGGAGCTTGAGTATACCGAAACTTCCCTTATGGTCTGGCATCTTCCCGGATCGGCCATTGAGCGCCACACCCTTCCTGATGGACTTTGATTTGGGTCCCAAGGTTTTCAGTCACCTTTCTTCAGTCGAGGGCCTAACACTCAGTGCCAATAACGCGGTGAAGATGGGTCGTATTAAACACCTAGGACATCTTACAGAGGACATTGGTCTTCGCGACGCACATATGCCCCGTCTGCGGAACATCGCGTTGGCCAACATATCTATCTGCGCCGAGCTACGCGACTTCCTAACCAGACATTTGGGTACGCTGAAGTCAGTAGAGCTGCATGATTGCTACGCTTACTGGCCTCTGACACCTCTAACACCAACACCCTCCTACCCGAGCACGACCGACCCGAACATGATGACATGGGAGGAGCTATTCGCCCCCATAACAACAAAAACAATCACAAATCCACACTCACAGTCCCCCCCCGAACCCACCTCAAATCTTAAAAAATCTCATACACACAGCCGTAACCGCCAAGTGAGTCAGTCAGACCAGGTCCAGCAGATTGGTATGACGCAATGCAGGAGCTTATGGAACTAGGGCAGCACACAGCCCGATCGAAAGATGAGGATCGGGTCTTTTTAATGTTTCGTTACCATGGATTTCATGGAACGGAGAGGACGAGGTTCTGTATGCCGTTTACTAAGCAGAGCTTTGAGATTGGTGAGGACTGGAAGGCTTATAAGGGAGTTTTGGATTTGATTGAGCGGAATTGAATAGGGTAGGGATTTATATTGGATATGGGTCTGGTGTCAAGGGAGTTGAGGTATCTTTGACGTGACCTTGTCTTGTTGTCTCTGCTCTTAGAATGTGCTTTACTCCGAGCAGGCTTTCGCGAACTAAAGTTAGTTTAATTTTATGTATGGTCCTTCAGGTGGCTATCTGAGTCTTATAAAATAAGATGAATCAGCATGAAAGCGGCGGCTAAGACTTAGAACTACTTGGTATAAACTCCGCTTTCACCGAATTTTACATAGCAATATGCTTACATAGGTATTATGTACAACAGGAAGCGGTCCCATCCAAGCCCAAGCTTAGTCTTCCGCTCCGCGTGGCTGAGAGCGCAGCGTCTGCCCTGATCGGGTCGCAGCTGGGATCTTACAAAGACGGCAAGCATCTTGTTCAGATTTATATTTAAGGACCGTCTGATCAGAATAAAGTGCTTCGCTGTACAGCTCGTGGAGTATAAATTAGACTCAATATCCCAAGACTTGGACCGTGTTCTGCACAGTCACAGTTTACACTACTTAACATCATCAGAGTGTAAGAAGAGAGAAAAACAATTGCACGAGAGGAGAAATATAAGATCGATTAGGATACATTAGTAAGTCGGCCGAAGACGGATAACTTTAGGTAGAATGATGAGGTAGGAAAGGAGTGGTTACGGAGGATACTCAGGGCTGTCAATTTACCTTCATAAATGTTCAATCGAGTAGATATGGTTAGTTATACTGCGCAACTATGCTAAACGTGATTGGTCTACTTACTTGAACGGTAATAAAATCATACTACAACTCTTTGCATCCAAGTTGACTACGAACTCTCAATGTCCGTATCCTTCTCGGGAGATTGAAAATGTGGCTGTGGAACAAGAATGTACTAGGTTGTCGAACAGGAAGGAACGAATAACCTATTCCTGGTGCATCGCGCCTTCCATCTATAGTAACGATTTGGTTGATAAGCAGCTTACGGTCAGAGAAGGAGCGACTGAGTCCAGTGATATCCGAGTTAGGAAGGAACAGCCTGGTGCCCAGCACCCATCGCACCTTCCTCTTCAGCTTCAAATGTGAATGGTAAGCAAGGAGCGACTGAGGAAGGAGCGATCAAGGTACTTGAGTACTTTAACGGGAAGGTACAATACATTACCTAGATGTGGCTAGTAAAATAAATCGATGCTCAGAGACAAGAAGTATGAATCACTTGCAGCTAACCTGATCGGGAAGTTGGACAGCACGTGGGATCAGATAAGATAACCCCCGTCTTCACAATCTCCGATTCTCCGATTCCGCAATCCAGCCCTGCAATTTCAACGCTTCCCCTGCTCGAGTCTGCTGTCAGACTCACTCCATTCCTCTCTCATTGGACTCTAGACTTGATTCTTTGATTACATTGGACCGCTAACTGGTTAACTTGCCGTCTGCAAGCACAATGGTCTTCCCCGGACGAAGGAGCAATGGGTGTTACAGCTGCCGCCAGCGCAAAATCAAGGTAAGCCATTGACTTTTCTGTGGGACTTTCTTGTGGCGCTTATATGAATCTGCCAGTGTGACGCCACTCGCCCAGCCTGCGACCGTTGTACAAAGTTTGGCAGGTCTTGTCCAGGGTACCCTGACAACTTTGCCTTTAAATCTTACCGTACCTCTAGACCGGCCTTGGCTGCTCGTTGGAGCGACGAGAGTGAAGTCACTGCAGGGTATTCATCAGGCCAGACAACTCAGACAATAGCTCCCGCGCCTGCATTTGCACCTGCACCAGCACCTTCAAATATTGCGGGGGCAGCGGCTGATCCTCCGCGAGCATACGGCCCCAAGCACGCAGTCCCTATTACCACACCCTCTATACCCCGCTATGTATCCATTACCTGTTCGGATGCCTCGTCACTATCATTCTTCTTTCATCACCATGTCTTGATCGTGGACAGATCACCCTGTGGCGGCCACCTGGCTTTCCTACCGGAATTTTACCGCGAGAAGCAAACGCATCCATGTTTACGTTATTCTATTCTCAGCCTTGGATACTTGTCTTTATTCAACGTCCACAGATCACCAGTCTTCTGGGTAGAAGCAAGGAAGAGTTATAGTGCTGCCTTGGCAGCTCTTGCAGCCGCGATCGATACGACGCAGTCTGCAGTTCGCGACGAAGTATTTGCTTCGGCGCTGTTCTTGGGAATGTTTTCGGTATGTCTCATTGTTACATAACCTGATAAGGGACTGACCCCGGAAAGGACATGAGCAATGAGCGGAAAACCCCACTAAATGAACACATCCGCGGAGTACATGCCCTCATCCAGGTGCGAGGGTCTACCTCACTAAGCGGCAAGTATGGCCGGCGTTTGCTCGCCTGGGCTTTCCAACAATTGGTACGCTTTTGGATACCTAATAATGGTTATATTACTCACAAGTCCCCAGCAAATACAATCCATATCTCATAACGAGTATGGATACACACACTTACCATACTTGTTCGAGGACGTCGCAAAACCAGACAGCGTTCAACGAGCGTTGAAGCTGGTCAGCTTGATATCGGGATTCTGCCAGCCTGCCAAAGATTCAACTCAATTGACATATCACCCCCGCTATATATTGAATGAGTTAGCGTACTGGGAAGAAAATTTACCAGCTCATTGGAAACGCCAACTCCACCATATGAAGCAGGGCAACCTCGCGCAGAATCAAGATCCGTCAAGCAGGAACACCTGGACAGCATGTTTCCTCGCTCTTATCAACTCAAGCATCTTGCTCTTCCACCTCAGATGTCTTCAGTATGCTGCCGGCTGCCTACCCAACGACTCCTACGCCTATCCTCACAACATCCGACAATTAATCGGCGAAATCCTCAATATCATCTGCTCAGCTGTCCGATACTCCATGGGCGATCTGCATGGCGACGGAACTTTCCAGCCGTTACCGGGAATCAGTCACGGCGTTCCGTATAATCTCCTCTGGCCGATGTCGCTGGTTGCCGAGTGTCGGTTCGCGTCGGATGACCAGATTCTCCTCTGCAGACAAGCTATGCGATACAACCATTATGCAACGATCGGAAGGACCTGATGGCCATCACATCTCGGAAACCCACAACAAATTTGGCGAGAAGTTCGCAACCACCAAAGTCGGCACGAGAAGACGACGATGGCAGGCCCCGCCGCCCTGCAACGCACAGCTGCAGCCCAGCCGCAGCCACAATGCACTAGTCCCGAGATATAGGCGGAAATTATTGTCACTCAGATCACCGGCGTTGAAACGACCATGGTCCCAAAATCAGGACCCGGTCAAACATAGGTTCTGACGGTTACCGCCCTGCAGAAATTTAAGCATGACTCGTGTCTCGGGAGTTTATTCCCGGATGGGAGGGGGTTTGCGAGCGGGTCAGGGCAGGGCCCACTGGTTGATGAGCTTATCGCCGAGACTCTCTTTCCACCCGATGTTTTGTGGAGAAACATGCAGACTTAGACAGTAGTACAGAGTAGAAACAGTAGCAATCAAGCACAATAAAATGAAATCAGAATACGAACATACAATATGACGATAATGATAGCAAACACAGTCTCGGACACAATATCTCTCTGTATATCCTCTAAAGAACTAAAATTAATGCCAAACACCCCCCCAATACCCACTCCTCCCCTCCCAAGCATCCACCAACCTCTCACACCTCGGCTTCTCAAAATCCTCCTCACTCCCATTCGGCCAAATAGGCACAGCGCAGAATTCATCACTTTTACAACCCCGACATTCCTTCCAACTCGTCCAGTCAAGAGACTTCATTAGCTCCAGTATTGAAGAGTGGATTACATCCTGATCCGTTTCGGATTGCAGGCTTAGGAGTGTAGAGCAGATCGTTTGACTTATGCTGTAGAGTGCGCGCTGAGATAGTGTCGAATTAAGGTTCGGGGTTGAGAGGAATTGAGACGCGCAGAGGGAGAGCGTTTCGTTCTTGGAGGGGCTGGAAAAGGGGGAGAGAATCTCTGCTATCTTCACTGCTGGGTTCTCTTTATTTTGAGGCTTGTGATATCCCTTGCTCTTGTGTTTGTCGTGGTGTGTTCTCGGAGCTAGGTCGCGTAGAATAGGGGCGTACTTTCCAACAATAAGATCCGCGACGGACTGCCAGTTCGGTTTGTTATCGTTGACATCGTGGTCCATGATAAGAGTCGTGAGGTCTTGTCTGATGGGTTCGAGGTTGGGGGTTGGAATGTGATCGAGTCTCGGACGTGTTTCTGTGCCGTTCTCGTTGTTGGGGAATAGGTCGAGATCGTATGTGTATGCCGTTACGAAATTGTTGTAATTGAGGACAACTCTATCTCCGCCTATACCGTTGAAGCGGGACGTTATGGCGCGGAGGAGAGCTGCTGGCTTGCCACGGGGTCTGCCGTTGTCGTTGCGGTTACCGTTGCCGTCCGTTGGGTCTTGTTGATTTTGCTTCTGGATGCCGTTGTGGTCTTTAGGCTTGGTACCTTTCTTCTTCTCGCGCTTGTCATTTTTCTTCCCTCTGGGTTTGTCGTTGCGGTGTCCCTTCTTGTCTCTCTTCTCCTTGTCCTCGCCCTGCTCTCTGCTCTCATTATCTTTCCGAGCAGGCTCCTCATGGCCACGCTTCTCAACAGGCATAACCCTGACAGGTACCAAATTAACCTCAGGCTTACAAAGAATAATCTCAAACCCCGCAGCCATACGTATAACACCATCAAGTCTCCCCTTCCATTCATTTTCAGCGAGACGACAGACGCTGCGTGCGCGTTTGTCTTCCACACTCACGCCGCCGTTGATAGTATCGTTGAAGAGGATCCGATTCTGTGAATCGAGAGTTCCAATGCGGGATTTACCAGCTGATGTCCCGTCTATGTAGAGTAGGCGGAGCGGGTTGGCTGTTTTGTAGGTGTGCAGGTAGCCCGAGATATTTCCATCCGATTTATCGTCCGCGGCCTGGGTAGGGTTTGAAGAGAGAGGCTTTTGCAGGGAATTTCCATCCTGGATTGCACCTTGGTCGTTTATGTCCCTGTGTTGTCCTGGTTTTTCAGGCCGAGCAAAGACCATACCGTGTTCCGGCTCAAAGGCCATCCAGCCTATCTCCTTTAAGTACTCCGGAGACGCATTTCCGTGGTAAAGATGTATACCCTCGGGAACATTGGCGAGGAAGAAAGACATGCCGTTGTGGTGTAGTGAGGAACCGAATTGCCGCATTGAGTCGTGGATGGCGTTGAAGATGTGGTTGGCATTTTGCACGGGCTGAAACTCAGAGGTAGGTAGGGCGGCAGCCCCAAGGCCAGCGAGAAGAAAGTTGAATAATGCAGCTCTCATCTCTGCAGTATGTACTCAGTAGGTATCTCGACGGTGAAATGGATGGGAATGGAAAGGACGTGGTCGAGGAGGGGTTAGCTCGGGTCGTGGTATTCAGATACCTCGGGGGAGAGTTGACCGAACTGAACTATCGATTCGAACGGAACGGAGCAGTGACTTGTCACATCACCTTAATCTAGGCTCGCAGAACATTTCCCTTTGTTGGACATAAATACTAGTAGCCTAGGAGGTCGTGTCATAAGGCCGAGCTTGGCAGTGAGGCCTCGGAGTTAAGCCAGCCCTAAGCCACGCACGCCTCGACTTGTGGATACACTTCTAATTACCAGAGATCTGCAGGCAGGCGGTTAGCATCCTTGCAGAATGGTCAGGGGAACGTTTATACAGTCGTAATACTTCGGAGTTGATGTCTGAGTTTGAATCGCATTACGTGGACACGGATGTGGAAACACCGGTGGTCTGAACGGACGAGCCTTAACAACATCTGAGAAAGAACTATATAAGACCGACACAACCCAGTACTGCCATTCCACTTCAATCCCATGCTTGAAGATTGCACATCAAGCTCATCCAGCATGGCAGTCATCTCTACTCTCTCCGGGCTCGCGCTCGCCTTCTCCCTGGCCGTCCCCGCCCACGCCCAGCTCTATAACAAAGTCATCCAAACCGAGTACGGCCCAGTCAAAGGCTTCAAATACTTCAACCAGAAAAATCTCGAAAAAAACTGGGGCGTCTCTGAAAGCAACGTCACTGCCTTCCTAAGCATCCCTTTTGCCGCCGACACCGCGCACTCGAACCGGTGGAAACCACCGCAGCCCCGCGAGCCTTGGAACGAGACATTAATCGCCGACACCTGGGGTCCTGGATGCCCTACCTCCTACGCAACAGACTACAGCGAGGACTGTCTAACCGTTAACATCTGGACGCCCGCCAATTCCAGTGATGATAAACTCCCCGTCTTCATCTACAACCAGGGCAGCGATGAACCGAGTAACGATCCCACATACTACGGTGGCGGCCTCGCGCGCAAGGGCCTCGTAACGGTAACATTCAACCGCCGTGACGATGTCCTAGGGTACCTCGCGCACCCCGAGTTGAACGCTGAATCCGAGGCTGAAAACGGGCACAGTTCCTCGGGGAACTACGGCGTGCTCGACCACCTGGAGCTCCTAAACTGGGTGCAGCGCAACATTGCGCAGTTCGGCGGCGACCCGGGCCGCGTTACTATTGCCGGTCAGTCATTCGGGTCCGCGCAGGTCTACCACGCCGTTAATAGCGAGTTATTCTCTGGTCTCTTTCACGGCGCGATTGCTGAGAGTGGGCTGCGGTACCCGCGCGATACGCTCCTTGCGGGACTGGCTACTTCCTACGTGACTATGTCCAAGGCGCTTGAGAACGGACTGAATTATACAGCTGAGCATAATGTTTCGACCATCGCTGAACTCCGCCAGTTACCACTGGAAGATATCCTCGTTGGATCTGCCGACCGCGTCACAGACGCTGATATCTGGTGGGTTACTGCATTGTCGGCGATGTACCCCCTGAAATTCAAGCCCGTGCTAGACGGGTACGTTCTACCGGCGAAATACATCGACATTCTCAAGAATGGACCGGCCAACGACGTCCCCCTGATCACGGGGAACAACAAGGATGAAAGCGGCGCCGCGACTTCAACGAACTATACAGCCGAGGAATACCACACCTACTGCTCCCTGAAATACGGCAACCTGTCGACCGAATACTTCCCCCTCTGGCCAGGCGATAATACCTCTGAAGCTAGCCGCTCCTGGAACGCCGCTGCACGAGATACATCAATTGTATCCTCCTGGGCCTTCGGCCGTGACTGGATCAAATCCGCTTCTTCGCCTTTCTACACGTACTACTGGGACCATGCCCCGCCCTCGCAGGACCAAGGCGCGTACCATGAATCCGAAGTGTTTTATACCATGGACACGCTGTATGCAAACAGTGACGACCACGCCTGGACAGAAAGGGACTACGCCATTGCCGAGAAAATGTCCGGGTACTGGACTAATTTTGCCGTCACAAGGAATCCGAATGAGGGGCCTTACAAGAGATTGCCGGAGTGGAAGCCTGTTGATGGTGTTAGTAGGACGGTTTTCCATGTGGGTGAGGGGTTTGGTGAGGTTCCGCTTGCGAAGGAGGAGCAGGTGGAGTTGATTTTGGAGTATTTTGAGCAGCAGGTTGCTTATTAGGTTGGGCTACCTTTTTAGAGGGTTGATTTCTCGTAGGCTGTGTTGTTGTTGGGAGCGAGCTGTGCAGGGGCAGACAGGCAGGAAAGGGGGCTGTTTCTGTTTGGGGCTAGTTGTACTTTAGAGAAATAAAGCCAAGCTAGATCTATCTTCGTATAGATAGCAGTGCGCTTGGATTTGCTGCGCCGTGTTTATGTAGGAAGAATCGATCGGTCCATTGAGTTAAAATTTACTCCTTCCGCAGTTTGATGTAGGTATTATCTTAAATCACCCCTGTCTGAGTGCTGTATACTTCCTTCATAATAGAAGAAATAGCACACCAAACCAAGAACCTTATAACCAGCCAACAATTCTTCAAGTACGTAACTTCGGTCTGATGGTTCTATCCCTGGTCGAAAACCCGATGCTTTTAGAACGTTCAGGATATTTTACAACCACCATCAAAGCAATGATGTCTTTGCTCATAGGTCATATGGTAGATGTTTTTTTTCTCACGGTGTCTACCTACGTACCCAGAAAGGACATGGACGATCCTTTCCTACATGAAAGCAAGATCTCCAGAACACGTCTTGAAAATCCATAGTCAAAGCAAAACTTCCCATGCTTCATATCCAGCAATATTCCCAATATCAAAGTCGCACCGAAGCCTACGCGTTCGGAAGGCAGACAACACCCCATATAACTCGGTCCTAATTGGTAAGGGTCAGATCGTGCTTCCTGCGTAAGCCAAAAAGTGTAGATGTAGGGTGACTTACGGCCGTACCTGCTCTCTGGGCCCGGGTCTAAGAAACGGTCAGTGTTGAGTACCGAGCCATGTACATAGATAAAGACCGGGTAGGTAGGTGGTATTAGGGGGGGGGGAAGATTCACTTACCCCAGACGGACACTCACATGCCCGGAAAGGCGATCCGTCCAAGTACACGACGCTCACCTAGTGCGATATCCTGCGTCAGTGGAAGCAATTGTAGATATGAATAAGAGTAATTATTAACACTTCCTATTCCTCCGCACGGAGGCATGTCCTGGCCCAGGCGGGCATACTGAGCAGGGCAAGTGAAATGAGGGAGAAGAGTTTCATCGTTGGTACTCAGGGCTGTAGTAGGCCTTATTTTCTTTTGTATTTGAGATTGTAGACGTGACTTGAAGACATAACGCTGAGAGACTATGGCATGTATTTATGATTACTCTGGCGGTCATAGCGGGGATCATAAGACGAGAATGCGTGTGCGCTACGGTGTGATGAAGAAGAGATAACCTGTAAAAACAGGGGGTCCTGGCCATATTTTGCTTTTCGTCAAAAGCAATGCGTAAACATAGATGATATGCCGGAATTTCGAGGGTGTACTGTAGGAAACCATAGTGGAATGATTGGAACATAGCTGATGCTTGTTCGTGATCAATAGCACGAGTTGAAGCATGACTTGTATAATAACAGGAGTATATCTATCCACACACAACCCAAACCTCATCCGGTAATCAATTGCCCAAAGCGCCCATGTATGTATGGTTGACTCAGAGGTAAGCATCGAAAAGGGGAAGAGGTAACTGACTACTGGGGCGAGAAAGCTAGTTATTCATGCAGGATGCAGTGTGACGGTGATAGACTGCAGACAAGGAACATAATGAGCGCTACATGGAGTAGACTTAGGGCGCCAGGCCAAAGACTGTATGGAAACCATTGGCTGGAGCTCTATGTAACCATGACCTTGGCTGACAATCAGGAACGGCGATCAAGAAAACTTGGCTTGGGTTGCTATGGTCTTGCTTTTTACGGGCAGTCGAGGTGACGTGCTATATCATACTGTAGCCTGCAACTTGCATCACGATCTATGTAGGATTGGCTACCTGTAGATATATTTTAGGAAATTGACATGGTTCATGTGCCCAATGGACAGTGACTGAGCTCAAGCAAGTCACTTTCGGAGTTGAAAGTCTCAAAGACCTAGTAGCTGACTCTAACTAGCCTACCGAGTCTGAAAGAGTATGTAACACAGGAGGGGAAGAGAAAAGTAAAAACTATGCGACAATTGTTGATCATAGATACACAAGCTGTGAAGAGTTGTGGAACCCAAAAATGTGATGGGTTAGCCTAGCCTTACCTTGGTCCTATATGCAAGATGCAGCGCACTATTCAAGCCACATTACTTGGCCTGCCTGTCTTTAGCAGTGATTGCAATTCGAGGTTTCAAGCAAGACTTAAGTCCCTGTTGGTATAGGTAAAAAGTCATGTCCATGAGACAGACACGCCAGGCCACTACCTTAGCAGAGTAGCCTAGTATTCAAAATTTTAAAGTACTATAACCCTTTGGTGTTGAATAATCTCTGGGTTTAGAATTGTTATAGATTTACTCTTTTAGCCATGGACCAAGGCGAATATCAAAAACCTATCCATCTATAATAAGTAAGTAAACCACTGATGAAATAACTTCTGTGTACAAATAATGGAAGTAATATATAAATAAAGTTTGCAAGACAACAAGATAGTGATTAGCCAAACTGAGGAATATAACATAATCTCCATGGAGCTAGCAAAACAATGTAATTTACCCTGTTGTACCTCGCTTGCCCTGTCGTAGCCCGGAGCTCCTCGGTGATTCCAAAAGACCTTGCATCACCTTGCAGCATTCTGCACGGAATTCCTAGTTCGGGCTGATGGTTGGTAAGTCCAGTCCCAGTAAACAGCTTACTTCTGTTCAATCACCAAAGTCATTCTGTATGAGCCAAGTACGTAGCCCCTCCTGCGCTATGGCCTCTTCAAAAGGACGTAAGTATAGCCGCAGAGTACAAACCTTTTTCTGGTTTATGAAATTAAATATTCCATCCATTTCATAACCATCACCTCTCACTACCCACAAAAGGAACCAACAAATTCCAATCACCATGAAGCTATTCTCTATCTTGGCACTTGCTCTACTTTCAACCACTGCCCAGGCGCAGACTCTCCCAGACTATGCTAGAATAGGAAGTGCAAGCTTCTAGCTTCCACATAACGAAAAAACGACTTGAGGTTATAACGAAGGGCTAATCAATTCAAATCCATAGGCCTGTGGGGCTCCCAATGCCTATCGCGATATAGCTTACTTTTGCAACTGTCCAGCCGGAGTATGTAACGTTGATTTTCCGTTTGACCCCCAATCGTCCCAGGCTAATGATTTTCCTGTGCAGACACAAAGAGAGACACTAGTTGATAGGGTAAGCCGAGCTATTTCGCGAGAGAAATGCATGCATGCGGACTGGACTCACGGCTCCGTGGTTGCAAAATCAAATAAACATTGGCTAATTCTCATCTGCACCAATGTAGCAAGGGTATGCGTCCGTTGCGGTTTGTATCCCCGCATAAGGCAAGGAATAAGATGTTTGTTTGGGGTCTATCATAAAGGTTCTGGTTAGAGGGAGGTACACTGTTTAGGTCATTTGGCCTCTTATTCAACATGGAGGTTGGAGGGGTGGGGAGAAAAGCATAATTGGTAGTTCAAGTTCAACCTCCAGTACTGTGCACTTGGGCTTATCAACAAGCGTAGCAAATATTACGCACGTTACTACTGATTCAAATCCAAGGTAAAGCCTTGGTGCCATATGACGCAGGCTCATATGCTCTGCTCTATAATGTACGCGGTCTATAGACATAGACGCGTGCCCTGTATCTGAACAATCGATATGTGTATTTGTAGCTGATATGATAGGTGGTCATAGCACTTTGTAAACTACAGGGAAACAAAAGAGAAACTTCGATGACGTCTACACGTACAGTAAGTGAGCTGCATGAGCTGCAGGCCGTCACACCAGTAGTGTGCGCCACCTTACAAGTCTCAACACACCGAGGTTTCGTTCCCGAAATAATCCCTGATGCGACTACTCCTTATATCCTCGACGTAGCTGCAGCTACTTCCTTCAAGCTTCGCTTCACTCTGCACTGCCTTCCTTTCTTAGATCGCCGCATTTTCAATGCATATCCACGCGACGCAAGGTCAATAGCAAACCAGCCTTTCATGACTGCCTGCAGGTGAACCCAGATTTATATTAGACAATACTTGCTATGATAATGATATCACAAACATATGTCCAGTTGATAGCAAAGAAGATCCAGCTACCATCTGCAACCGCATCGCCGCTTACGTAGCTTGAGAGATAAACACTCGAGCGCCACATTTAGCATGGGCCTGCGACTGGCTTTGTAGAGTGAAAATCAATATTAAAGTCATCCTGGCCTGCGCGAATGGCAACACTCCATACTTATCAACCTGGTCGCTATGGGAATTTCTGTTTGAATTTGGTTGTTTTGTTGAGGACTTCACTCTCGCCCTGAAAGGCCTCACAGACCTGTCGTGGCAAATGATCTGAGTAAGTCTACCGAGAATGGTCATCTATAGCTTGATACTATATGCATGGTGCAACGCGCATACCTAGGCTATTAAAGCCGCAGTATCTGACATGCCTGTTTGCAGCGACGATTGCAACGTTAGGGCACAGGTATTACTCAAGACCCTATTGGCCTATGTAAAGAATGCGGGGGAGACGGATCTTTCATACCCATAGAAAGACGTCAGGCTGTCCACAGACTAACTGGTCCCTGAGTTAAGATTATGAAGCAGGGGAATTCTTCAATGAACAATAAGCCCTGACCTTACCTTTGCTTTAGGACAGGCCTACGCTTCTGACCATGTACTGAAGCAGATGTGTGATAACTAGGTCACCTATTCCACATCCTCTACCCACATATGATGGAGGCAATGCATAAGTAAACTCGCAAGATAGTGGCAAGCCAGAGAACATGAATCAACATGCATATGCAAACGGAATATTTTCATAATTGGTTATCAGTGAACAAACGTCTGCAGCTATTCTTGCTTTGCAATGAGCCGAACGCGCTCTACGACGGCCAGGAAACTCTACGCCTTATACCCAGAGGGAAAGTATTAGCATGTTAATGATCTATGGCATTCTATCTCGTACCTCAAGGCACAGGTATTGGATGCGGAGTTATTAGGGTTTGGGGTAATCCACTCGCGGTTACATCCGACAGAAACCATTGGTGGTCCCCCAGGCGCCAACCCAGGCAACATACCTATATACGCGCTCGTACCTACCTAACTACATCTATGGGGTCTTCAATCCACCTACTTTAGGTACTCCGTGCGGTCAAATCACATTATATGCGGTGCTCGCCCTAGCTCGCTGAGACTACCGTACCTTAGATAATAGGGAGAAGTGAAGTGAGGTGGTACCTCCCGTCGTCGCGGCAGAACCCAGTCAGTCCATAGCAGGGTGCGCGCCGTTCTTCTGATCTCTGGTCTGCGGCATAGTAAATGGTTCTTCGACCATAGCCGGGAGCTTGAAAGGTCTGAATTGGACAGAATGGAGGCAGCACAGTGATCCATATGACCACTATAGCTTCCTGAACCGGGCAGTGGATTTATACCATGCGCACTGTACTTGTACTAGGCATGGTCCTGTAATTCAGGGAATGCATTTAGAGCTACGAACTACTCTCAACAAGTCATCTGTTCGCTGCAATACTCATGACAATTTATGATTGTCATTATCATTAACCAGTCTAGCCCACTCAATTTCTTAAACTCAAATCCCCCTCCACAATCCCAGCAACCTCATCCAAGCCCCCCAGAACAAATCCCCTTTCCCTCAACTGCTTATAAAACGCACCCTCCAATCTGATCAACTCATGGCACAAAAACTCCCAATCAAGACTCATCCGCCCCGTATCCAGCGTTTCATGAAAGAGAGGCGGGACTCGCGAGCGCCAGTATCCGTCTCCTATATAAAGACCTAGAGTTTTCTGGAGCGTTGTCACATCGGTAATTGCCAGGAAGTCTGCGATTAGGAGGACGATATCTGTTGGGAGGCGATGGAGGGATGCCTTTTGTTGCTTGTGGGTTTGGTTTTGGGTGTGCTGGTTTAGATTGAGGTGCTTTTTGCGTCTGCGTCCGACTATTGCGCTTCGGATTATGACTTGGGCGCCTACTGATAGGAACGGGTCTAGAATGTATCCGCGGTCAGTGTCTAGCAGTGGACAAAGAAACGTAAACCTCTAAGGAAGAGGGATATCAAGTCACACTCACCATCTTTATCAACATACTGCGGCAACCACGCGGCCGTATGCTCATCAAACGTATAAACAGGCTTCTTCCAGTGCCGTTTACTCTTACAAATCAGCGCCTGTGCAATAATTTTGATATCTCCCCCCGTACAACTCCAGGCCTTGTGTGTGCGCAGCAATCGCCAGCGCTGGGAATGCACAACAAGACACGTAAGCCTGTCCTTGTCCTTGCCCTTGGCCCTGTACAGTGGGAATAAAAGCCTATTCTTTGGTGCTGCAGCGCTGTAGCAAGAAGCGCTTTCGTCCCAGGGTGCTTGGCGCGTGTAGAAGGCGAAGCCGTTCTCGTTGAATATTGATATTCCTGAGAGGCGGCAGATGTGTTTTTGGGGTTGGAGGAGGACTACTCAGGACTCCTTGCATTAGCAACCAATAAATAGCGTTGCTTTTCAAGGAGGGAGGGCAGGAGTGACACACTCAACCGATAACACCGAAACCACTCCGCCAAAAAGGGCCTTTTCGCCATTAGGGAGTCGTAAGTGTATACTCCAGCCTTAATACTCTCTTCAAACTCATTGGTTATAGGGGAGGAGTTGCAAATGTAGCAGAGGGGGCCGCTCTCCTCTCCGCCTGTCCTGACGGGCAGCTTGTCGGTTTCGTCGAGATCGGTTATGTCTCGTTTGTTGTCTATGTCGTTTAGTTCTCCCATGGTGTCGGCTTGCCTGTTGGGTTCGAGTCAATGGTAATATCCAGCTGCCCTTGATATCTAGAGACGACAAAATGAAATTCCTATTCGCCATCCGGGACTGCCTCCACTGGGGCTCTTTTGTAGCTTGCTGACTGTATAGAATCAATTATGCATGCGCGGCGAGCTGTGTCCAAACGTGGATCTTGCCATACCTAAACTCTGCTATATACGAGACTCTCTAGGTCAAGGGGATCTGAAACAATCGATCATAAAGACTTATAGACTATATGGTATTGAATAGTGACGGCACCGAGAATACCCGCGCGGCTTGCAATACAAGCAAGACTCAACCAAGCCAGTCAAACTGCCTAGGATAGGAGGCACTTTTGAAGCCCAACATAACCACAGCCACTATCGAATCCATTAGACAGAGTCACCAGAGCCTGTCAATTCGGGATTGCTCCTTGTCCAGGCACAAACAGCTCCCGCGAGAACTCCATCCTGCAAGCACATTCATACCCGGGTTAGTCAAAGACATGTAGGTACTTGAAGGTGTAGACCATGGATCACGAGGATTAACATAAACCGATTTGACTTGACTCACCGCATTGAGCCCCCAATCTATATATTACAGATGGAAACAATATTAAAGCCTACAACTTAGCTGTTTATTGCCTGTCATATAGTTTGTTTTAGTACTCTCTATCCCCTCTCTTGCAATAATGATTCCGGACTGTCAATTCAGCAGGCCGGTTAGAAATCACCCAAAATGCTCTTGTAACATTCCCTTGATACGCAATATTTAATGCTCAGCTCCAACCTCATCTGAGATTGGTGGAACCATCCTCGCCCGAAACATATTACCTGCCCGGGCGGGCAATTGAATGTGCTTTCCATGCTGGACTAGTCTATCCCTAACGGCAGCGCGGGTTCCTATTCACTCTTACTGCCTGGATCCCATGGGAATTTATGTCTTACTAACGGTGCCCGACCATCTAGTGGCTCTACAGTGGTTCAGGTATAGATTAGTATCACTGCTTAAGTATGACGTGGCAGTCTTTCCGTACCAAGTTTCTCCTAGGTAATACTGTGCATCTCGATGAATACCGCGTTGCTCTGTCAGGCTCCTCTTATGTGCACCCCCTATGAACCTGCTTGGATCTATATCATCAAGGACTATTTTGGCTCGCCATGGTTCTTATTTGCTTAAGTGTCAAGGTAGTCCAAACCACCAGCTATTAGTACACTTTACCAATTTCTAGACCCTTCAGCAAAATATATTATGAACTAGTAATACAAGTCTGCACAATATAGTACCAAGGAACAGAGCATCTGGCCATGGGCCTGGGAGTATAGCCACCTTGTATGTTCTCAAGGGCGTACACTGTCTTCAACAGTGGTAGACCTAGTATTAGACGATGGCTGCATCTCGGCCTTGTCGCCGCACCGCTGCATGACTAGATTAGAGTTTCCTAGCCACTAGCTCGGATTGAAGGGTACGACATGTTCCAGTCTACCTAGTCGCAGTGAATACCACCCTTGAGTTCTTCTCGTAGTCCCTCCTGGAATGCCATGCGGACTGGAGAGTGTAACATCATGCTAATAACACGGCATCCTGGAAGTAGTGCATTACACTGAAATCAATCATGCAAGACCATCTCCTCAAGCACCATATGCATCTCTCTACATTACAACTAGAATGTGAGGACCTGTGAAATCGACGCCGAAGTTGACAGCTACTAAGGCCATAAACGGCCGCAGTCCCACCCGTAACTCTCAAAGCAGTGAGCCACTGCTCTAACGTACCCCCGTGTTTTCGCCAAGCCGTTCTAGTCCCTCCCTGGGCCGATGTTGAATGAACGGCAGACGCTCAGTCTCAGCGAGCTTCAGTCCCTCTCAACTCGCGACCAAACTGACGCCGAAACCAGCCTCCTTCGCAGCCAGATTCAGCTGCCCCAAGGCCGACCCGTCTCATCAAGTGCTCTATAAAATGCTACCTTTTCCCTGATTCTTCTTTGTTCCTGCATTCACCCTTTCAACTTCCCTCCCTCGCCCGCCTTGACAATCTCGGCCCCAACCTGAAGCCCATTATTTCTAGATTCCAGTCCCTCTCTTCAATATCTCTATCTACCTACTAGATCCCGCAGGTTGTGGACAGCCATGCCGGAGACAATGATGAAAATGTTTTCCTCGCGGAGTTTCTGGAGGGCCTGGCCGAGCCGGAAATGCTGCATGGGGTCTTCGGTGTTGGACAGGGAGACCTGCACGATGAGGACGTTTTAACAGGTTGGTCTCTGGTTCAAATGCTGCGGGATATCAGTTAGCTATTCTTCTCATCCTGTTGTGTTGCAGGACTGCGACATACCGCACTTGAAGCCCGCCCAGACATCGTGGTCCAGTCCCGCTTGACCCCCTTAGCCTTGATCCCCGCCTCCTTAAACGCATAAAGCACCTTGGTTGCAACCTCCTTGCTACTGATGTTCGGATACGTATCCTCGTAGTAATGGCTTGGGAAGCCGTAGAAGCTGCCAATGGCAATAAACCATTAACTAATCATTTCGCACAGCCACCTCACTCAAATCCAAACCGAAAGCAAATAAATCTTAAGATATCTGTGTGTGCCTCCTAGGCGCCATCAAAGCCCGGTGTGGGTTTGCACGAAAGGAGCTTTTGGACCATGTCCCCATCGTTCACAGCGTGCACTATAAAAGGCATGCTGATTTCGGGCTGGATAAATGCAATCGGAGCAAGGAAGGGTATATCTGCCCCAAGGCTCTCAACCTCCTCACTAGGACCGAGATTGCACCGTTCATTCAGCCCCGGCATCTTTCCGAGACGGTTAGCGGATTGAAAAACCAAAACGGGTTCGTCCACACCGAATGCAGCGTCACGGAATGCAAATTCGATTATGATGCAAGTTTTAAAATCACTTCCGAAAACTTCCATCTTCCACGATGCGAGCAGACATGCCTCAAGATCAAACGGCCCGATGATAGTCTGGGACAGTTTAACAAAATCATCACTGAGAAAGATATGCCTGCGGTGAACGTTGACTATTCACCCGAAACCAAAAATGCCTGGTGGGTGAAAGCAGGCGGCGAGACGTTAGCCGTCTCTCATGTTTGGAGGGACGGGATACATGGAACAAGAGACGAGGGACTGAATGCCTGCATCCACGATCTCCTTGTCCAGATTGCCAAAAATGAGGGTTGTACCAGCTATTGGATCGACTGCGCTACAATACCGGAAGCCAACGTCGAATCTGGACACGACACGACGCGGAGTACAATGATCCAAATGATCAACAAAACATTCTACAATGCACGCATTGTGCTGTGTTGGGACAAGAGTTTCACTACTTCAGACACAGATGCTGGGAAGGCATTGCTGTCGCTGATTGTCTCCCCCTGGCATCGGCGGGCATGGACTTTACTGGAGGGAAATAGAGCCCAATTCGACCGGATGCGCTTTCTCCGATGGAAGGAAGACAAAGAATGTGGTTTTGAGCTCTTTCAATTGCACCGGCATGTTCTGTCGGCCTTCGGGCTAGATACAGTGGTGCCATTATGGATTCAGTCGGCGCTTGTCGAGCTTCTACCTTATGCTGAGGTCAGATTGAGTATGGAAGCAGCGGGACTCCTGTTGAGTGGACGGCATGCCACCCGAACTGGCGACTCCGAGACAATTTGGGGCCTACTCTGCCCGGCTATGGCCATCGCCGATGTGAACGATCTTCAATTCAATGATCCTTACTTTTATGCCAAGGGGAAAGCTGACGTCGCCTTCCTGAGCTCCAACGCGACCCGCTTTCGAACCAATGGCTTTTCACGGTCCTGGAGGCCTGGGAAGACCGATGCCACTGTCTGGGTCCGCACAGCGTATGGAGGCATTGAAGCTGATATTGAAGAAGACGCGAATGGAAAGAGTTTAAGATGCGATTGGTGGGTAAAAATTTACGAAACGCAGGCTGAACATCGGATGTTGAAGGATCTCATTCGTCCGAAGCAACCAGAGGGATTTGGCAGTATGGAAATCCTGTCATATTTGAAGAAAAATTGGTCTTTCAATGCACATTTTGCACTCATTTGCCCGATTCTAAAAGGGGACCCAATGATTCCCACGGAAACGGACGGCGACAGGCGTTCCGTCCCACAGGTGAAAGGGGCTTGTTCAACAGCGAATCGATCATGCCCCGATCGCCGAGATAGAGTGTTCAAATGGTTGCGTTCTCGTGGACGGCGACGAGCATGCAGCCTGTATGAACCTCGCGGTTCCGCAGGTACAGTGGCGATCGTTTTATCTGGACAAATTGCGAGCACAAGAAGGAAACACTTCCGACCAAGAGAAGGACTCCCTTTCCAATGCAGCCTAGGCTGAGTAGGACTGCCCCAGTGCCTGCGGCAAGGAAAAGCTGCGCGGCTACCTGGAGGCGATGGCTCCAGGGGCGATGTAGGATGCTGGGGGTTCTTGCCTTTTTTCCACGCTGCGACACGAAGACAATATCGAGCTGCTGCGCGCGTCCATACATTCGCTTCCGCTGCACCAGCTCTCCTATCCGATCGCCGCAGTGCACCTCACTCTTTGCTGCTGCTAGAGAACCATGGGAAATGACATCTGGTGGGAATCGGGCCAAGAGCTCGGCCTTATGCTCTATAATCCAGTCGTTTAGATCCTCCTGTGTAATCTCTGGGGTGGCTGTCCCATTGCCGAAGGCATTCGCTGCAACACTTGCCGCTGCGGCGCTGTTATAACAGGGAAAGACACTGCCCCATTGTACATCGTACACTCTGAGTGGATCTCCCGTCGCACTAGCGGTGTCAAGGAAAATGTCTCGTTCACGTAGGAGCTTTGCGACGCTGCCCAGCTCCCAGCCCACTCGGCAACTATGTCCGGGATGTCTGGCAAGCTTGCCCAAAATGTGAGGAAGAGTGTCCCATGGGACCAACCGTCCCGATTGCTGACTTCGGTGGCATGGGACTTTGCTGTGAGCAACGAAAACAGTACTGCCACTGCTAAAGTCGGTGCTAGGCGATCCAACAGGTGGTAAGCCCTCCATGTGCGCGTCATTCTAGGTGAGGGTGACTCTGTAATCTGCTTAGACTTCATCGCATATCAAGGTGTTCTGAGCTGAAAGTATATGGACGAACGATCAAAAACATAAGGAGCAGGCCTCACCCATCCTTATTATTCTTCTTCTTATTTGTGTCTTCTTTCTTTCTCTTTTTTTTTTTTTTTTCTTTTCTTAAGCGTGACTGGGGCGCCGTCAGACTCCATTGTGCCTGGCTTTTGACAAATCGTAACGTGTAGAACAGGGGTCCGGAACAAACAATTAGTTCTTTACCAGCCTGAACCTTATCCTTGTTGCTAGTAGAAGGACGTATATTTGCGAGACTAATCTCTAGTTTGGAAGTTGAGTGGGTGTATTTATGGCAGCTCTCAAAACAAGAGAAAAAGAAAAGAAAAAGAAAAGAGAGAAGGAGAGAGAAGAAGATGATAAGAGCAAGAGTAAATAATTCATTAGGAGGGTAAAATGCACATCAGCATCATGGATTCGATTGATACTCAACGCCATTTGTGAAAGGTTGAAGCAGCTGACCGGTTGCATACCACCGACATATCAGCTCTGTCCAAGTCTCCAGCAACGTCCCTGCCAGCAAGATCCTTGTCGTTATTTGTATTTCTGACCCGCGACAGGCGACGAGGAATCTCTTGCCCCTCATTCAGCTCACATCAGGAGATTGAAAACAAACTATCTCCCTGCCCGTGTCGGATTTTTCGATCTCTCCCAATTACGTCCCCTCCGTTTCATCTGCACTGGTGTTATATTGGGCTTGATATTGAAAGATGCGATTGTCATGGGCTTGGATAATACTTCTCTGCCTGGCGGAATTGGCCTTCGAATACCGCCTGGAAAAGAAGAAAAAGAAGAAGCTGATTATCGATACTGATTTATTCAGCGATGTAGAGTAAGTAGTACATTCCGACTGAAAGTTTTCGCCATCCACTCAATACTCTCCATCTTCTAGCGACACGGCGGCCCTTCTCCTGGCCTGCACGCACCCAGAAGTCGACCTGCTCGGAGTAAATGTGAATTATCCATCGACATATTCTGGCTTGGCGGCTTCCAGCATCCTTGGCTATTACGGCTTTTCGCATCTTCCAATCGGCCTCACACGGCCTTTCACGAACGCGACCTTTTTCGACCACTATGCATATCAGCATGGAGAATACGCGAGCAAGTTGGCCTATCATTGGCGTGAGTACGCCGCTCTTTCCTGGATAGATGTTAGCTCGACCTCAGATCCCGTGGATTTGTACCGCCGGCTATTGTCACACGAGGAAGATCGGACGGTGACAATTGCCAGTATTGGGTTCTTGGATAATGTAAAAATTCTTCCACCCTATGAAATACCCGACCATGTAACTAACGTTGACCCCCATTACCGCCTGCTAGCTTTCCGGCCTGCTTTCATCTGCGCCAGACTTATACTCCTCTCTACCCGGGAGAGAGCTGGTAGAAGAGAAGGTCTCTGAGCTTGTGATCATGGGTGGGCAATACCCTTCTGGTCAAGAATTCAATTTTGCCGGACACAACGCCACAGCTGCAGCTCATGTTGTGAATGCCTGGCCCGGGCGTATTACGTTCTCCGGCTTCGAGATGGGACAGGACGTCTACTCAGGAGCCGACCTCATGGTGAATGGCCCAGAGAACGATCCGATTAATGCAGCTTACCGGTGGTACAAGTCCGTTTCCCCCGCCTACTATACTCTCTGGTCTTGGGGCACCACTAACGAGGTCTTCAGTGGTTATAATATCCCTCGAGAGTCTTGGGATCCGCTCACTGTCCTCTACGCTATCAACGGGCTCGGAGATATTTTTGCATTTGGAAATGAGGGGGGTCATAATTATGTATATCCCAACGGGACGAACGTGTGGCAACCAGAGGATAAGTTAGAGGGCTCTCATAGTTATCTGAAGCTGAAAGTGGGCACGTCCGTGGCTGGGGCTCTTCTCGATAAGCTTTTTCTCCATGGCGCTTTGAATGTTGCGAAATGCTCATGTCAAGAAGGTCCATTGAAGAGCCCTATTTCATAATTAACACATGTTTCAAGTAGACAAATCTGGTCTATTGACACCCATATCATCCTTGACTTCCAGCCGTTCTGTCCATAGTGGGAGCAATAACAGTTTCAATGAGTCTAGTCAATGCAATCTCTTTTCTCGATTTATAGATTCATTCTAGCAACTTACTTTGTGCTGGTGCGACAAGATCCTTGTTATTGACAAGATGAGGTCCAGGAGAGTAGTACTATTAGAATAAAGATAATCGGTGTGGGTTATTTATAAAAAAAAAAAAAAAGAACAGAAAGAGAAGAAGCAAAAAAGACACCCACCAGCGCACGGCAGCGACCGTGGCAGACTTTCAGCAGATTTGTATAATTCTGTTGTTATTACACTCAGACGAGGCCTGCAGGGTATGAGGAATCGCATGTGACATTGCGGGGTGGGCAGAGAAGGCAATTATATCTGGCCAACCATTGTTGCCACAGAATGGTATTTAACCAGCCCATTTTCGCAGCATATCAAAAATCTCTCCTGAGAATTAGGATCCTTGGAATTAACTTCGTGGCCTTTAAGTACATACTCACAGTACTTCGGTATCAATCCACTATTACCTCACAGTACAGTAAGATGCCAAAATTGAACTCTATGGATGGAAAGACCATATTTGAAATCGAATGAGAGACTCTCCTCAGCAGTAGAATCCTAGACATTTCCGGAACTGGCACGGCTTGCAGGTACCGTCTCGTCAGCTGCACCGACTTCGTCGACAGCAGGAAGCTGACCATCCATGAATACACCGACTTCCCTCAGGTCCCGTTTGCCGCGGTGTCCTATGTCTGGCGTGGTAACACTCCCGGTAAAGGCTTTGATGGGCGCGTATTCAATGTGCCAGTTCCGAACACCGAAGGGGCCGAACCAGGGGACCCCATCGGGGTTGATGTCCTGCACGAGGCCTGTGTTGCATCTAGAGCTTATGGAGCGACACACATCTGGATTGACCGGCTCTGCATCATGCAAAAGTGCAAGGCTGATAAAAGATGGCAGATTTCTCAGATGTACAAGATGTACAGAGACTGCTGCATCTGCATCGTCGCACCTGGAGGCGTACAATGTCTTGTGCGTCTCGATGAAGAAACCCATTGGATTCACCGCGGCTGGACATTACAGGAGGCAGTAGCGCCGCCACGTGTTATGGTACTGTTTCTGTGGATGCTCAGCTCTCTTCCAGCACATGCTGGCGATACCCAGGGACAAATTGAGGAGGTGACCAAGATGAAATCGGCAATGGCCTCCTTGTCGCTCCTCGTTGATGCTTGCACTACCGGCACTCTTTCGGTTGTGAATGGAGAGACACGGCTGCTACTAGAAGTCAAGCTGTTCAGCTCATACCCTGCGGACAGATCATACAATGATTTTCCGTTCTGGCGCGCAACACGCAGAGTGTTCTCCCCAAACGTCGGTGCTCTTGCCCGCATTATGTCGCCAGATCTCGACCAGGACGCCAAGGGCCATTCAATCTGGCAGAGCGCACTTATGCGCACGTCATCTCGTCCCGTCGACATGGTCTTTAGCATTATGGGGCTGTTTGGTGTCACGCTGGACACTTCACAGTTCCACGAACAGGACCGTGTTGGGGCCACAATTGCGCTCGCACGAGCGATTCTGGAGAACGGGGGACGGGCAACCTGGCTGGCCACAGCCTTCCGTATCGCGCCATCGTCACAAATTTCTACCTTCTCTAGGTTTCCTCGCACCTCAGTCTCCGGAAAGGCGTTTGTGAGAGTGGCCACAGGATTGCAGGAAGTTTCGACCCTCATGGAGAACGAATACCCTGTAACCTCAGTGCTGGTTCCCATGCCCTGCGGCTCGATGGACGATCAAGGTTACCTAACCTGCATTGCGAGAGCCGTTCTCATTCAGCCTCTCCCCGCTATACCCGAGTCCACTGAAGCTGATCATGCGATACCCTCTCATTTGCAAGCCTTGGATGATTCTTGGTGGGAGTTCAAAGAGAGCGCTCACACCGGGCACAGAGAAGCGTTTGCAGTGCTACTCGGCTTTTTCGTAGGTTACTACCCAGGGGGTACACCTGCACACGACGCAAAGAACATCCGCGCCATGATCATCGAGGAGCACGGGTCGAGGAAGTTCCACGTGCGATCGTACCTGATGCTCAGTAACACTCTTCGGGCTTGGGTTAAAACTTGGCCCAAGCAAACATTCAACATTGGTGGACCTGCGTTGGGGGCCAGTGAAGATCTGGGAGAGGAATTGCCTCTTGTCTCTTCGGCCACGGAGCCTTATCTTAATAATCCAACTAGCGCACCGCGTAGTGCTGTTCCTACCTTGGCAGATGTAGCCATTCGTCGCGCTCGATGGGCCGTTCGACAGGAGACACTGGAACAAGAGTATGCGGAGCCTAAACAAACTAGCTTGCGTTAGTTAGCTTTCTATGCTTAGAAGCTTTCCAGTGCTGTTTTCTTTTGTTTTATTTTCATACTTTCTTAGAACATTTATTTCTCAACCAAGCAGACTCGCGGCCAATGAAAGCCTGCTTTATTAAAACCTGGATCGTCGGAAAGTACGAGCAAAGAGTCTCACAGGTGAACGAAGATGCGTTGGGCGCGTGAAACCTGAAGCACTAGCGCCTTCAGCGCAGCGCTTCAGCCTCAGAGAAGGGCTAACAATCAAGTCTCGGAAATAAGATCAATGAGGCAAGTCCATCCTAAACAAGTATATCTCAGGTCCATGAGAGGGTACCACCTACACCGCAAGCCACACGACCGATCTGGATTAAGCCCAAATCAGACATAGGCTTGTGGTCTGAACACCTAAAAGGTCAGAGGGGGAAGAGCAAAGACCTAAGATGGTAGGTCCAGACGCTGATGACTTGGGTCATAAGATCTGGTGCGTAGGCTGATTGACACAGCACCAAAAATGCCAGACCCTGCGCTCCCGGCCAGGCCGGTCGTCAGACCGCGGTCGTACAACCACCATAGACGGAGGACCACTAACTGGTGTCTACGGCAGGTGCAAGACCAAGACAGTCGTCTGCCTACATGGTTGCGGCCCGTCTGGCCTGCCAACCACCCCAATTTCACTAAGTCTTCCAGTTCCTTCGCGTCAGAATTCCACTTCGCGTGTGATTAACTCTATTGTGTCTTCGTCCACCGCAAGCTCTCCGCCGAAATTTATAAAGATTTTATTTATATTATCCTTTATTACCGCCTTAAAACACTAGGCCAGGGTAAGTTTTTGCAGGTTCTTATCTTAGAACATGGTCTAATGGTTTTTTGCCTCTTTCCTTGCCACGCGTTCCACCTGTAATAGGTTGGATTGTTCAATAAGGACTCCATGCACCGTCTTCCAATGTCCATTCTTTTCTCGGGCGCAAAACACAATAGTAACAGGTTGAGAATCCGCCTCTGAGCGTGCTCGACTGGGCTGCACATCCTGCGGCAATCGGGCGGCTATTTATGCCAGTATTTTTCTTCCACGTCGCCCTGTCTTTCCTGAAATTGCATCCTTTCGCGTTTGAATGGGACCAGCCGACGGGGCTCCGGCGTTTAATCTTAAATTATTTTTTAGGGTAATATGGATTGTGCCATTTATTTCTAGCAGACTAAAATATTTTTGCGATAGACATGACAAGATGCTAAGTCACTATCAGGTCCTTTCTAAAACTTATAAAGATGGTGAAATTACTATTATTAATTACTGCGCGAACGCACTTATCAACAGCAACTTTATATAGTTAACAATTGTAAAAGCGCGCATATTAGCTAGGATCTCGTGCATATTAGTTAGCAATAATCTACGCCCCAGCAAGTTAAGTAGGGCTTATAGAGGCCATATTTATCTTTTTCCATGCCTGTTACTTATAGACATAAAATATAACTGTGACCCTTTACTCTAGTTACACTTTACTAGAAAGACCTTTATGCATGCTTCGAGGGTGAAGAGCAGGAACTTCCAGAGTTGGTCTTCCCCGATCTTCTGCTACTGCCGGGTCTGTTGGCTCTTCCACCACAGGAACATCAAATAGAGAACCCTCGCCTTCAGGCCTTTCAAATGCCTGCCACTGAGCCTGTTCTAGATCGAGTAAATCTGCTCTATGTCTTTTGGTCCCCTGTTAAGAAAGCACAAGTTTAACAGCACCCGCCGTGGTCCCACCCCTAATACTTCAAACACTGCCTAGATAATTAACAGCAGCCAGCTCCAATTCAGGACGTTCCTGCTGTCTATTATAGTCAGGAATCACACTTTCACCACCTAGCTGGCTTCCCTCTTCCCGCAATCGTGTAATCAGACTCGGCAAGTCAGCGGGAAGCTTAGTTACAGGCCGGGAGGCATGATCCTCCA
This sequence comes from Aspergillus stella-maris, assembly GCF_047715825.1. NCBI lineage: Eukaryota > Fungi > Ascomycota > Eurotiomycetes > Eurotiales > Aspergillaceae > Aspergillus > Aspergillus stella-maris. The sequence goes on along the minus strand of NW_027396825.1, from coordinate 138,380 downwards.
TAGCCCCAGGTGTTTGGAGCTGAGCAAGAGCATCTACGCGCTCCCGAGCTACTTAATCTTCTTGGAGGAGTTCTTTACCCGTTTCTATGCTAAGCTCCGTTCTTCCATTTGCCATTTGCTCTCCTGCTATTCCTTCCTAAGCCTTAGCTGGTAATAGTCCTCCAGAAACCTCTTTGGGGCATTCCAGCTTGTTAAGTGGCCAAGTTATTTCCTGCTCTATGTGCTCTGTGATTAGTTGCAACAGACCTAGTCCAAGCTAATGCTTAGTGCTTGAGTTTAAGTTGGTCATGCCTCCCTGCGCGGTTGACTGGCCTTGAGTGGCAAGTAATCTTTTGATTGCTTTGTGGTTGCCCTTCTATGTAGTATTATATGGTTTTTATTTTGCATTCCTACTCTTTCTTTGCGATGTGGGCGGCATAATGCTTGACTGGTGGGATAATATAGTTGGCGTCCCAAGGCAATACTGCACTGATTGGTTCTGTGCTAAGAAGTCTATATCCACTTCCACTTCCACCGCACCTGCTCCCTTGTTTGTTATTCTCTTTATATCTGTATCCCATGGTGCCCTTAAAGTTTAATAATTTATAGTAGCCGCGTCCTCCAACACAGGGCTCCTATCCACTGCTCGGCTAAGTAGGTCCTCTTCATCAATCTCTGTACAATCTCTTTCCTTACTATCGGAATCCATTCCTCTACTCTGTTGTTCGACATCCTCTGCTCGGGGTTGATCTTCCGCGCCAGAGCTATCCCAATACATATCCATAACCTTAGAGATAGTGGAGGCCTCTTCTATTGAACCTTGACTGGAAGACTTTTAGGGGAGGAGAGGGTCGTGCTCTACCGCCTGCTGCTTTTCTTGCTATTAACGCCGTCTATTTTCTTGCCTTGGATGTTGTTCGTCGGGAGTTTCCGACTGATCCCGACGGTCATTTGAATGACTCCTTATTAAAGTCGGTTCTCGACATATGGTCGTAGGCCGATTCCTGTTGTAATCTCGGCACATCGCTTGGGACAAACAAAGGTAAAAGAGGATCATTGGATAACAATTGCCCCTGTGAAGTACTTTGTGAGGTTGTTAGGAAGAACTTGCCAAAAAAAGGCATAGTAAACGCTTCGTCTCACCTCCAGGGACGAGAGCCGGGCGGGCGGTGATGACAATACGGTACGGAGGCCTATTTGAACAAAAGGATAGAAACTCACGTGGCCGGTAAACGCTAGTATTCTGCCTGCAGAATACCCATCTAATTGTACATGCTTTATGTTACCAAATGGCTACTTATCCTAAGCACGAATGCAAAGGTGCAAGCTTTACTTTGGTTATGGAATAATTGGATTGTCCTCCTTGCCTTCCTTAATAATCTCTGGAGCTTGTGCTGGGCTTTAGCTAGAAGAACTGTCTCTATACCATGGTCTAATTATACAAAGCGAGGCTGCTGCTAGGTAATTTAAAGGGTATTCAGGAACTAGCAAAGGACATTAACAGCTGTACAAGAGCTGATTCCAACATAGATCCAGATAACATAGCAAGAATAGGCATCAATTGCTGCATATATCTTGATTCCGTACAGGGCAAGCTTTAAATAGCCATGAGTAGACCATATTGTCAAGGTGCGGGCTCGGGAATGCAGTTAGAACAGGATAACAAAGTAGATACATGGTCAGAATGCAGGATCAGGCTATTAGACAGGCGCTTAGTATAACCAGACATTGCTCAGGAATGGGATTGATGTTGGCGTTAAGGAAGTATTGGTCAGCCAGGCGGTCAGAACAGGCAGAATCTCGCGATACTCATTCCGCGCACCGTGCCCGGAATGAGGCTCTAGGCTGGCACCGTGACACATATAAAGTTAGGCCCAGGAACAATATAAGCTCCACGATAGTGTTAAAGATCTTGTAGACGGTGTTATACAGCATGAGGTACAAGGTCTTGGTAAATTCTAAAGCATTGGTCCCTTGTATATAATTAGACTTGTGTAGATATATATATCCATCACGTACCAGGAGATTATAAACCCGTGACTTTAAATATGTTGTAGAGCCATTTGTTAAGGTACGGGCTCAGGAGTGTATTTAGAACAGACTAACAAAGTAGATACACGGGCAGAACGCAGGATCAGGCTATAAGAGAGGCGCTTAGTGTAACAAGATGTTGCTCAAAGATCAGGAACAGGATTAACATCAGAGTTAAGGAAGTATCGGTCATCCAGGCGGTCAGAACAGGCAGAATATCGCGATCCTCATCCCGGGCACGGTGCCCGGAATAAGGTCTCAGATTTCAAGTACCCAGGTACTTGAAATGCACGTGACCTCTATTGGTCAGCCAAGCGGTCAGAACAGGCCGATTGCTAGACAAGGCATTCTGGCTTGTACAAGGACACAAATGTAGTGGTGAGCTGACAAGGCAGGCAAGCGGGAGGTAAGGCGGTATACAGAAAATTTCAGATCACGTGGGTTTTTATCCTTTTGTTCAAATAGGCCTCCGTAATACGGTGTACGGGGCCGGCTATCCCGGAAACGGACAAACTGTACTTCTAAACAAACTAACTGGAAACGGGAATTCACAGCTCCTCGCTTTACATGCCAAATGCCAACTATCAGTCCAAGAATAAGAGCGCAAATCCGTCCATCCCGTCCATGGTTCATTCGCCGAGCCGATTGTCTTGAGTTTCAGTCACCTCAAGACTGACCCCCTTCTTCTTTCGTCAGGAAATACATTCCGACGCCGGGCCCGTGCCCCGATACAGGATTTGGTTGATTGATTAAGCCAACGTTATAATTGTACGCTGGATATAATCACTCATAGACAGAAATCTCTTGTGCCAACCAGGGTTGGTGATATTCATTGGGGTTATGGTGATTCTACGTGTCCCAGTGATGTTAGGTAATTCGCCCTCGAGGTGAGAACAGCTAGTGCGCCCTGAGTCGTGTTTACATTGCTTTTGTGAAGACGAATTTGTGAGATAGAAGTATGTAACGAGTATGGTTAAGCTGATGGATGATATATAGGTAGATATCGAGGGGCACAGGGTAGCGCTGGTTTGGTACCTTACAGTATCCCCCAGATTGTTCCATCTTGGCTACCTGCCTTGTCGAATGGCGAAGATTCAATCTGATTGGTGACTATGATGTTGGCGTTTTTAGTTATTCTAAATGCCACCCATAGGACCTGCGATGCGCGGCTTATCTGGATTAATGAGGGTAGACTTATTCTGCCAGTTAGGTCTCAAGGTCGATCAACAGTAAGCTTCTTCTTCTTGCCCTTGTCTTCAAGCGGCTCAGGAAACACCAAGCTTAGTTGCACCATGCTCGTGAATAAGATTCGGTGTCTTGCAACATGGCCAAAGTTAGGGCACCGCCATCATATGACCGCGGCGGCCGCAGTCTGACATCGCCCGCGGTTGGATCAACGCCACGTCTGATTCGCGGGCGTCAGTTCGCTGGGTTTTCCTGAGAAATACGTCATACGCGAAACCGGCCATAAGCCAGCAGTAGCACCCTCTGCACTCAAAGCCAAGCTCAGACCATCAGCTAGTTAGTGCCGCAAATCCTTTGTGCTGACTGCTGACCTGACCAGAACACGGCCCGCTGGAGTAATTAGCAGTTAGGTAGCTGGGGGCCAACAGCAACTCCATAGCTAAGCGTGGCTGTGATACCCCTGACAGCTTCCAATTTCCATTAAAATCACACGTGGCAAACTAAGATGAAGTTTTTCCCTCCCTAACCTTCCAGATCCTACACCAAAGTACAAACACCATTCGGCTATCTTGGCTGTCTCAAAGTCTGTGCTAGGTTCATCGGTTCCATCCGAGATAAATTGGATAGAGCGGTGATTGGCTGTAGCGAGTGGAGGTGGCTTACACTAAATCCCATCGCAGCTGAAAATTGACGCGAGAGCCAATGGCGATCATTATGAACAGCGTTATTGCAGTGGAGATTGTGTGGGGAGAGTATACCGCTGGTCACCTGCAGAGGGCTTAAGGGGGATGGTGCAGCTTGTGCAAGCCGTCTGGGGGCCTGGGAATGGAGATGGACTCGTCAGCTCATCTTATAAAGTTATAACTGGCTTTCTCGCTTTCTTTGAATGACTTGTTGACTTTCTCCTCTTGAACTTGACATTAAAGTCTGGTAACCAAACTACACCCAGCGGCCTATAATAACTCCGCATTCCATTCCCCTGAACTGCAGGGCTGAACGCATTCTGCATATAAACCTGGACCAGGATTCCCATTTGCCTTGGTCAGTCTGCAAGTCGAGTAACACAACTTCTTGGTCTTGGTCTTGGTCTTTGCCGTGTGCAGGGTGGTCTGTGCCTTGATCATCTCACTCGTCCCGTCCGACTACGTCAGCTTGTCGTTGAGCTCCAGCTCCCAAGCAACCTACCTTGGTTGCTACCTGAAGCTGGTTCTGCATATATCCGGGGCTATTTTATCTAGCTGATAGATTACCAAAATTACCTTTGACCGATCGCAACATCAACCAAATCGAGACTCAAAATGCCGTTTCTCCACAAGTTCGCTTCCCCGCTTTTCCGCTCCCGCTCGTCCAGGTCGCCATCGCGAGACTCGACCCCGTCATCCAAGAATGTCGCATACTCTCCTGTTAGTCAATCCGATCAGGTACAGCTGCAGACAAAGACGCAGACGCACAAGCCCGACTCTTACTTTGGCAAACCGAACCCCGCATCTACCGTCCAAGAACTGGAAACACAGACACAAGCGCAGTTTATCTACGAGGACATCAACCCCCCCACTGGGCTTGAACATCTCGCTTCAACACAAGTTCTTCCACAATCGCTTTCAACCTCACAACTATCCTCAACAATCTCCCTCCACTCACAAACACCAACAGGCCCAGACCCAACAATGTTGAGCGAAACAACCTCTACCACATTACCCCCCTACAACGACGTAAGTGGCTCCGTCGTCGTCGACACAGAGGGATACCCGCGCTTCCTCACGCCAGATGAACAACAAGAAAGGGAAAGTACACTCCAGAAAGCGGTTCATGAGCGCATGATGGGGTTGCCTAGACGGACGGAGTTTACCTGGGAGGTTCAGGGGGGGCCGGTTTTGCCGAGGTATGAGGGGCCTGGATCTACGCTGGCACAATCTGTGGGGGAAGGGGCGGAGGTTGGGGTTGGGGGTGGAGAGAAGCGGTGATCTTATGAAACAGAGATCCAGATGGAAGTCTTTCACGGTTGGCGCATTGAGATTGGGATTGGGAGCTCGCGATTTCAACGGGTAGGCGATAAGGGCGACTTTGCATTTGCATTGACGGCCGGGTAGCATTCAATGGGCAGCATTTTCTCTTCTGCGACAGGCGAGATGTTGGGGGTTAAGGCATTGGCTTCTTGAGGGTGCAACCAAGTTGGGGGTGTTGACTTTCGTTTCTGGCATCGCTCGGCACTTTTCTATTATCCTCTATCTCTTTCTTTTCTTTATCGTTCGTGATACCTCAGCATTGCATTTTGACAGATGCGCTCGCTATGCATGCATTCTATATTTCTTTCATTGTACATACTTGAAAACCTGACCTATTTACACCACCTCAACCAAGTCTATTTTTGCCATCGTACCTCCCTGAAATCATACAACTCTACCCCCTAAAAAGCCTCAATCCCCCCTCAACCGCATCCTCATCCTCACTCTCCCCTCCACCAATCCCCTCTCCATCATCCGAATCCTCCCCAAGGAAACCAGCCGCACTCCTCCCCAACAAACTAGCAAAGAACTCCTCGCGTGCGCGCCCAGTCCACGTCCCGGTATCCTCAGGCGCCATGAAATTCTGCAATTTCTCATGAACATCGAACCGCATCTTCCTTCCCTTGGACGCGCGCGTGTCAACGTCCCGCTTGACTTTATCCTTGCGCATCCCGGTGACGTGGTGCGTGCGCGACGGGAGGATGTTCATGTTTAGATGCAGTGTGTCGAGGCCGTTTGTGATACTGTCTGATGAAGACATGCGTTGACTTACGAGGTCGCGGAGGAGGGATTGGTAGGTTGCTGTGTCGTCGTAAATGTACACCGAGTCTTGCGATGAGGGATCGGAAGATATGCGTGCTTTCTTCGCCGCGCGCAAGTCGGCAGTCTCACTTGCGACGTGTGCATCTAGCACTGCAGTAATGGTTTGTTGTTGCGCATTCGAACCAAGGAGTTTCCCCTTTGAATTCGCGAGCGTTGAACCGCTGGAGTTGCGGACCTTCAGGGACCATTTGTCTAATATCGCGCGGCGGTGTTGGAGGGAGGGGGTTTCGAGGTCCGTCATGCGCGTCCAGAGGGTTGATGTGGGTGTTGCTTGTGTTGGCGGGGAAGGACGCTTGCGTTTCTTGTTTTCGTCGGAGTCGGGGTTTTGCGCGTCGACGAGGGTAAGGCGTAGCTCTTCGAGGGTGGACCAGAGTGTTAGAGCGGCGGATTCTGCGGATTTGAGGGCTTCGCTGTCCACGTCTCCCTTCTCTGCAGTAGCGAGTTGGTTCGAGGCAGTCAGACCCTTCTGCAATTTAATGCGGGCATTTAGGAGAGCGTCAAATGTTGCGCGCTGCTGCTTGACTGCTTTACCCTTTGTAGCGTCGACTTTTGAGGCGGCGGAGAGGGTCGCCGCGATGGACTTTTGGTCTGTGGCCATTAGGGCGCGGAGTTCGGAGCGGTCGTCGTCTGCGGAGGTAGAGGGTTTGGAGAGTTTGGACTTGGACTTGGCTTTGAGGGTTGGTCTTGCGGATGCTTCGTCGGAGTCTTCTTCGGATTCGTCGTCGTCGTCGTCGTCGTCGAGGTCCTCATCGGAGCCTTCTTCATCGGAATCGTCCTCGTCCTCATCTTCATCCTCGTCGAAGTCGCCGATATTGTCTTCGTCTTCATCCTCCTCTGACCCGTCTGTATCCATGCCATCTAATTCCTCGACCTTCTTCTTCTTTCCGCCGGCCTTTAACTTCGCCGGTCTCTCATCTTCGCTCTCAGAGATATCCTCGTCCTCATCTTCCTCATCATCTTCACTCCCCTCATCACTAGACCTCAAACCGAACGGGTCATCATCATCGCTCTCCTCCATCAGGGCATCACGACTAACGCGCGACCCGGCATATTGCTTCCCCAGCGACACCGGGTCCTCATTGCGGAGTTTTCCCTTCCTATAAACGAAATAATTAATACTCTCAACCCCAACAGAGACCGAGTAGAAAGCTAGCATACCCAACAGCCTGATAATGTCCCCGTCCAGAATCCGCATCCTTCACGGGGCCGTCATCCTCATCGCTGGTGTTTCCGCCGCGCTCGATGTCCTCGGGGTCGTAGTCTGCGACAAGCAAAGGAATCAGTCAGTGACTCGTGCGTTCTTTTCTCCGTGAGTACAGTGTAAAGAGGAGGGAACATACCCCTCGGCGTAACATCCTCCAACTCAGCAATCTGCTCGGCGAGCGACTTGGGCGCCATCTTGCTCGATAAAATGTGTATAAGAGTAAAGTAGACTAAGCAAAAATTATTTTTCTGCCGCGGGATTCTTTTCGTTATGGAGACGGGCGGTGAGTGGGCAGCTACTCCACCTGCTCCGGACTCTGGGTGCCACTATTGGATGGGAAGAATTAGCGGTGAGATGTAGACCGGCAGTATCGCGCATTCATCGCCCGCGGCTTCAAGCTGAGGGAGCTCCGTTATCTACATCAACTATCAACATTCAAGACAATGGCAATGGCGACGAAGACAAGCAGACGGCTTTTTTCGACATTTCGGGTCTTGCAGCATGAGAACCCGTTGGTCTGTCTACTCCTATCCCCAACCATCTAGAAGACAAGCTAATTTGTACCGCAACGCAGGGCCTCCCCAAATCCGGCACCCCACCTACATTTCGCAGCCGGCGCGGCCTCCCCGAGAAGCGCAAGATCCGTGATGTGAAGAAGGTTATTGCTGTGAGCTCGGCGAAGGGTGGTGTGGGGAAGAGTACTATTGCTGGTGCGCAACGACTTGTTTATTCGCCGGTTTGGTGATACAATAATGGGCTGGTGGATGCTGATGCTGTCTATACTATACAGTGAACCTAGCGCTTGCATTTGCGCGCCGCGGTATCAAGACGGGGATATTAGATACGGATATTTTTGGACCGAGTATACCCACGTTATTGAATCTGGATGGGGAGCCGAGGCTTGATGAGAGTATGTCTTCCATTCACACCTTCCACTTTACGCTTCGAAATATAGCGGAGGCTAACATGTTAACTTGCCCCAGACGACCGCCTTATCCCCCTAACAAACTACGGCCTAAAATCAATGTCAATGGGCTACCTCCTCTCAAAACCCGAACCCGAAGCTACCCCGTCCCCAACAAACAACACCAACACCCACAACAGACCCCCCATGGACTCAACACCCATATCCTGGCGCGGCCTAATGGTAACAAAAGCCATGCAGCAGCTCCTCCACAGTGTATCATGGGGCCCCCTAGACGTTCTCTTCCTCGACCTCCCCCCCGGAACAGGCGACGTGCAACTAACAATCGGCCAAGAAATCATCCTCGACGGCGCAGTCATCGTATCTACACCGCAGGATATCGCATTGCGCGATGCAGTTCGGGGAGTGGGGATGTTCCAGCGCATGAACGTTCCTGTGCTCGGTATGGTGAGGAATATGGCGTTCTTTGCGTGTCCGGCTTGTGGGACGCAGACGAGGATTTTCTCGGCTGGGTTAGAGTCAAAGAACCAAAATCAAAATGGGAATGAGAAAGGGCATAGCTGTTCTGAGGATTGGGGCGTGCTTGCTGAATGTAAACGGCTTGGTGTGGACTTTTTGGGCGATATCCCGCTTGATGCGAGGGTTTGTGAGGATGCGGATCGGGGTATGCCGACTGTTGTTGCTGAGGAGGGTGGGGAGAGGAGTGTACGGCGGGAAGCGTTCATGGGTGTTGCGGAGAGGGTTGCGAGGAGTGTTGGTGTTGAGTGGGGTTCCTAATAATAGGTACCCCATGGCGCAGAATGTAATTGTATGATTTGTTGAAGTTGGCAGAATGTATACTAAATTAGATGGATACCCAGTTGTATGGATGGATCTTTGTTTAAATACTCAAAGTAGAATAATAGGTGTAGATATGTACAGTTTAGAGACAGGAAAGTTGTCACAGAGACGGACATAGCGTGTAGATTCGCATGGGTATAAATAGTGTGACATCAATAGTAAATAGGTAGTAAATGGCAGGATTATATAGTGGATATCCAGCAAGTTCCAGATCCAAACCACCAGAACAAAAGAAAACAGATGAGCCAACATCAGAGATATCAAAAATCCAATCATGTTATACAGATCAAAACATAAAGGGGAAAAAAAAAAAGAGCGTGAATAGCAGTACATCGCATATATATCAAACAGCTCACCAACCCACCTTACCTTACCTCTCACCATTCACCCCATTAGTCAACGGCAAACTCTCAACAGACCTAAAAACCGAATAATTATCCGTCGAAGGCCTCAACACGCCATCAGCATTAAGTACCGCACGCGTACTAGCAGCCTCAACCCCCGCCCCCGTCGGCGCAAGAGACTTATCGTCTCCGCCAACGGTACTACTATCATCAGCCGGCGCAGAAGTAAACCCGCTACGGGTCGTAATGGCGTCGCCGTTTGATGTAGCGCGGAAGTGAGGCGGGCGGGAGAAGTCAGAATTTGATGTCTCGGGGCGGATTGTACCAGGGACGTGGAATAGCGCGCGTGTGGAGGCGTTCTCGGATTTATCGTTTGCGGGGCCTTCGTAGTTTGGTAAGACGAGGAGGGGCGCGAAGGGTTTTTCAACGGGGAGGGAGGGTAGTTGGGGTGTTGAGTCTGTGTGTTTGTGTCCGTTTGTTGTTGTAGTTTCCGTCCCGTGACCGTTGGATGTAATGGATATGGTGTTGCCCATGGGCGGGTCGGTAGGGAAGGATGTTGTCTTGTCTTTATCCTTGTTCTCCTGCATCTGGATTGACTCGCCTGCTCGGCCTGCGTCGACGCTTTGGCGGTTGGAGCGGACGGACCGGCTGTCCATTTCTTGCTCGCGCTTGATGGTGCGGCGGTCGTGTTTGCTGGCGAGTTTGCTCCACATTGCCATGGGGTAACTTGTTCGCAGGCCCTTGGGTGGGAGGGCGCCTGGGGCGAGTCGTCTTGCTGCCAGCGCGCTGGGTGGTGGGACTTCACCTTCAAAATCTTGGAAGCCGTGCGCTAGGCCTTCGAGGCGTTCTTGGTGGATGCGTGCCTTCTCTTTTGCGAATTTGACGTCCCATTCTTCTTTCACTAGCATCCATTTTGTGAGGAGGCCTGGGTTGATCGTGCCGACGGACGAGGGTGGGAGGTTGAGGACGGAGCATTCAGATGGAGGGGGGAGAGGATAGATATGGCCTCGTTTGTTCACTCCTTGACGAATCATGCGCTCTTTGAATGCTGGAAGTGGATCACCGGCCTTTCCTACTGTCGGCGCAGACGTATCGTGCGCATCCTTGTTCCTGTTCTCATTGTCGGAAGTTTCCGAGGTGTCAGAGTCGCTGGATATTGGTGATAGAATATCGTCGTTGACAATTTCCACTGTCGAATCTTGTGCGCGCGCTAGAGCCCATGCGCCAAACTGAGCTATTGATCGGAACATGTACTTGGCCGGACGGGTGAAGCTGAGTATCGGGGCCACGTGACAGAGATCGTCCCATACTTGGAGCTGCACATAGGTTCCCGGGTACTTATGGACAGTCTCACGGTTCGGATCCAACTCGGCCATGAATGTGTCGTTTGGCGGATATGCAGCTGGGTTTGCGGCCTTGTGAGCGACGTAGAACTGCTCGTCGCGTAGCATCTCACCGCCACCACTGATGATCTGGAGCGGAGGCAGACCTCCGAGAGAAGGCTGGAAGATTGGCGAGACGAGCGGGTGGAACAAAAGTTCGTTGGTGGTGTACATGTGAATTTGATCCTTGACCTCGATTGTCTTGCCATTCATCACGAAAGACGGCGGCCGCCGACCATGTTTCAGCATTTCTTCAGGTGGTACCACGTCCAAGGTATTCTCTTCTCCCGTCGCAGGGGCGGTCTCTACTTTGTTCGCTGTTTCCGGATTCTTCTTGAGGACGTCCTTGATTTCTCGAATCTCGTCTTCATTCGGTGGAGGCCACGCCATCGACGGTTTGTGTAGGAAGCCATGGCCGGGGATGTAGTCGCCGGGATTTTCCGTTACTATACTGGGGAAAGAGTGCGTGAGATCGACCCAAGGAGAGATGAGGATGGCGCCAGCCGGCAATGGCAGTCCTTGGTCGCGACAAATCACAAGCATCCTACAAATTAGCAAACAAACTTATATCTTATGAAGGGTGTTCTCACGATAGGATCATTCCTCCTCCGGCGGAATCACCAGCGAAGATGATGTCTTCAGGCTTATGGTCTCGTAGGAGGTATAGATAGGATGCTAAGGAATCTTGCAAGGGGCAGGGGAAGGGAAATTGGGGGGACAGTCGGTAGTCGGCTGGGATATGTTAGCGGAGCAAACACAGTATCTAATAGCTTTTACTCACTACATCAGTTAGCAGAGAACTTTTCAAAACTAAAGCTGGACATACCGTGCAAAAACTCTCCCTTTCAGCTTTCGCGCATGGCGCTGCAACTGATACCGATGGGTCTGCACACTTCCAAAGTAATAGGCACCACCATGGATATACAGCATGATGCGCCTGTTACTCGAATGCTCCATTCCCTGCCGCTTCCTCTCATTATAGTCACTGTGCATCTCAATCCACTCTCCCCTTAGCTCTGCATTTCTGTCATCCGCCGGACCACGCCATTGCCACCACTTTTCACCGCCAACTTGCGAAACTCCTTCCGGACCAAGCTGCTTGGTTATTAATTTTGCCGACGAGTCCAGGAACTCCTCCGTTACTGTGACGCGCTCGATCTTGACCCAGTGCGGGGCGGGGACGCGCTGGCCGGTGAATTCTTGTATGTACTCGATCGGGCGCTTAGAGCTGAAGTTGATAAACTCGCGAATCACGGAGATTCCTTCATCGTAGGAGAGGTGGACGTTGGGTTTGTTGTGTAGGGTTTTCCGGTTGAAGTACTGTTTGGTCAGTAAGCTCGATTGCGGAAGCGCCGGACATGGTAGACATACATGGGAAAACAGAGTAGACACAACTGTAGGAGTCAGGGCGACTCCAATTGAAAGACTGCTCAATGCCATTGCGGGTTCGAGCGTTGAATCATTGCTGTGCTAGGGTAGGAGAGTTGAAGAGAGGAGTGTCGGCGTTGTAAAGTCGAGCCAGGGGATGACAGAGACGATCGCGGACGAAGTCATGGAACGGTGGGGACGTTGCTGGAATGGGAAGGTAGCAGAGTGTCATTGAGAGGAACGATCGATTTGCGAGGAGCACATCGTCATTGCATGCGGAGTGCGAGAAGAAGTTGCAAGCGATTGGCGATAAGGAGAAGGGGGGCTGCATGTGATGTCATTTTTTTGCTTAGCCTCCTTGAGACCCGCAGCCCAGACGTCTGCCGTTGATATCCTTGTTAGCTAGTGTCCTTGTCAACGGTAAGTGGGTTGAAATGGTGATACCTCAGTGCCTTTCACTCATTGTAAATGCGGTGCAACCATTGTCATCTGTTGAGTTGTGCTTGGACAAAGTGAAGACTGACAGAGTTCGTATTGAATACGAGGCGAGGATAGACCCTGAATGCCAAGCCTCTAGTGCCTGAGCACGTGCAAACCACTACCACCTTAAGCCTACTCCGGACCTATACCTTACCAACTTCGTCAAAAGCTTGACACTGCCGAGGTCACTGCGGTACGGAACACCATCAACTAGACAGTTATCCGATCCATGCGGGGACCCGTCATACGGAGCACTATGCCGCCGGGCTTGCCATGGCCTGCTCCCACGAGGCTCGGTAACGGTGGTTTCACGAGGAAAGCACTGCAGTACATTTATGAACATGCGTACTACTTTCTTGTCCTAGCTATATTCTAAAATGCCGACCTTGGTCTTTCCTTTGGTGGGTGAGACACAAGTATGCGCACCGTGGTGCAGATATATATTTTGGCACTACTCGGTCGGACCAGTAAAGCGGTGGCGCGACTGTCGATGTGGCCGAAGCTTATGTTATGCCGCGAAAAACAAAACATCTTGCTATATTGTCACTACTCTGGATCATCTGTGCCCATTCACATCCATTGGCATCATCTCAGTGGTCAAATAGCGCTTCTCGTCATCACAACCGGTTGAGTTGCATTTGTCTGCATTTCGACGTCATCAGGAATGCTCAACGTCCCGATGGCATTCTCGTAACTCCTTGTAGTTCCGCTCCCCAAGATTCCCTCACCGAGGCGTTGCTTCATGGATTCAATATTATCATTCAGAAACCAGGTGTCATCGACTAGATGCTCAAATCCAGACCATGGTGACTGACCATATGCGGAGTGTTCCCCTTCCAGGAAGACAAGAGATATCTCCGGAGAAACAAGAATAGTTTCTTCACCAGAGTCTGCAATGGTAGGACCGAACTGCGGTACTTGGATCACCTCTTTTTCAGTCGTTTTATTGAGAGCCAGTGCTTTGACTAATGACCGTACACCGGCTGCGTCGAAAGACCAGTGGGCAGGGTACGCGCCTTCATAGTTGGGAAGGCTGTCCAGGTACTTTCTGGGATAGAGGAAGCCATCCATAGGGAGCAAGATAGTGAATGGCTGATCGCCAAGGAGTTCAATTTTGCTATCAGTGTCGCTGCAATAGTAGACTTTGCAGCGCTTTGAGGACCGTCAAGCGCGATGATGACCCTCCTTGATGGCGTTGTCTCCATTTTTTGCCGGCATATTTGTAGAGCCCGAGCTACCAGGCTCTGATAGACTCCTTCCATCTGCAAGTCTCAAATCAAATTGATAGGACAAAAAGATAGAACCATGTAGAAGATGGATTTTGGAGTAGTCGTAGTCACACCCGGCAAAGATCACCATCGGCTGACAGTCCCCCGATAACCCAGATCACCTCCAAGTATACCGGACGACCGCTGCCCGACACTGTCCGATCAAGCTTCATGGGGTAAACCCGACTCGTTTCGCGTGGTGTGTATCGGGGCACTCATTGCCGACATATTGGAGTCGTACGGTGTGCCTACCCCAGACTCCGTACCCCAGATGTCGGGTGACACCGGCAATGTATACTCCCGCTCGGAGTATAACTACCACGGTCTGCCACTCTTTGGTAGTTTGTATTATGTCTGCTCTAGCCACCATCGTATAACCTCCTATTCTAGGTATTTCTTGAGTTACTTTCGTTATGGGTGCAGTTGGTGACCTTGCCCCTGCTGGGAATATTGAGATTTCTTATGGGAAGCCTGGTATGTTGCCAGCATGAGTGTCGAGTACCCAGAGACTGATGGTGTTTAGGGTTCAAGGGCCTTGTCAATGAGCCGTACCTATTCTTCCTGGCATGCTTTGCCAGTATTGGCGGTGTTCTGTTTGGGTATGCTTTTGTGTTAGAACGCTCCAAAACACGCACTAACAAGTATAGATACGACCAAGGCGTCATCAGCGGCGTCCTAGTCATGAACAACTTTGTAAGTCCAACCTGCCTACCCAACTGAACCCCCGGAAACTCACAGATATCCCCACCAGGAAAAACAATTCCCAACCCTATCCTCCGATTCAACCCTCCAAGGCTGGATGGTCTCCGTCCTAACCCTAGGCGCCATGTTCGGCGCCCTAATAAACGGCCCCATCGCAGATGCCCTCTCCCGACGATGGTCCATCCTCCTCGCAAACGGCATTTTCCTCATTGGCTCCATAATCCAAGCAGCCAGCGTCAACATCCCCATGATCTTCGTCGGGCGGTTCATTGCCGGTCTGGCGGTGGGTATGCTCTCCATGGTGACACCGCTGTACATTAGCGAGATCGCGCCGCCGAATTTGCGTGGTGGTCTTACAGCATTGCAACAGGGTGGTATTACCGCGGGTATCATGGTTTCGTTTTGGTTGAATTATGGCACGCAGTATATTGGTGGGACGGGGGACGGGCAGAGTCCTGTTGCTTGGAGATTGCCGTTGGCATTGCAGTGTCTTTTTTCGCTTGTTCTTGCGGCTGGGACGTTTTGGTTGCCGTTTAGCCCTAGGTGGCTTGTTATGAAGGGTGTGTAGCACGATCCATATCCCATATACTATATACGCTCATGAGTCAGCAAGCTAACGAGGAATAATATGGGTATATAGACCGCGAAGAAGAAGCCCTAACAACCCTCTCCCGCATCCGCCGCGTCGCAGCAACAGACCACCGCGTACAAGCCGAGATCCTGGAGATCAAAGCCTCCGCACTCTTCGACAAGGAAACAACAGCAGCTACATACCCCGATATCACATCACCCACGCGCCTAAGTTACGAGCGGTACAAATCTCTCTTCGTTCACCGCCACCTGGCACACCGAATGCTCATCGCCTGCCTCTTACAACTAATCCAACAATTCACAGGCATAAACGCCATAATCTACTACGCCCCAACTATATTCGAGAACATCGGGCTAACCGGCTCGTCAATCAACCTCCTCGCAACAGGCGTAGTAGGTATAATAAATTTCCTATGCACAATCCCCGCGATCCTATTCCTGGATTATTACGGGCGCAAAACGCTCCTCCTCATCGGCGCAGTGGGTATGGGAATCTCTCAGCTTATTGTCGCGACGATTTATGCCGTCTATGCGGATTCCTGGGCTCAGCATACGGATGCGGGCTGGGCTTGTGCGGTGTTCATCTGGGGGTATATCGCTTGCTTTGCGTTCAGTATCGGGTGCATTAATTGGATTATTCCAAGTGAGATTTTTCCACCGGGGGTTAGGGCTCAGGCTGTGGGGGTTGCTATTGGGGTTAATTGGTTGAGTAACGTATGCGCCCTCCTCATTCTTATATGTTCGTTCCTGTTGGGATATGCGTGATTGCTAACAGTTATGGTCTGGTCTAGTTCATCGTTGCACTTATCACGCCGCGCATGTTAGGAAGTATTAAGTTCGGCACGTTCTATTTCTTCCTTGGTATGCTACCTACCTTATCTACCCAGCCGTCCCATTCATAAAGCTAAGATAATAACACTGTGGCAAAGCATTCTGCATCTTCCTCTTCATCTGGGTGTGGTTCTTCGTCCCCGAAACCAAGAACGTCCGCATGGAGCAAATGGATAATATATTTGGCGGGAACCAGGGTGAGCAGGATATGCTTCGCATGGCGAATATCAGGAGGAGACTTGGTCTTTCTGCGGGGGATAAGGAGAGGACATTGCAAAAGGAAGACGAGGGGAGTGCGCATGTTGAGGTTGTTGAGGGGAGGGAATAGTAGGCAGTGTGATAGAGAGTGTGATGGATTTGGGTTGGAAATGCGCCTGGTCTTTATTGCAAGGGCTTTACATACTTGCAGTAGGTAGATTGCATCAAGGCAATATCTAAAAGTAATATTTTAGTTCTGCTGGGGTGTTATTAGGTACCCATATACCCAAGAGGTCTAATAAATCGGTCAATTCAATTAGAGCTGGGCCAGCGCGTTTCAACAATGACAAAGAATACGGGAGATATTTCCGGGTACGGCAACATTTGCGTAGGTCCATTCCAGTCCTATGAGTAACTCTTATCCCCAATCTCGTCCCCTCCTTCCAAACCAAGGAGATCCAACGCTGGGCCCCGGTCCTCGACCTTTTTCTACCGTATGGACCGACCGAGTGCGCGGTATTTAGCACCGGATCTTCGCAGCCAATCACCCCCAATACCAACGGGCGTGACATTGGACGGCCATTTGCGTGTCAGGCCTGGGTCGTCGATGCGGTCAATGTCGACGTTCTGCTCCCTGTGGGTGCCATCGGCGAGCTGCTCATTCAGGGCCCGATCATGATCTTGAGATATCACAACCAGCCTGACCAGACTTCGCAGGCTTTCATTGACCCCCCGGTCTGGCTGTGCAATCACTCAGACGAGTCCTCCAAGGTTTATCGAACGGGTGACCTTGTGAGACTCACTGATCAGGGCTCGCTGGAGTTTGTCCGGCGCAAGGACAGCCAGGTCAAGCTACGTGGCCAGCGTCTCGAGCTCGGTGAGATCGGACATCGTCTTTGTCAGTGCTTTTCCGCTGCAGAGGATGCTGTTGTTGAGGTGTATAACCCGGGTGGTAGTCCTCAGTCGGGAGCTGGTCAGCAGAGAGGATCACTTTTTCCGTTTGGGAGGGGATTCAATCCTCGCCATGTAACTCATTCCGATGGCGCGCAAGGCGGGCTTCTCAATCACCATGCGCGACATTTTCAAGAATCCCTGCCTCTCTGAACTAGCAGCAGCAGTAACGGCCCGGATTCGACAGCACCTGTCCCTTCATTTACTCTGATTGGGACAGAAGCCGACCTTGATACTTTGATCAGAAGTGCTGCCGAGGGCTGCAGAACCTCCCCTGGCCAGGTTGAGGATATCTACTCATGCACTGCGCTCCAGGAAGGGCTTATGGCTCTGACAGTAAAGAGCCCCGGTCGCTTTTTCGTGCATTTTGAGTATTGCCTTGAAGATGAAACCGACTTGGACCGATTCCAGTCGGCCTGGCATGCAACAATTGTTGCTAATCCCATCCTGCGTACGCAGATGCTTCAATTTGAAAAGCTGCAGGGCACCCACCAGATCGTTCTCCAGGGTCAGGCCCCACTTTGTTCCATCCCTTTCAGGAACAAGAATCTCGCTGATCTTATATCTGGGGGTTTGTGCAAGACATGACTCTGGGTTCTGAGCTATTTGCGCTCTCTCTGGTTCAGCAAAAGACACGCTGCACGTTTCACCTAACCATCCATCATGCCTTGTACGATGGAGAGTCGCTGCCAATGCCTTGGAACCAAGTATTTGCAGCGTGTCGTGGGGGTTCATTGGTACCGCGACCCTTCAGTGGCTTCATTCAACATTGTCTCCATGATAGCGGTGCTGGGCCGTCCTGGCGATTGGAACTGGCTGGCTTATATGCTGCCGTGTGGCCTGCCTTGCCCTTTGCTCGGTATACA
This sequence comes from Aspergillus stella-maris, assembly GCF_047715825.1. NCBI lineage: Eukaryota > Fungi > Ascomycota > Eurotiomycetes > Eurotiales > Aspergillaceae > Aspergillus > Aspergillus stella-maris. The sequence goes on along the minus strand of NW_027396825.1, from coordinate 120,407 downwards.
CCTAAGCTAGATTCCTTCATCAACAGGTCCATCCGGTTGAACCATGCGTCGCTGTCGACAGAGTTCACGACGGCGACCTTTATCCGCCTTGCCTGGGCTATAATCATGTCTTCCTATACTGACTCGGAGGACGTGGTATATGGACACACGCTGAATGGACGCAGGGCTCCCCTGCCGGGCATAGAGGACATTTCGGGTCCAACCATTACTACCATCCCCTTCCGTACCCAGGTTCATGGCCAGAAGACAGTCCGGACTGCTCTATCTGAGGTCCAGGCCAAGGCTGCCGCCCTGTCATCTACCCAGCAGTTTGGCCTGCACAACATCCGGCGACTAGGGAAGGAACCGGCTCGGGCTTGCGACTTTCAGTCTCATCTTTTAATGCGCAATCTGATCCGGGGATCAATGAACTTTTTGAGCTGGTGGTCTCGGATGGCGAGGGCTTTGCAGCCTTTAGCGATCGCGCCTTGATGATTCTCTGCGACATCAATCAAAGCAAAAAGGACACGGACAATAGGCCCGGTATTGAGGTTCATCTGACGATTAAACATGACAGCCATGTCATACCACAGTCGGACGGGAGGCGACTGGTCTTCCAATTCGCGCATATTCTTCATCAACTTCCTCTTGCCCTCGACCAGGCCTTGAATCAGCTGGATCTCTTGAGTTCGGATGACAGGCGCCAACTTCAGAGATGGAACGGCACCCTCTGGCCTGTCTCTAGTGGTCCCTTGCAGGACCTGGTACTGGTAGCAGCGGCTGGGAGCCCAGATAAGCCAGCCATATTTGCGTGGGACGGTGATGTATCCTTTTCCGAGCTGGACCTGCTGTCTCGCAACCTGGCCCACCGACTACAAGACCATGGCCTCCAGCTGGGCAGTGTAGTTTCCATTTGTCTTCAGCAATCCAAATGGGTGGTCCTGATCATGCTCGCTGTACTTCGGGCTGGTGGTGTTTGTGTACCGTTTGATCCAGGTCATCCTCAGGTCCGTGTTGGTGCTATTTTACGCCAGGCAAAGCCGGACCTGGTGCTGGCTTGCTCAACAACACGCGGGTTGCTTGCTGATTGTGATATTCCTGTTCTCTGCCTTTGTTCCGAAACAGGCACATTGGAGTCTGCACCGGACTCGGGGCGTCTATGATATATCCAATTACCCGGTCCTGTCCGTCCTGGCGGGCAAAATGCAAAGGTTATATGGTCCAGGTAGTTTGAATGAGGGAGAGCCGTACCGATCAGGTTCGCTCCTGGGTGTTGACGGGATGGAAGACTTCCTTGACCCAGCCCCGCCCCCCTGGCCCTGGCCATTCCCTGCCCAGCAGGTGGAGGATCACCTCCCCCTCACCAAGTTGCAGAACATGTACCTCGTCAACAACATCCTGTATTATGCTTGTCTCTCGATACCTCGGACAGTCAGCGCTGGTCGAATTAAAGCCGCATGCGTGTAGCTGGTGCGCCATCACGCCACGTTGCGTACAGTCTTCATTAATCACCAGGACCGTCTTCGTGCTGTCGTTCTGCGCGAGCTGGATAGCTCTCTGTCTCGGCTGCATTGTAACCAAGTTGTCATGGAGTCTTTCGTTGATTCGGTCTGCGCAGAGGAGTATGCCAATGGCGTGACCGAAGGTGCAGCATATTTCAAGCCCTTCCTCCTCACATCATCTGACGAGAAGTCACCGCATCACTCATGCCCACTATGACGGCTACTCCATCCCGCTCATCCTTGAACATTTGGCTATAATGTGTGAGGACCGTCTTCCGCACTGACTAGTCTCTTCCTATCCGCTCTACTTGAGGTATCGTAAGCGTCAAAAGACACCAGAGGCCTTTGGTTTCTGGCAGGATTATTTGGAGGCTGTAGAAACCGTCGATCTCGATAAAGCTTTGAGAAAGATTATAGATGCCGGTGGTGGATGTGTTAACGATGCCAGTCCACCTGTGCAAGTCAGAGAATTGCGCTCCGAGCTTGCCATCAGCCGGCTGCGCGAGATCTCTCTCCCCTCTCCCCCCAAAGGAATCACCATGCGCTCCATGGTCAAAGCCGCATGGGCATTGGTTCTAGCCCGAGTGACAGGCCAGCGCGACGTCATCTTCGGGCACACACTTAACGGCCGCGATGCACCAATCCTCAATATCGAGGCCGTCGCTGGACCCTGCGTGACACTTTCCCCGCTGCGAGTCATCCTCCCTCCAGCCCAATCCAGCCAGGACTCGAAGACCGAAAAGATATCTGCTTCAGCACTCCTACACCATGTTCACACGCAGTACGCGCGCACAATGCCCTTTGCGCACCTGGATTCCATGCACATTCGCGAGAACGCCATGAGCTGGGATCCAAATACGCAATTCAACAGTATTATTACTCACCAGAATAACGCTACGCAGTCGTCTACAGTTAACCTGACTCTCTCGATGTATGGACAGGAGTATCCCTGGCGCATGGCTGTATATGGTGTTTCGCCGCATCTGCATGTTGATACCTTGCCTTTGCCTCATGCGCTGCTTGTTCCTATAGTGGCGCCCAGGTCGAGGGTTTCTGATAGGGGCATGGACCATTTATTTGAGTCTTTTTGTAGGGCTTTGAGGGAGATTGATGCTGGGGGATGGGTTGAGATTTTAGTTTTGTATGTTTTCTATGAATTGTTGGTGGATGGGGTTCGGTTTAAATTGGGGTTTTTATTTATGTTAAGTTGGTTTTGTTTTGAGTGAGATTTCAATGGTCAATCCTCTGTTGAATAGATAGACTAGTTCTAATAGTTTATCCTTATCTGAATATGAAAATCTTCATCAACGTAGATTTCCCTCCTTGAAAGCCCATTCTCCTACTTGAATATCCCGGCATCAATATGTTAGAAGTAAGATACTTCAAAGTTCCATAACTCACTATTTCTCTATAAATAATTTGGTGCAGTTCATTATATATCTATACACATTTCATATTCCCTCGCGTATTCATCTCACAAAATACTTTTTTAATGCCTCCACTTGTATATAATATTGCCCAAAGGAAATTTACTTGGGATATCACGAAGACAGTCCCGGCCTCAAGCGTGAATACCAACAAAACAGCACAGTACAGGAAAAACACCACTATGGTATCGGGATATATATCTTGACACAACCTATGTTCTTAAGAGAGACAAGTCTGTTGTCCACTTCCCATGTCCAAAAGCCAAGAGCTAAGATTGGGGCACGCTTTACCAGGGGTGTAAACAACGCGAGCTTTATGAAGCAAGAGTATGATGAAGATGTTCTAGGTCAGAAGTCCGTAGTAAGATTAAACTCTGGACATTGAAGTCGTTCTTGCCTTGCAGGAGGGAACGAAGCGTTAATCAGGGCTAGGGATGGCGTCGATTTGCAACAAATTGGGTAGAGTCAGAACATCCTAATTTGTTCAAGAATATCAAGGTATTTTCGCTGATACCATGAAAGGAAAATGATAAATGAAAAGAGAAAGAATCGGATATGGTGTTTGGTGGTGGCCTCTGGGAATTGGCCTTATCTGGATGGATGGATGGTTCCCTGGATGGATAATATGACTAACTAGTCGGGTACCCTATCAAGTCTTCGGCTGGTCAGCATCGTGTATGTTTAAGTAAATAGTACATTAGATCAGAAAGTAGCTCGCACAGTCGCTGTATGTACTGGCTGGCAAGAGTGATGCACAGGGGTGCGCCCCGAAATCTGCAAGGACCTGGACATGACCGTATATGCGAAGTCTACTCCATTCTCACAAAAGCACCTTGAAAAGGGAAACAGCAACCCCGAATAGAAGCCGGGGAAAGGAAAAGAATGGACGGGCCTGTATACAACCCTAATTAATTACAAGAGTAATGGCCATCATAGTTATACCCCCAATTAAAGTGCGCCTCCTCGCCACTGCATATCGGGATCCAATTGTGGCCTGCAGCTTAACTTCCTCCTCAATGAAGCCGCCCTTGGAGATACTGCTGTCGTCGAGCTTAGAGAGGTCCTTCATGTCCCAGCTGTTTTTGCCGCCGTTTTCGTTGTAAGAGTGGATTGAGCTGTGGGCGTATTCCTAGGGTTCATCGCGCGGTGAGGGAAACACTGCGGTCCATTTTGCTGCGTTGGGGGGGGCAATTGGATACCCTGCGGTTTCTTGTAGAGCGGGGCGCCAATATGTTATTAATGAACAAGTACTGCGAGGAACCGCTTCTTTGGGCCGCTGCCGCAGGGTATGCCCATATTGTCAGGGAGTGGGTGGCAAGAGGATGGGGTGTTAATTGCAGATGGTCACACGGTCATTCTGCGTTGGCGTGGGCTGTCGACCGAGGATTTGAGGATGTGGTGGACGAGCTGCTCGAAAGTAAATGCCTGGCGATTGATGCTGTGGATAAAAGCTTCCCCTCGTGACAGCCAAACAGCCTCTCGGTTGCCGCTCTCCATGGACACGTGGGTATCTACGAAAAGCTTTTGTCTCGCACGCAAGGCCGTCACATGTTAGGAAGCAATATCAAGTACGCTATGATGAGTGGAAATTTCAGGATGGTACAGACGATCCTTGAGAGGGAGTTCGCATCGGTGGAAGACTTTACGCGCCATGAAGACGGAAACCGTTAACTTGGACTGTTTCTAACGGGCCGCAGGAGATGTTCGAGTTTCTGTTGTCGCGCGATGATTGCAACATCAACCATGTTACCTCGCGCGGAAGTTCAGCCTTGCGAGCAAGCCTGCAATCCGGAAATTTAAGCAGGGTCAGAGCAATGCTAGCACATCCAGATATAGACGTGAACCAACGGACAATTTTTGATGGGAGGACTACTAATAAATTCTTATACCGGGCTCGAAGAAGGTTCCTCAATTTGGATGATGAAGATAGTAGTGATGATGATGAATATGAGGACATATCTGGGACATTCCTGGAATGGATTGCTTCCTCGGAGGGCCGCATCATTAACGTGGAAGTTACCAATCCAGTCTGGTCTAATCACGCCGAAACAATCGCAAGCAGTGGAGAGTGAGTTGGGCTCTTGCACCTTGCATTATGGTAGTCCTTGCCGGGACATGGGGTGCATATTACATGCTTGCGTTCCAGGCCTAGGTTATTGCTTTCTATGTATGGCCCGCCTATCGACATTGCATGACGAAGAGCGTGATGGTTACGGGCGCAACATTCATTTTACTGCGCTTAGACAATGTCGTCCTCTATGATATTCCAGCGTGGCAAATAGATGCCTTCCCTGACTTGGTGATCTGTGCTTGGACTATATCTACGGTCCATCTGCAGGAATTTAGAGATGTCGAGGGGGATCGGCTCACGCATGCTGTTACGTTGCCGATTGTTCTTTCGCAGGAGGGTCAGAGGAGGCTTCGATGGGCTACTGCGTTGTTCTTGGTGGCGGGTGGGATAGTGATTTTTCTTTGGAGTTGAATACGAGGTCAAGGCTTATTTGGATATTTTACTGGAATTCTATTTCAGCTGTGTTTAGGAGTTCTGGGTTATTATACCATCATGTCCACTTCACGCCATCAAGACCGGGTAATGTATAGGTGGTGGATAGCGGCTGGGTTTGCTGTTGTCACTCATATCTATTCTATATCATTAGTCTAAACCACAACGCTATTCATGGGCCACGTCGACTCAACCTAATAATTCCGCCATCAACCGTGGCTTTATCCCTAGCGCCAAGGCATTTGGATCTCTAGCACGTCGCAGGACCAGCACACCGTCACGCTCTCGGTACCTAGCGCTCTAGACTCACGGTCCCATAGGGGCGCAGCAGCCGAGATGCACGCACGGGAAAAGCCGTCTGACGTGATCAGCACCAACAAGATGCTAGGAAAGCATTTAGTGACGATGTAGACAAGCAAGCAGGTAGCTGCATCGCCCTCCATAACAATTAGTCCTCAGGATATGAAGAGGCGTCGTGATCAGAGTGATGGGGATTGTCAACATGAGCAGCGCTTTCTTGGCTGGACTTAAGAAGGACCTATCCGGCCTTGCTTACTTCCATATGATGAAGGGGGCTAGACGTCTACTGCGTAATTATAAGCATCAAGCATCATGATCATAGTGATTATCTGCCGCGTCTTTTTGTCGGCCGGACCCGAGAAGGGTGCTACCTTGCTCACTTCAATATGGCTGGGAGTCTAGACTCCTGGTGTATTATGCTGAGAATCACGGTCAAAGTGATCAGCCACCTGTGAAACTCTCTGTCTCTCGAGAATCTTGTGATTAGAAGAGTGATTATACTCTATAACCAGATATCTCCAGATTCCTGATATTCAGTCCAATGAGATATGAGCTTTTCTGGTTATTGTGCCGTTGCCAATCTATGTGGACCTGCAAGCTCCTCCCAAGACTAGGTCTAGACTGAGGCTGGGTAGGGTATGACAAAGTAGTTTGTGAAGTTTATGATGTAGTATTTAGTGAATGGTTTTGTGATCTATATTAGCTCATCTCTTTGAAGTATTGTTCTAGACTCCTACTTCACTCAATCACTTCTTTGACTCATTGTATCATATTTAGATCTACCACCTCAATAGAAGATTTTTTAGAACATTTATTCCTGCTGAATGAAACAGATAATATAAAAGAAGCACATTTCCCTCCCCCTGAAACACCAATCTAATACACATTCCCAACACCCCCCAAAATGGTCGCCCTCTCAAGCCTCTTCCACTGCCTCCTCTACTCAAGATCCCAAGCCGACCCAAATGCAGCCGGGGCCGTAACCTCTCCCTCCGACCAACGCCCAATCTACGCCATAGCCCACCGCGTCCTCCGTCCCCAAGGCGTCACTCTAGCCGTCTCCCACGGCGCCAACGCAATCGAAGTCGACCTTACAGCATGGAAAGACGCACCATTTGATCCCAAATGGTGGGCCGACCACGACGCCACAGGCCACAGTGCAGGCGCCGACGCACGCGAACTATTCGAGTTTATCGCGGGCGAGCGCAAGGGCGGAGCACCGATTGCATTCGTGTGGCTCGATATCAAGAACCCTGATTTCTGCGCCTTCGCGGAGATGCCGTGCTCTATCGAGTCGTTACGGGATACTGTTCGGCAGACGCTGGAGCCCGCTGGTATTAGGGCTCTCTATGGGTTCTATGGGAACCAGGATAGTCGGGCGCTGAAAATCATGCGGAATACGCTGAACGCCAACGAAGCGATTGTTCTGAATGGGATGGCTTCTGATGTTCTTGACTCTTACGCCGCGAACTTCACGAGACTCCCTGTTAAGCAGAAGGTCATGGACTACGGCTGGACTCAGCTTTACTACAACTTTGGAGACTGTAATGAAACCACCGGAAACAAGACCTGTGCTCAGCTGCGCGATGGGGCGAAAGCCCGTGATCAGGGTAAACTAGGTAAGGTCTTTGGGTGGACGAGCACGTGGGGAGATGGGCCAAAGGTTCAATCGCTTTTGGGCACGCAGCATGTAGATGGGATAATCTATGGGCCTCAGGAGAGTGATTACGAGAAGGCTGAGGAGGTTGCAAGGAACGGCGGTCGGGAACTTGTGGATTTTGTGAAACAGACTCCGAACTTGAGGATGGCTACGGTTTATGATGTGCCGTGGTAGGGTTAATTCGAGGAATCCTCAGGTGTGTTTCATGGGTTTCTTTTGCTGTCTACGGGGTGGAGGTTGCAAAGTACATTTTCCTGTCGGTTCATTTTCATTTCAAAAGCTGTGACCAAATCACCTAGATTTGGGAGCATTGCCATTAACTAAGAATCTTCCCTGATTTTCTGGTTTATTTTTCCCTGCGTAAGCGAGTACATAAGCCGGCGTAGAAGTAGACGCATCTTCCTATCAACTAATTCCCTAGACCGGGTAGTCCGTTGCTGCTATACTCCAGCTTGAAGCTGTACCTTCTTCGCAGTAAGTGGTAGCTCGTTCCTTCCCCGATATTTCAGAATGGTCATGAGGGTCGCACCTTCCATATTGCACAGACACGGTGGCTCTTTCCTAAATCTAATCTCGTACCTTCCTTGTAGTGTATGCGTGGGTGAGGTGGGTGGTCGCTCCTTCTTCGTTGAGGCAGGTGCCTCGCGCCCTCAATTTATACCTACCAGCAAGACCACAACCCGAATATTAGTAACAACAAACCCGGGCACTTCGCTTCCACAACCTCTAAGAGCCTTATCGGCACTATCCAACAATGCATAGCACGTTATCTCCTCGTCCAAGTCCCTCTAAGCACCACATTCCACGAGACTGAGCAACTCCATCATGCATCATCTGAAGATGCCTTAAGCTTTGTACGAACGCTTTGGCTTTTCTATCTTTTTCGACAACCTTGAGTGATCGAACAGGTTGAAGGCTTTCAAGTGCAGTCGATCGTGAGGACATCGTTCGGCTCTTAGGTCACATAACGACGACTTGCTAGCCTGACATGTCTTACAACAGCTAGCAACTTTTTATTTGAGACCACATAGCACAGGGTTCTGTTCCCGCGCCGTAAAAAGATCTCTCCATTTAGATGCCTTATGAGGTAGTTGATCAAAACCGCAGAGTGTAGGGCTATCGCACCCGTACCACTCTGCCGTCCTTCCCCTCCATCCGGCTTTATCCGAACTTCAGCACCATCACCAACACCCTCAAATTCGACACCTCCATCCTAGACGAAACTCTATAGCCACATCTCGCTACACTCTTTACCACTCTCACAACCAGTCCTTCTTCACCCCAAAACCCACCTACCCAAAGATCGGCAGTATACAGATCACATGGCCCTCTCGGGTGACACCCACACGCTTAAGCTCGCCCGCTATCTGAGACACCCATCCATCACCCGTGCGGGGTCGGCTGGTTCGGCATTGTAGTTTGGTTTTTCATCAAGGAAGCAGGGATACTGGCCCGTCCAGGCGTCACCCGACCCATTCCTTGCAAGTTCATGCATGATTGTCGTTATCTCGGGACGGCACCAGCCACACTTCCAACTTCCCGAGGAGATATGGTCGGGGTGCGACTAGGATTGAACTGGGATGGTAGTGTGGGGATGCTTGCTAGATCCCTGCTTTGATCGTGCTCGTGCGCTTGTTTGGACGTCTACCTAGCCATCAATCTACTTTTTGTGGTGGGTGTTGGTTGCGGAGATGCGATGCCGGGTCTACCCGTTCGCTATCAAGACCTTGTCCTTGTTGGGGGTTTGTGCATAGGTAACCCTCCCTTCTTCTCGCTCCGACACTCTGCACACCATCGAAGGCGCGTTGGAGACCTAGCATCGCTTGGTGTTCAGCGAAGGCAGCAGTTCTCCTCTTTACGAGTTTCGCTTGCCACGATATGCGACCAAGGTCTACAGTTTTCTAACAGGATCTTTGGAGCCATAAAGGAAACAAAGAAGGCATTAGTACCTCAGAAGAAGCACTCTTCCGACCAAATTAGTTCAGCACTTTCGCTCATTCTAACATGACATAGTGCTACTACCGCGTGGGTCACGGGGTCCAAAGGCCTTCAACTCCCAGTTCCTGTGGTAAAACTACGACTCGGCTCTGTACAAGGGATCCTCGACGCAGAAACCAAGGATGGATCCATTCCCTTGTGATACCAAGTTATGCAGTCATACCCAAATTCCAAAGCTTGTAACTACATGAACCTTCATCAGCCGAGGCAACTAGATGCTCGGGACTGTATGCAATGCAACGATTATAACCGCTTTTCATCCAAGCAGCGTTATCGCCGTGCGAGAGTCATGGTTACAACTTCTGAAAAACAAAAGCAACCATATCTTGGAATAAAGTAGGGTTCGGGAGTGTCCCAAACCCTAGGTAACGTCCCTGTCCGTGCTGATCGAAGTCAACCTAATCCCGGTCGGCGATCCGTAACCACCTTGCCTGGGTGAGAATTATTAACTTACCAGCGCGCTTCTTGCGCTTCTTTCCTTGTCTTTGAATCAAGAATCCTTTTTCTTTTTTTTCTTCTTTTTTATCAAACGTCCGAAAACACCCCAATCGGGATTTTCCATTCCCGACCATTCTCAAGGGAGCCTGGCAGCTAGGCATCAGGCCAACCACTCCAGCTCCAAAATCCCTGGTCGAACTCCACACCAACAGCAGTCAAGATAATCCAACAATCCGACAAAATATTCTATGATTATTGGTCAAAATCTCATACATCATATGTTACAAGATTCAAAGTAAAGAAAGTCAGCCTGGCACATCCCAGCTGAACTCCCCTTTAGGCTCTATCACAGTCGTACGGAAACTGCCTTGCGCTTTGATAATCATGCAGGCCCCACTCCACCACTACACACTTTCATTCTTACTGTGTGTCTAGTATGAGAGGAATCAGCCAAGGCTTATCACAGTAATTCCTACCTAGCTTATCTGTAAGATTGAGAATGAAAAGCTGGATAGCGTGGTCAGAACTTACCTAGAAGGGTCGCTTCGATTCTCATCGCCCCACCCTCTTATCATTTGCTCTGTAGGTCAACTGTGCTGTGTCCGCCTAGCCCTCCACCTCACTCTACTGTACTTACCCCTCCGCCGATCCATCGTGAGCCAGTAGTCACCCACAATCCACAACCCTTCATCCCGGCCGTATCCATAGATTGATGCCTAGAGCCGCATAACTATTCATCTGAAGATTACTGACTTAGCCAACAAACACAGTTCGACTTTCAACGACCGGATGCACCCTTGTCGTACCCCGCATCATGCACGATGTAATGCAGGGCGTATTCCCCCCCTCCATTTCCATTTCCTTCCTTTGTCAAGTTGGATTTACTTGAATTCCGCCCTTAACTTGACCTGGGATCACGGGCAGGGCGTGGTTGATTGAATTAGTGAGTCACTCACTCGGGATTCGGCATCCTCTTAAGCCAAGAGTCGTGAGGGGTCTTCTTTGGGGGGGGATGTGGATAACTTCACCTTTACGTACGTTTGCCCGGGTGCTTAAGTGGGGAATGTGTGGCGATTGATCATTGGGCGTTTTCTGCGGCTCTCTTCGTTCAGAACACCAGGGTACAGACTAAGTTTGGGAGTTTGAGAGTTGAGAAGGGGGTGTGGAGCGATGGAGCTGGGAGCCTGTTTTAGTCTGCAGTTTACAATCTAAAATCTAGAGTCCACTGTACTCTAAGTCTTTTAAGGAGTGAAAGGCATGGAGAAAATATAGCTCGTATTGAATCCGATTCATCATATCACATAACTAAACAAAGGAAAAATTGCACAGTAGATAGTAAACTGTACAGGTAGACATAGTAAGGAAAGGACAAATAAGTCAATCCAATAATCGCAGGCAGAATCCAATCCATCCTTTAACGCGGGGACACCTTTGATCCTTCGTGCAGAAGACTAAAAGACACTTGCATGGGTGACTCAGTGAGTCACTCCATTGACCAATAATGATCAAGCCAAGCAGTCAAGCTAAGCTGGGCTCCGAATGTTCTCTCTCGCGATGCTTGCTGAAACTGAACGAGGTATGTTTTCTGGTCGCTTTTGATGTTATCGACTTTTTTTTCGGGTATTTTCAACGCCGTTTCTTTCTTTTGTGTGTGGACTCGGTAAACGCAAAGCAGGGTATTGCGAGATGCGAAATGTTCCTGAATGGAGGGAGAAGATATACTCTCCTCGCCTCCTGGGTAATCACATGAGTACTATGTATCTCATGGACATCAACCCGAGAATAGAAGTGAATCCGGTTCACTCTGGGGTTGTGGGTGGGCATTGCCCGACTCGTGTAGGGGTGTGAGCACCTGGCTGCTGCAGTGTGGCAGGGACTAGACCGATAGTCGTAGACAGTAATAGGTATCGAAGGACAAATCTTTCGCTATCGCACTGCTCAACGGTAGTACTCAGCAGGGCGGTAGATGCGAGAAGACCGGGCGCGCTCATGACGGTCGGCAGCGTCAGAGTCGTAGAGCGATCCTCGGCTGGGAGAGCCACGGGCAGGAGAGCTGCGAGAGGGCGAGTGGTAGACGATGTAGCGACGGGTCTTGATGTTTCGCGGCTGACGCTCGATGATCTCCGTGACTTCCTGGGTCTGCGTGCGACGAGGTGGGATGTGGTAGGTACGGTCGTAGCTGATGACTGGGGAGGTGGAGCGCTTGACTGGTTGCACTGCGGTGTGTTCCTTCTCCGTACGCTTTAGGCTGAGTCCGTCTTCAATGTCGAGGAGGAGAGCGCGGGTTGACTCGAAAGCGCGAGGAACCTTGAGGAGGGTTGGTTGGCTGTGGTCACGAGCGACGGCAGAGTAGGGTCTTCCACGCTTGCTGTAGATGTACTGGTCGACATCCCTAGCATATTGAATTCCGCGGTCGCAGAGCGAGGGCTGTGAAGAGTTCTTGCCATGGAGGAACTTGAAGCAGTGCCCGCAGCGATCGACATGTTGTTCAAAGCTGTCCGTCACGAATAGCTCATCATCCTCGAGCTCGCGCACGGGGAGGACGTGCTCAGTTGTGATGATTGGGCCAGGCATGCTGAATGCTCGTCGGAGACGAGGTGGTCTGGGAGTCGGAGTTGGAGGGCTTCGACGGTATAGTGTCTCCCTGAGGGAGAATGGGGGCCAAGATAGACGGAACGAGGTGTGGTGCGACAGTGTGACGGTTGGTAAAGTCTAGTAGTGTAGACTGAGGAGGCTTGATTGAGGGAGTAATGAAGTATTCTTGTCTTGTTTAAGTGTTTGAGTTGTTGTCTGGTATGGATGAAGTCGAGGGGGGAAGAGGGGAGCTATATAGACTCCAGGGCGTGGAGGCATCCACAAACAGAGAGATTAGTCGGGGACTAGAAATAGCATGACGGCATTGGTCACCAGAAGCGCCATCAAGGAGGGACAGCTGATAGCCAGTCGCACTGAGAGTTCCTACAGTAGCGGCGGATGGCTGCCTGGGGCGGATGACTCGACGCGCTACTCTAGCTGCATGGCTGTGCTCTACTCTCGCTCTTTGGAGGGTCTGCCGATCCGCTGATTGGTGCAACAGCTGCTTTCTGTCGGTCAACTCGTCTTCTGCCCTTGTCAGCCTAGTCCGTTTCCAGGTGTCGGCGTCGAGGACTCTTTGATTTCTGAACAATTGCTGTGGCTTGACCTCGTATCTGCGCCTCACGCTGTCCTTGTTTGCGTTACCGTGCTGAGCCACACCTCGACCTCAACCTCACCCCCAATTCGTGCCATCGTAATCTGCATCCAGGTTGTGCTCAGGGTTCATTGAGTTCATTGTTGTTGTGATTTCATTAGAATATCGACCTCAAAACGGTTGGCTGTTGAGCCTCCCTGCAGTTCATGCTCTAAGCGCTTCCCTAGGCGCAATCAACACCTGAGACGTGGAGTGTCGGAGCCAAACTGTCGGGACCAGAGTGTTGTCTATTTCGGGTTTGCTAAGAATGATGTCGCTAACTGTTGCAAAGAACGAGTTCGCATATCAAAATAACGGTCTGGGCGCTAAGTGACGTTGAGTCGAGACTGTTGATGGTGGTGAACAGACCCCTCCGCTCTCCCACGGACTCTCCCACTTCAACCCCGAGTTCAGCCTCAGGTCAAGCCTCTTGTGGTTAGTGCCGACTGCGCCCCATCATCACGTCAGCCCCCTATCTCCTTCATCGCTCCTTCCCTTCAACATCAGCCACAGTCTTACTTACGATCTGACCAATATTCTCTCTTCCCCTGTGCAAAGCCTCTTCCCTCCGGAGTCCGTCATCCCTATGCACGTCACTAATTCCCCGACTGAGGGTCTCGTCCCTGTTCCTGTTCCTGCTGCAAGCTAGACTAGAACGTCGTGCTTGACGCGCGCGAACCGAAACGTCACCTTCAGGACACCAGCAGCGCTCACTGACGAACCAAGTTGCTAGCGCCGGGAGATTTTAGCATTGCTTGCATACGGGAACTAACACCCAATACTTCCTGCCTCAGTCACTGAGATCTATACTCCCTGATCTTCATCAAGCGCTGGTACCTATATCAGTCTACCTACCACTGCTCAGCGTTACGCTTGTCGTGGGACATATTGTCTATTTTGAAATCAACTGCCCTCGGCCACAGAATCCAGTTTACCTCGTGTTCGGCGCCTCGTGGCGGGTTAGTGCTATTTTGGCAGGCACTGTCTAAAAATACGATGCTGGACTGTGAGAAATTCAACCGAGCCCCTGGGTTGTTGACGTCTGTCCTTTCTTCTTCGACCTTCCTGGCCAAGATTAACAATCACCTTTCAGCTATGGTTCTATGTTTATCAAGGTAGGCACCAGAATTTCTATTCTATATCCGGCAGCAGGATCATCTGGCCCCCATGCACCATGTCCAAAGCCTTGCACCCTACCCAGCTGGTAACTCTTCAGTCATCCCTGTCATGTCTTGCTTGTGTGCCTGTCCCTGCGCCGGCCACTGCCCCATCCCCGCGATCCAAGCGCACCAAACCTCATCCCTACTATACCTACCTACCCACCAAATCTCTAATCAACCCATGAAGCGTACTTCAACAGCTAGCCCGGCTAGCTCAATCGGTAGAGCGTGAGACTCTTAATCTCAAGGCTGCGGGTTCGAGCCCCGCGTTGGGCTATCTTTTTGCTTTTTGCATTGATTCCATCTGGTCATTGCGCTGTTATTTGGTTGCGTTCAAAAATTTCTTCCTGGTGCGGCCCGGGAGGATGGATGCTCGACGGATGCGGTGGCGGATTGGACGGTTCAGTTGGTAAAGTGGGGATGGCACGAGGCTGAGGATCCACATCCTGGATGCAGCCCTAGCAGTAGGGTCTCATAGCCACGGGGCTGTGCATAGGGTAGATAGTAAACAATGCATTGTTTGTTAGAGTGTGTATGTCATATCCATCTGCGCCCCAATTGACGTTGATTTTTACTTTTGGGATTGGCTTCTAAGTTTTTGTAGCCGTGGTCCAAGTCCCGTCGGAGGTCGTCGCTCCCGCCCGCGTGGATGGTTCCAGAGGACATCAGCTAGGTACAGGTACAGGTATATTTTGAACTCAATTCTTACCAACAGTATGCTTAGTGCCGGGATTGCACGGTGTGGTGTGGTCATGTCGACGAGAAAAGAGGGTAGATTAGTTGACTGGGTTTTTGGTCAGCTCCGTTCCGTTATTTCTGTATGCTGCGATTGATATATATATACATCCGACAAGATATCTTTGCCCGTTATTTGACATACTTTTTGATCCGACAATGTTGGGCGCAGTATGGAGTAGGGACCGCTGTGAGTCTATAGGCTATACTCTAAGTACGATCGCTTTTTATTCCACGAGTTTTACTATTTACACCGCGAAGTAAACCAAGACCATAGCTGTGCAGACTAGCTATTGGTTCAACGCGGCTATGACACCATATAAGTACCGAAACGCCATCTAGCCTAACAATTTGAAAGGTGCTCTATCTAATAATCGTTTGGCACGGTATAAGGCCCATAGACTTCACAGAACCAGAACCCGTGAGATTCAACAGAAGACAAGGTCGCTAGGCGGACACGTCAGTCAGTTCTCAATGCTGCCTTATGACCATAAGGCCCTCTTTAGCTTTATTGTTGCCTCTTCCGCACTGAATCGAAGGTGCTCGCTGCGGTATATAGCAAACTTCAATCATTATGCTCGTGATCCTCCGACGAGTCCGGTGAGTGTTGTGAAGGCAAGTTAGCGAGTTCTATGTATTCTGTCCTTTCGTGTGTTGTTGGTTCTGGTGTTGCTTCGCTTGCAGCCCCAGCACCTCCCTCAGCCTCAGGTCCGCTCCCAGACCCGGCTACCCCCCAGCTCCAGCGCCTGTTCCAGCTCCAGTTGTTTGGCTTGGTCCAGTTGTTTGGCTACCACCACTTGTTCCGCTTGGTCCAGCTGTTCTGATTGCTCCGCTTTCAAGTGCTACTGTTGGCTGTGTTGCATGCCAGCCCTTATACGGCGGGTTACCTTTAGACTGCTCCAACTGCTCGCGGGACAGCGTAGCTGTTTGTGGCCGCCGCGGACGGATTTCGACACCTCGATCGGCACCAAAGAGAGCACGACAGCACGGTATGAGAATAAACAAGGTTATGCCTGCGATAGTGGCAAAAAATAGAAAGATGGGTCCAAGGGTCTTGCGGGAAGAACAAGAGGTTAGCCGTTATCACTGCGTCTGTACCGACAACACTTTTGAGACTGGTGCGTGCTATGCTGAACCAGAAACTTACTACAACGAAACAGATGAATACCAGAATCGAGAAATACTGGAGGACTCGCAGGAAGAATGGAATGCGCCTTGGAATACGCCGCTCCAGCCCGGCTAATCTTATGATGTCTCTCATGTGAGATTCCATGTAGGCTCGATTCTGCGCATCGATCTGGACTTGGGTCGGGACTGGGATTAGAGGGGATGCCTGTTGGAGGAGTTGATTCGGGGGCGGGTTCGGGGTAGTGGTCTGGATGTTGGTCTGTGTATTGGTCTGCGCGGTGGCAGCGCCAGCGCCAGTGCTCGAGTCGCTCTCGCTGGATGCCTCCGGGATGGTTGGCAGGGGCGGATCCATATCTCGACAAGGTATGTAGGGTAAAGGATTGACAGATATCAAAGGCTAAAAAGACTGTTGGAAAGCCCTAATAGGGTGTCATGCAATGAAAGATGGCGGAGGATAATGAATATGGTGATGCTCACAGTAGCTGTTGTCCAAAGGATAAACATATCATAAAGCAGAGAGACAGGCAGTTGGATGCGGTGTATGTACTATCCCATGGGTTCCTTCCTCAAGAACTGAATATTTGCGCTGAGACCCGGTGGTAGACGTTCCTTCCCTATACAATAGTCTATGCCTCGGGCACCAATGGTGTTCCTCTGGCCATCACCCAAGACAGCCATTCCTGCCAACAACGTCCGTTGCTGCTACCTTTGTATGCCTGCATCGCCAATTTACTTTAATTCGGTCTTATAGCTACGGACAGACACATATCTCGCTTAGATCACTTGCACTTCCAGGAAGAGAACTGGAAGCTGAGACTGTCGACCAATGGCTGTCCGCCAGGTGCAGGTTTGCAGACTGGGCGCGTAGCCTCGTCCACTCCTGTCGCTGTTATAAGACCTGCTGCCGCGCCGCAATGACTGTCTTCAAATTGACTCTTTCTTTTGTTTTATCCCGATCAGCTTTATTTTTGCTCTTGCGACCAAAGCTTGAACCATCTGGCAGTAAACCTCAGTGCGGAGAACAAACTGTCTTGGGATGGACCCTTTGTCCGCCATCGGTTTGGCATCGAATATCCTGCAGTTTATCGAGTTCGGAACACAAATATGCGTGACGATTCACGAGGTTGCGACGTCCGCGACCGGACTGACTCAATAAAATGAGCACATCGAGGTGGCCGTTAAGGACTTAAAATCCGCAACAGACGGGCTTTCCACCAGCGTCAAAGGCAACAGCAAACATGAAGTCGAGCTCGTTCAGCTTGTTAGAAGCTGTAAGGCTCTATCAGATGAGCTGATGGGAATTCTCTCGAAGCTCAAAGCAAAAAAGGGCGATGGCTTATTGGGCAGTATCCGCATGGCGTGAAAGAGCACGATGAAGAAGAACAAAGTCGCCTCTATCGAAGCAAGGCTTTCAGACTATCGTGCCCAGCTTATCCCCCGCCTCAATATTCTAATATAGTAAGTAAATTTGAGCCCCCTTCTCCGTACTGTATTAATGCATGAACAGCAACGAGCAGTCGCCGACACAAGAACACCACGAGCGCACTGAACAACAAGACCTCGATCTGGGGAACCAGCATGCTTCACAAATGAAAGCTCAAAGACAACAGTTGAAAATAATAATGCAACGCCTGGATACTATAAACGCCAATACCAGCCCTTCTTCAAGCTTAGCAGCATGCCAGGTCGCTATTGAAGACATGCGCGCATCACTCGCACATCTGCACTCAACCGCTAAGAGATTACCGCGCGAGAACGACGTTCTTCATGCCCTATACTTTCCCAGCATATTCCGCCGAGAGGATACCATTAGCTCGGCTGTTGGAGAAACATATCAGTGGCTCCTCTACAGTGAAGACTCAGTCCGTTGCGTCGAAGAGTCAGAGCCAAAGGATGAAGGTTATAGAAGTGACACTATGGAGCTTCACAGTGATGCCCATCCACAGGCCACTCGAACGGCAATCACGCCTCTGTGGTCGCTGGCGATGATGATACTGGACGACTAAGCGGTTTAGACAGCTCAAGACCACAAGAGACTGACTCGCCTTCATCTGAAGCAAGTGCTGCTGATCTCAAAAGTCACTTTGCTCGATTTGAGTATGAGAGTTATGAAAAAGAAGCACTGCGTAGATGGGAGGTGGCAGGCCGATTCAGACAATTACTAGTCTGGCAAGCACTCTGTCTTCTTCATCAACGGCAAGGCGGGATCGGGAAAATCAACTCTCATGAAGTACCTTGCTGATAGCGACAACTTTTTTGTCAGACAGTATTTACAAGCGTGGAAAGGTGATTGTCGTCTCATACGAGTCTCCGTGTTTTTCTGGAATGCGGGTGACAATTTGCAGCGGTCACTCGAGGGTCTCTATCGCTCAATCCTCTACCAAGCGCTTCGAGAGCTTCCAGAGATGATTCCTCAAGTGTTTGATGAAGAACAAAATGTACTCTACTGGGAAGATCTCCGAATGCCTGTGTTGGACAAGGCTGTGAGCAAGCTGATCCAGGTCCTCGACCCCCAACGGCACAAGCTTTGTTTGTTTATTGATGGCCTTGACGAGTACGAAGGAGATAGCTTTGATCAGGCTCAACTGGTCAAGAAGATTGCTTTCTGAGGCTGTCGGGAAAATGTCAAGATTGTCTGCAGTGGACGCCCGCATTTGGAATATATGCAGGCTTTTGCCCAACAAGAACGGGATCTTCCGCTCCATGATTTCACCAAGAGAGACATTCTTGAATATGCGTTTACGCTGCTTCAGGACTCAGCAGGAACACCTTCATGTCATTCACATTCTGCCCTCTTAGAGCTTGCCCATCAAATTGTCACTCTGGCAGAAGGGGTATTCCTTTGGGCCTATCTGATTGTCCGATCACTTAGCCAAAAACTTCAGTACTACTCTGCTAAGCAGCTGACCGCTATGCTGCTGGCGACACCACGAAATCTGGATTCTTTCTTCGACCAAATGCTGAAGAAAGTTGACCCATTGACCCAAAGACAAACCAAACAGTTCCTTCTCCTAGCAGCACATAATCCCTTCCATACTGGTCTCAATGCCCTATCCTATTCCTGGATGCAGGACCTGGACGATACGAGCTTCCCAACGGAAAGGCCTGCGCGTTCTTATACTATTCCTGAGATTGAGGGAAGATTGAACATGGTGAATACGCAAATACGGGACCTTACCCGGGGCATGGTAGAGGTGAAAGCACGGGACCCGAGTCGCGCTGACCTATTTCGCCATCTCCGACTATATCAAAAAGGATGGGCAAGCCAGCCCTTTTTCAAATATGAGGTCCAATTTTTCCATCGCACGTTCCGTGATTACCTGCTCTGTCGATGGCACGATAAAGCGGCCCCGACGATCGAAGTCTACATGCGGATAGTCATTGCGGAGTTGAAGCTTTCTTGCATAATGGAGCATTATCATCCAGGGGGAAATTACCTGCCCGCTGGCTTTGGGAACCTGAGTATTATTGCGCAAGTCCTATCATGGCTTCTTCAAGATCGAAAGATTCTTCCGACCAGATTCTGCATGATGATTAAGGATGTTGTTGAAGATTATGAGAAGCTCTTGAACTCTTCCAATACCTAATCAACAAGACTATCCATCAATCATCCCCGTCATCGGACCCCAGTTTCGGAGCCGAATGGTCACTCGACTTATTTGGAACGACTTGGAAACGAAGCCGGCGATGGAGCCCATCTTGTTTCCTCGTTTCATCGCCACTTGGGCACCGGTCGTACCTGAGTATATATCCGAAACTATAAAGGCTCATCCGAACTCAAGTCATCCCGATCCCGAGATGGTGAACCTTTTGATAACGCTCGCTGCCAACGGGCACGACGGGGACTTCCTACCAGCTTCCAAAGAAAAAGGAATCTCACCAGACACTGAAGCGTCAATCATGTTATTCAACGGTAACTACTTTCAAGCATTCACAACGTCAACATATCTAGCTGTTCTGGGGACACAAACCGGACGCGAGATGCCAGGTGTAGAATGGGATAGCTACTTCTGGTGTCTCCTCGAAAACTTCCTTCATTTCGGCGCAGACCCCAATGTCTTATTTCTCATTCTATGCGGTCGTCACATATCAGAGACGCCAACGATAAGACGAACCCGAACAAGAAGTAGGGAGCGCATGCCCGACGAAACAATGAACGGCGACGAAGTCAACGAGCGCCAAATTCGCTACTTACACCTGCGAGAACTGATGGAAATGGTCCAGCCGCCAAACATAAAAAGCCTTCAACAATACTTCGACCGACCACTTGCGCCAGCCGGAGCGGGTGGTAGCTGGTGGAATGTAGCGACCAGGATGATATCCGGTTTTTCCTCGGCGCAGGGCCAGCACCAATTGCAGCACGATTATATAGCCGAGGCTGAACAGCGGTACCCCAAGTACGATAAGAATGAAGAAGCTGCTAGTGAGATGAGGGATATTGTGGAGGTGCGGACGCGGACGCATTATTTGCCTAGGAATGCCATCATCCAGTTGTACTAAGGACCTGAGTGTTCGGTGTTCCGAGTGGTTGGGTTGCCGAGCTGGTTGGGGTTTGCCGAGCTCCGGACTATCAACCACGGAATGCAACCTTGGAGAAACAGCATGAAATAGAGACTGTAGTGACGTATATATATCTTGAATAAAAGTAGCATCTCCGCCATTCTATTCAACATTCCCCTTCGCTCACTACCTGCCTACCCACCATGCTGGAGCTCCTAGGTACGCAGCCCTAAAAAGCCAACATAACGACAAAAGACCCTTTACTAAACCACACCTCTAGATACAAAACACGATGACCTCAACGCCATGATAACCAAGCACCACCCGGACATAAAACCCTACGAGTCCATTTACAGAGACCTCCACAGATCTCCCGAACTCTCCGGCCAAGAAAAAGAAACATCCACCCTCGCAGCCTCCCATCTGCGGAAGCACAACTATGAAGTCCACGAAAATATAGGCGGTTACGGCGTCGCCGGCGTCCTGCGAAACGGTGAAGGCCCCACTGTCCTCATCCGCGCAGACATGGACGCTCTCCCGGTGCTTGAGAAAACGGGGTTACCCTATGCAAGCTGTAAAGTGGTTAAGGGTAAAGACGGCGTCAAGGTACCCGTCATGCATGGCTGCGGCCACGATACACATGTCGCCGCCATGCTCGGCGCAATCGAACTTCTTTCTTCTGCGAGGAATGAGTGGAAGGGGACATTAGTGGTTGTATTCCAGCCCTCTGAGGAAGAACTTTCCGGTGCAAAAGCCATGCTAGATGATGGGCTATATGATCGCAATCTCATACCGAAACCAGACGTCGTCCTTGCTCAACATGTAATCCGCATGAAGGCTGGCACGGTGGGAATCAAACCCGGTCGACTCCTAACAGCAACAGACGCATTCGAGATAACGATCCATGGACGCGGAGGCCACGGCTCGTCGCCTCAATCGTGTATTGACCCAATTGTTATTGGGGCTTCGGTGATTACGAGGTTGCAGAGTATTGTTTCCCGCGAAGTCACGCCGGGCGAATTGGCTATTTTGTCGTGTGGGTGTATACAGGCGGGGCATGTTGCGAATGTTATTCCTGATACGTGCGTGATTAAACTCTCTGTACGGTCTTATGATCCGAAAACAAGAGAGAAGTTGAAGAGCGCTATTAAGCGGATCGTTGAAGCGGAATGCGCTGCGTCAGGGACAGAGAGGAAACCAGATTTAAAACACACCATTGAAGCGCCCGCAACAGTGAACGACGAGGACATCACGGAAAAGATAACATCCTCCTTCTCAGCCTATTTCGGAGACAAGTTAGTCGATACAGAACCAACGACTGCATCCGAGGACTTTTCTCTCCTTGCGCGGGCCGTCGGGGCGCCGTACGTGATGTGGTTGTTTGGGGGCGTTGATCCTGAGATCTGGGAGAGGGCTGTGCAGAGTGATAAAGTGGATGAGTTACCAGGGAACCATAGTCCGTTTTTTGCGCCTGTTGTGCGCCTGACACTGGGAACTGCTGTTGATGCGATGGCGTTGGGGGCCTTGACTTTTCTGGGGAGGAAATAGTGATTGCTGTTTGGACAGGGTGCTGTCTTTTCTTGGGAGTAGAGCTAGAGTGGTTTTGGTTAGTGCGGGTGCTGCCCTGTCGCTGTCAGTAACATCCTGCTGCGTCACCACTTAGATACCACATGTACCTTACCTACAGTATCTCGATATCCGGGCCAAGACATTCAAGTTCGGATTGACTCCGACATCTATCCAAAACAGGAACCATCTTGCGCCGGACGTTACTCTGTTGATCTAGTGCGATTTTTGTTTTTTCAACTGAGACAAACCACCACCTCCGCGTTGTCCGCCTTATCTCCGGCTTCCAATTTAACTTCATCTTCACCTCACCCGCACCTTCAACACAACCACCAATCTATCACCACCATCCCACTGACCTATCAAAATGTCCAAACCCCAAATAATGGCCGCCTGGCTATACTCTAGCACATTCCCAACCCTCCTCCACAACCTCCACCACACAAAACTCGCCCGCGCCCCTCCCCCCCCCTCGTCACCGTCCCAATTCCTCATTCGCGTCCTCTCAACATCCCTAAACCCAGCAGATTACAAAGTCCCCGAACAATCGACCATCTTGGGCAAGACACTAATCTGTACCCTCCCCGCCTCACCGGGACTTGATTTCGCGGGGGAAATTGTCGCCGTGCATGAGGATTATGATAAAGATGAGTTTCATGTTAGACAACTGGTCTTCGGGTGTCTTGCTCGTCCACGCGAGTTCGGGACGACGGGGGAGTATATCATCGCCGAGGAGAACGATCTTGCGCCTTTACCTGAGGGGGTGGAGATTGATGATGCGGCGTGTGTGGGCGTTGCGATGAGGACTGCGTATCAATCTCTGAAGAATTATATCAAGCCAGATACGGACCCAAACCAGCCCGCCAAAAAGGTCTTCATAAACGGAGGGAGCGGTGGCTGCGGCGTCTTCGCAATCCAGTTCGCGAAAATGATGGGGTTCCACATAACGACGACCTGCTCAACCCGGAATATCGAGCTTGTGCAATCCCTAGGCGCCGACGAGGTACTCGATTACATAAAGACCGACGTCACAATCGCTCTGAAGTCCAAAGGGTTAGTTTTCGACCACGTAATCGACCACATCGGCCTACCCCAGAACCTCTACTCTGAATCCCACCACTTTCTAAAACCAGGCTGTACATGGGTCCAAGTCGGGAGCGGGAGTATTCTCACTGCGGTTTGGCGCCTGCTTACACCGCGCTGGCTAGGTGGTGGACGGCGGTGGTTCAGTGCGCTGATGCTGCAGAATTCGAAGGCTGATCTTGTTGCTGTGGGGGAGATGTTGAGGGAAGGGAAGGTGAGGGTTGTTGTTGACTCTGTGCATGATTTTAGGGGGGTTAAGGGGGCTTATGAGGTGCTGGTGAGTGGGAGGGCGAGGGGGAAGATTATTGTTAGGGTAGCTGAGTGGGGTGGAGAGGGAGAGGGAGAAGGGAGGATTTGATGGTGATGGGAGCGTCTAAGTTGAATTAAGAGGTTTTGTTCTACCTTAGACTGGAATTGTTGGGTTTGATTTCGGGATTGGATCTCTATTGGAGGCCGTTGTACCTTTCTAATATTTGCGGATCCCAGGGCATCTCCAATTTATTACTAAATGGGTTCAACCTATCTGCCGCTTCGTATCTATGCTTAGTCTATATGAAAGTACTCACATCAATAGAACGCTCACAGTCGAACAATTTCCTCAGCTTGGACGTCTAGTCCAATACAGATAGCTAGAGCCTGTTAAACATCATCCAACAGACGAAGCTAACACACCAAAAACACCGAACCCAAGTACAAAGAGCCTCACGCCATATTCATTTTACTAATACTAGTTCTACATCTCAGGGGTTCCTACTCGTCAAGGGTCCAAATGGGACTTTGATCTGACAATTTGCGCCAAGTCACGAAACCGGCGAACTTGCCCAGGGATTTTCCTCTTGCTCTCATCACCAGAAGAAGACGACGACACAATACGCGGAATTGTAGGCTGTTTATGCTCAGAATGCACGTTTAGCACAGGATATGTCCACTCGTTGATGCGTCGATGCGGGCCCGGGGCGAGAGGATCGAACGGGCGCGGCGTACCGAGGTCTTCAGTCGTATATAAGTCCGTCCTTGAGGAAGATTCGTTCGGGTAGTCGGTATCTTCGATAATTGGGTGTAGAGTGAAGGGCGACGACTCTGAAAGAGCAGATATATGATAGTCGTATGAGGCATCAGGTGCGATCTCTCGGGCGACTGGGGACCCTGTATACCGGTCCTTGGTTGGACTTGATGTGAAGAGTGAGGTAGTTGATGGCGTCTTTGACTTTGTAATCGGAAACCTTCTCGGCTTCGATCGAAGTGACAATGTATCAATTGGGATCTTGGAATCACCATTCGCAAGTCTTTGACGCATTGGGGCTTTGGTCGGAGCTGCCCGTCCGCTTTTCTCTTCATGGTTTGTATGTGTTGATGGAAAGTGGTATATTCTACTGAACGTGTCCGGCCTTGGTGGCAGAGGAGAATTCCCATGCTCGTCATTTGCAGTTTTTTTCATGGTTGGTGGCGCAATGTAGGGCTCGATCTCTTCAAGAGAGGATGGAGGCGGAGCCCGCCGTCTGCTTCGAGATTTGCGCGGAACATTTTCATGCTCTTTATATCTGTTCGTAGTTAGACTCGCCTCAAGAGCTTCCCAAGCCCTATAGAAATTGGTGCGTGTATCGGGGTGCTCTGAATAGGGCTCTATGTCTTCTACAATAGTAGGGCTTCCTTCTATGCTCGAGGGTAGAGGCTCTTCCGGTCTTCTGGACTCAAATGGTGTCGTGCTTGAGTTAGTCGCATTCCAAGAACCAAAATCATCGGTGAGGGTATTGCGATATTCAGAATCGGAATCAAAGTCCTCGACAAAAGCAATGTTTGGCAAATGGTGCCTTGTTAAACTCTCATCAGATGCCTCGTGTCGCTTTCTGGGCTCGATTATCGTATACTGAGAGTTGGGAGCGTTCCAAGTCCCATAATCATCGTCCAACGTAGCAAGTTCGGCAAACAGACTGGTAGGTATCTGCTGCACTGGACCTTCGCGCGCGGGCACAGCATGGGTTTGCTGAAGCCAGGCGTGTTCAAGTGCGTCCTTCGCCGTGTCACGACGCTCTGGCTCAAAGGCCATCAAGCGCATGATAAAGTCAGTGGCTGCAGAGCTTAGATTGGCGGCAGCAAGCAGCTTGAGCGGGAAGCCAATACGATCATCCCTGTATTTTAAGAACGCCCCTGGGAGCCGAAAGGCTGGTCTCTTGGTCAGCAGTTGGAACGTTATCTCGCCGACTGCCCAAATGTCAATAGCGTATGAAGGGCCCCTATCGCTGAAGCCTAGTAGTTCTGGCGCCATGTATCCTAATGTTCCTTTGGCAGAAGTCTTGATGTCCAAGGTTTCTTCGACGCGCTTGCTGAGGCCAAAGTCCGCAAGCTTTATGCGCCAGTGGTCTGGAGGTTGAGAATGGATCAAGATGTTCTAGTAGGAGAGTCAGCTAGGCGAACCTGATATCAAGTTCATAACGTAGGACAAACCTTCAGCTTCAAGTCTCGATGAAACAGTTTGATGTCGTGCATTGCACTCAGACCGAATAAAATCTGATGAACAATGTCCCCGACTGCATGTTCAAGAAGCGGAGGTTGTTCAGTGCGATAGAGGTAGCTATGCAGATCGCCGAACTCGAGGTACTCCATCGCAATGAACAAGTACTCAGACGTGCGATACCATCCATCGGAATGAACAAAGCAGCCATAAGTGCGGTACTGCCCAGATTTAGATTCCAGTTTGCGGCAGATGACACGTTGGTGTAGCAGCAAAGTAGGAGCTTCTAGACGAACGCACCTTCCTCTGCGAAAACTTGGCAATAGCCTCGAGCTCCCTCGCGATGTCCAAATGCGTCGCACCACGTCTGAGATCAATCCGCTTTACAGCTCGAAAAGTCGGTTTTCCCTGGCCTTTAGGAGGTGGCTCAATGCGCTCTTCGAGAAAGACCTCTCCGCCGCCGCCGCTTGCAATCGTCCTTCGTTTAGCCCAGCATTCAGTCCTCGCGGTCCGCATCCGAACATGTTGATCATGATAGATATGAACTGTCTCGTCCGGCCGGTTCGGCGGAAAATATGTTCCATGGATTTCTGAATCGCGAACAGTCTTCGAGAGTTCGCCTCCGAGGCCTTGACTTGTAGAACCCATCGCTCAGGGTCAATGAGGGCGGTTCACAGCGCGAGAGAAATTGAACAGAATAAAACGGCGAGGGGTACAAATAATATTTGATCGTAAGCGCTAGAAATGTGGCGTAGCGATGTGCTGTTTCAAAGACGAGGCTGAATATGCAGGCCAAGGGCTTTGTACGAGGGAATCGCTGTGACTCAGCCACAGGGCGCATCTTCTCCGTTGAAATGCAAGAAGCCCTTAATTGTCAAATGCTCGGATGTATAATTCGTAGTCTGAGAATTGGGAGTACCTTGCAGCAGTGCCAAAAAGGCTCCCTAATCGCTTGTATCATGTTGTATTATGTAGAACCGCCCAAGCGGCGATTGGGAAGCGCAAACACCATGCTCCCATCGTGAAAGAAAAAGGGACAACATTCTTTTTAGCGAATAGTGCGATAAAGCTTAAATTCCAAATTTCTGCTCCATGCGCGCTAGCTCGTCCGGGGGAAATGATGAGAAGCCAGGAGTGACAGGACCCGGAATAAGGGGAACTCCCCCAGATTTGAACCAGCACGGGCCGACAGAAAGGCCCTGGGATTCCCTCCTCTGAGTAACTGCAAGATATTGTCTCTGCAATAGTCAGGCGCTCCCGAATATCGAGGCGGGGCCCGGCGGGGGCAGGTGTATCCTTCCCGTTTCGAATCGGGATCGCCTGCCGATTTGGTAAATGACGAAATGGAGTAGAGGGGCAGACATAACATAAACACCCCTCATCTATTCTAGTCCAGTGAATATATGATTTTAACATGCATTCAAGTAGTCTAATATCTTCTATCGAACTCAATAATTCTACAAGCACAATCATGACACGCATCTTCCTGTGAGTCCTGCAATACCCCAAGTTATCCGGAAGCCCTAACTCACCACGGCCATTTCACATCAGCCTCGGCGCTACAGGCTACATAGGAGGCGAAGTCATCCACGAACTATCAACAACGCACCCAGAATACGAAATCGCTGCTCTTGTCCGGAACCCAGAGAAGGCCAAGAACGTCACCGCTGCTTATCCACAAGTCCGCGTGGTCAACGGCGATTTGGATAATGCGGATGTCATTGAGGAAGAAGCCCGGAAGAGTGATATTGTTATTCGTGAGTCTGAACCTGAGTCCTTGACAATCAGAGGACTCTATGGAAGCTTGATGCTGATTTCCACAGACGCCGCGAGCAACAAACACCTACCCAGCGTAGAGGCCATTGCAAGAGGTCTAAAGGGTCGACGGAACGGTAGGTTTACCCATATAGCCTAGATTCACTTATCGAACAGCAACTGATTCTCAAACCAAGCATACTACATCCAAGTAACAGGCGCCTCCGTCCTCGGCGGTCCAGAAATCGACAACGATTCCTACGGCGAGCCCTCAGACGACATTCACAACGACCTCGATGGAATTCAAGCCGTCCGCGAGAAGATAACCGCGTACCCCAACCGCCGCGTCGTAGACAACTTCATCCTCAACCTGAAGGGCAGTGGGCCCAAGACAGCCATCATCTTCCCGCCTATCATTTTCGGCAAGGGACGTGGACCAGGAAACCAGCGGAGCATTCAGGTTCCGAGCATTGCGAAGAATGCGCTTCAACGAAAACAGGCTGCTTATGTTGGACGGGGACTTGCAAAATGGGGTGCTATCCATGTTGCGGATTTGGCGAGCTTGTTTGGGAAGTTAGTTGAGAGGGCTGTTGCTAGTGGTGAGGATGAGGGTGATGGTGAGGTTTGGGATGAGAATGGCCTTTATTTTGTTGATAATGGCGAGATGGTATGTGTCCTTCATAGAGGGTTATCAGGACATACTAACAATCATTTCAACGCAGTCCTTCAAGGATATAGCAGCCCTCGTCGCCGACGAAGTACACAAACTAGGCTATGCGGACAAACCAGGCCTAACGCAGTCTATTACACCTCAGGAATGCGATAGTGAGTTCTTCGCTCATGGGGCTGTCGTTCTGGGTACGAATGCACGTGGGAGAGCATTGAGGGCGCGGAAGTTGCTTGGGTGGGAGCCTGTAAAGGGGACCTTGGAGGAATATATCCCGGAGACTGTCGCCATTGAGGCAAGGAGCCTGTAAGGTGAAGCTTAATTACAGATATCTAGAGCCATCCAAACGCTGTACATTTCACTTGCGAACATAAGGTATCACAGCCTCATTCAGTCCACTTCAGCCTCCGTCGCAGTGGATACTATTTTCAAGATCATCTCGTGTGCCCGCTTGGCAGGGCAGCGTCTATAGGTTGGAGAGCAACATATAAGGCTAGCCCAGAAAACTTAGCTTGTCCTTTGCGCTTGTTTAGCCCGGGACTTGCCATTGACGATTCAGTGACTGTATAAAGAGAGGACGATACCTAAGGGCATAGTCGCACCTCGAACCGCGCCTCTCAACTTCAATTTCAACCCTACCTATTTAAACCACAGGGCAAGAGCAAAGACAGACGAGAAGATGCCCCCACCCCTAAACTCAGAACATGGATATCCAATATCCCCAAAACTACAAACCCAGGCAGCATAACCAGCGGCACAGTGCACGTTCCAAACTCCGACACAGAACCATTATCTTTTTCAAAACTAATTCTCACATTCCATGGAACCAGAGGCACGAAGATTTTCCGCGAGCTTAATATCGTGATAATGCCACTTCAGGGACGGTGGAAGAGTAATGTTATGTATGTTGAGAGGGTTTGGATACTTGTTGATGGGAGTGCGAATTCAACTACGCCAATCCCACCGGGACAAATCGCCGAGTATCCATTTACTATCCAAAACCCCGAAGCATCAGAGATCAATATTGCGGACACAAGCAGTGAGAAACGGACGGAGTAAGTTGAAGGTGGCAAAGCGCTTGCCTTTGCAGGAGTAAAAGGCTCTCATCCGATTCCCCCAAGTACGACGTTCAAGAGCGAGTATAAGGTTCTGCTAGAATAGGGAACCGTCAAGGCTCAGATTGAGCATACTATTACTGCTTCTGTAGGTATTGAGGGAAAGGACTTGGTGAAGCCTTTTGCTACGCAGAAGATTATCATGGGTGCTCCGGCCGTCAAGCCCGTTAGGCCCGTTAGCCCTACAGGCGACGGAAGAACCGAAACAGACTACGCTTTCGCAAGCACTTACGGGGAAATATAAGAGCGTTACAGCGACAGTCAAATTTCCAACAGTTCTCACGCAGGGCAAAGCCTTCCCACTTAAAATTAGCATCAACGAAGACAACTTCGCACTAATCTCGCTAAAAGCGAAGCTGTTGACAGCCTACGCAGTTCGAGGCTGAAGTTTCTGGCTTCGGGAGAGCATTGGAACAGCAATATCTCAGGATTAATTGATGGCCTGGGAAGGAAAGCGGGATCTCACAGAGAACCAGGTGCAGCTTGTTCAGAGTCAGCCTATCCTACCTACTGATGCAGTGGCTGTGTTCTCTACGCTGAATGTTGCGTGTTTGGCGCATGAGCTGGAAGTCAAGTTAAGGTGCAAGATGCAAGGGGAAGGTCTTTGCTACTGCTTTTAGCCCGGTTGGCGTGGAGGTTCGTGGGCCTGATCTTGATGAGCAGGAACAAGGAGATGAGGGTCCGAGTCTGTATATCAGTGCTGCTGAAGATCGACAATCGGGTCCCCTCAAGGAGGAGTTGAACGAGTTGATGGGCCTGAACGCAGTCAGTTTTCGTGTGCTTACCATTGATTATCCAGTTTCTGGAAAATCCTCAAACTTTCACTATGTACCTATGATGGCCTAATCTTCATTGGCAGCTTCGTTGTCTATAATGAACGAATAATTCACGTTTCAAGCCTTGGAGTACAACCTGGACTCTATGTCAGCTCTGGGCTATACGCATCTGTATTCGAAACGGTGCACTTATAGCCAGAAGATTCCTGAGGCACACAAGCGGGCTTACTGTGTGGGCACCCAACAAGTCGATCCTGCCAGCAACAAGTATGATAGGTCAAGTAGGACAGAGCAGAGGGGCTTCCTGTGGGGTCCCGTGACTCGATCTGACCTTAGTGGCCTTTAGTCATCCACCTTTCCCTTGGGCATCTCCCGCGCTCCCGTCCTGTTTTAACTTTCAAGTATCTACGGAGAAGACTGTCCCTATGCCTTCGAACATGGTGAACAAACAGGAAAATGTCTTCTTATTTATCCCAAATCTCATTGGTACTAGCCCCAACTCTGCTCTCTTTCCTCCTCATCGGAAGCTGACTTTAACTAGGATACACCCGGGTTGTCTTTGCCATAACATCTCTCTACTATATGCCGTATCACCCCCGAACTTGCTCCTTCTTCTACAGTATCTCCTGCCTTCTCGATGCCCTCGACGGTGCTGCCGCCAGGCGCTTTAACCAGTCAACTCGCTTTGGAGCTGTCTTGGATATGATTACCGATCGCTGTACTACGACCTGTCTCCTCGTCTTCCTTGCGAGCGCTTTCCCACGATGGAGTATCGTCTTCCAAGGCCTCATCAGCCTAGACTACTCAAGCCACTATATCCACATGTATGCGACGCTGGCAACCGGTAGCAAGCAAAGCCACAAGGATGTCGATGAGCAGTGGCCTTGGGCTTTGCAGATATACTACTCGAGCTCGGTATGCTTATCCTGAATTTCCCGCTCAGTCACTCCGCCTGATCTAATTATCTAAACCAAACAGAACATTCTATTCACCGTATGCGCGCTCAACGAATTATTCTTCATTGCTCTTTACCTTTTATCCTTTGCGTCAGACTCGGGCTCTATTCCACTGATTGAAGGCTGGAGTGCTGCGGCCATGGAGATGGCCCGGTATGTCTATTACCCATCATGCTGAAAGTGCCGTAATGCTAATTTATTGAATCTAGTGCAAACAAGATCCAGAGCTCTTGGCCTTGGATTCTTTTTTATGCCTCCTTACCATTCATGCTATTCAAGCAATATGTCAACGTGCTTCAAATTATCCAGGCTAGTAAGCAGATAGCACACAGTGACATTGTCGCAAGGCGTCAGAACAGGACTGGACGAAGGCAAAGACAGGAGTAGATAATTGAGTTTAAAATGCATCTAGAAGTGACATCAATAATAACAGACAAGATAAAAAAATCATCTCTAACTCCAACCCAGTAATGTTGAATTACGAAGGTTGCTGTACAATATCACCCAAATCCCTCAAAGGCTTAGGAGAAGCTACCTCCCCCTCAAAACGTACTAACCTCACAGACCTGCGTGCTATCATCAGCAGGACAAGTAGCCCCCGGATCATCTGCATAAAACTGCGCAGAGACAGTCCCCGTCGCTTTCCCCTTACTACCAGTAACCTCCAACTCCCCAGTCCCCCCAATAGCCCCATTACACGAAGACCAAAGATCCTCATAAACCGCATCACAAACAGCAGGCAATGCATCACGCACCAGCCCCCCAGCAACATTAAACGCCACCGCAACAGCAAGCGTGCAGTCTTCGTTGTCCTCGCAGACCCCGTTACTCACGATGACTTCGCCGCTTAGGAGCGTCGCGCCGGCCTGGTCTTCGATTAGTCGACAGAGACGATCTTTGCCTGTGTCGTACTCGTCTTTTGTACCGATTAGAAAGCCACAGGCTATGTTTTTGAGGGACCAGGTTGCTTTTGTGCCGGGTATGGCGACGCTGGTGCTGGTGTTGTTGTTGGTGTTTGTGGGTGCCCAGTACATTACGCCTTCGTCGACCATTTTCTGGGCCCAGGTCATGTAGTCTAAGCCGCTGGCGTGGAAGCTGTTGGCGCGGGTGGTGTTTAGAGGTGTTGGAGCACGCATTGCTTTGGTGAGGGCTGCGTCATGGGATAGAGGAATTGCTTCTGTCTTTTCATCGAGGGGTTAGTACTTCCCTAGCAATGCATCTCCGGTAGATACTTACAAGAACAAATAGCAGCCCAAGCACGATGGCCACTATAGGAAGGAGAGATTGATTCATGTTGGATGTCTGATCTAAAGAATAAACTGGATAGGATATATTTTAGGAACGATATCAGCGTAGGGTGAGTTATGAACGTAGAGATTTAGTCAGTTCCAGAGACGATAGAAGATGTCCGTCTTTACTCCTCCACTTCAGAAACAAGGGAACTACCCTCCTATTTATCCCCCGACCCGCGCCTCTTAAGATCAATCCATACTCACCTTGTTTTCTCATGTACCTACTCAATTCTTCTCTCGCCCCCATATTGCAAAGCCCGATGATACAATAGTTCCAACCAGGCTGCAGCAGCATTTACCTTAAAGGTAAAGGATAGCCATACTTTGAGCAGGGTATATTCTGCTTGCGGTCTCATGGGAATTTGTTGGTTCTCTAAGGTATATTATTGGGACACTACACTCGATCAGCCATGACATCCTCCGTAGGTAGTTTCACTGTTAGCGAGACCATTACTGCATTAACCCATGCATGCATGCATTGACGGCGCAGACTGGGCAAGGCGTACTCTACGACCCCTCGGGGTACTTACCCTGCTGGTGTGCTGCTTCAAGGCACACCGGTGACTAACTAACACCACCATCATCGTGCATTCGTGGCGGCGGCTTGACCATCCATAGCCGATGTTGAGAGGGCCGCATACCGCAGCCTGGAGGAACATCTATCCCGTCCAGACTGGAATATTCTACTATAGCCTATATTAGGGAAGGCGATTCTACATGCAATTACTCTCAGGTCTCGATATACGCCGTATACTACTTGATGTCACCCTCGTCCCTGCCCACTTGAACGTAGACAAATGTAGGTTGAGTACTAAGGAAAATGTGGTTGTCTCCAGCAACATTGGTAACTCCTTAAGCTATCTACAAATTCTCCCTCTGCGTATCCCATCTTCCACCTTCCACATCCCTTCCGCCAACATACCACCTTCCTAATCAGCGCCGTCTCGATTCCTCTACCATGCCGTTTGCCTTTCAGCTTACGCAGTGTAAAACGAGCCCACCTTGCCTATTTCCGGGCAAGACGGCGGCGCAGCCCCAGAGGGAGGATTGCATCCGGTATCAGCCGAGACAAGCCAGCAGGTGCCGTCGGCGCACATGCAGTAGTTGCCGACGCCACTTGGTTTGATTTTTAGCTGCGATCTTCATATACACGGTTTGCTATGGAGAGTAAGGTTTTACTCACTTGGAGGGGTCTGCGTGGTTGTAGCAAGGCTGGGCTTGTCCGTTGCTCGCGGTTATCAGGGCAGCGAAGGTAAATGCTGCGGCGAGTTGATTAAAGTACTTCATAGTGTCTGCTGTCAGAAGTTGGAATTGTAATGCAGCGTACTCGTTCAGGGTTCTCGGTGTCAATTGAGTGAAAGAGAGATGGGCTTGCGGCACACTGCCGATGGCATACAAGCTGCTTAAGTATATTTGAGCAAATATGTCTGGCGCTCAAAAGTAAAAAGACTGTGCTATGCATCACGTTCTGGTCCTCTCTAGGCATAGTGAGATCATCGATTCATCCTTGTCTGGGGGCGGATCAGGGTTATGGTCATGAAAGACGTACATGGGATCCAAGCCATCCAGGTGCAAATAAGCTGATGCACTGAATCAGCCTAGAAAACATCCAATAATATAGTATACCTAACCAACTAAAAAGACATGGATAGGACAGCGTGGGATATTAGCAGCTGTAAGCAGACTAGAGTGCAACGCTGCTGCGTTAATCGACTCGATGTTGCTTAGGTGTTTGAACCGATTTTCCCCATTGTTTTATTTTCTTTTTTTTCTCGCAAGTTTGTGCCTTCATATTGTCTATGGGAAGTTTACTGCCGAGGCCCACCAGACCAGGTTCAAGTTTCCAGCTGCCCGGGCTGCAACCTGTACCTTTCGGAAAAGGTTTTGTTCTTCTAGTACATGCTTGAGCATTTAGTCAGATTCCTCAGCAAGCCAAGAGGACACGAGCAGGCACGGACGGAACGGGACCGGTGCTCGAGGTTGTCTAAGTGCGAGTCTAGCATCTGAGACATACCTATTGTCCTCGATGAGGAGCACATGCATGCAGGGCGACTGTGCCGCAATGCATAAAGGACAAGTAACCAACACCCATGACTCCCGTTTCCCCGAAGATTTACCATGGGTGTTCAAAGTGGGAGTAGTAGGCGTTGTGACCTCAGAGTTTCTGTTCTCTTTTTCCTCGAGATGGAGGTATTTCTTAACCTTGGTCTTGTTGTTGTTCATCAATTCGCGAGGCTGAGTCGGACTGCACTTTCCATCGGGTGGATTTTCATGCAACTATCAAGGATGCGCCAATCCCATAGGTTTACAAGATTAACTGCCGCAGATCTCGCGGGAATAACCTTGCTTCCTGGGCTCCGTGTTGGCTTGCAGATGGCTCACCTTGACTCCTGTGTATCCGCTGCTACTCGCTACTTTCATCGGTGGTATACTTTGTCTTATCTGTATCTCTACCGTGATTTTTTGACTCTACATTACATAACCCATATTATCATGTTTATTCAACAGCTACTATCATCATGCTCCTGGCTGATGTTATCCCGGATACCTGCCACGAGAAGGCTTTTGCCTTGCCAGCCGAGTTCGAAACTTGGCTGCCTTGTGCCAGTATGCTAGGTTTGGATCACGCTTCCTGCCCGAGTCGGTGGTGCAGCTTGGCGATTACATCGAGATCAACAGTTCCGGCTCCAATAAGGTGGAGGCTCTATCCAACATGTTGCCCGGAACCATGCCTTACCTATTATAGCGGCTCGGATCCGGCCCGTTGCGTCATTTACTCCTACCCGGTCTGTTGGCGATCGAGCTGTGTGGTCATGCAACCAACTGTGCCGCACTATCTCGCAGCTGGTTGATCAATACCCAAAGTAGGAAATGCTGAGTTTGCCTGATACTGTAACTTACTCTGCAGTGCCTGATGTGATCGACAGAGCTACGCATGCAAGAAACCGTGGGCAGGACTACCTGCTCAGCTTCATCCGTACAGCCTCATGCATTAACAAGCCCCGGCACCATGAGAAACACGATGTAGACAACATCGCAATCTTTCTGACATGGCTCGAATGCTCGCCAGCTGTCACGGGTTCACGTAATACTGCGCGACAAGGTAAAACACAAAGTAAATATGTACAGAGTCGCTTGACACGGGCACCCATTACGACCTATCCTACCTAGTCGCTCGGTTGAACATGATCCTGATATATCAACACCAACTACATGATGTCAATGGCTGATTGCTGTCACATTTGCAGAGCCGCTGAGTCGTAAGTAGGCGGTACACTTTCCTTTCTCGAACGAGGGAGTGACGTTTAGGAGGAAAACTTGATTCCCAATACCTTGTCTACTTCAGTGTCATTATTGGTTAAGTCAGGAGACGCAGTTGCATTATACTTCTACATTTACCGCAAGAAGAGCCTTCATGGTGGGTGGTTACCATGCCAAGTACACTTTCGTAGAGTCTTTCGTGGTCCTTGATACGGCTTTGGCGGCCGCGCGAGCAAGCTCGTAAGTAGCTATGATTCTGCCTAGAAATATAGAGTAAGATCACCATCAAGAACTCTCTACATGAATTTAGAAGCTGAGAGCGTCGAATGTCCGACATTCATTGTTCGGTCACCCATCTATATGTTTCGCGTTCACCTTGCTGAGACGATAAGCGTACGGATGTTCTCCGGTAGCATACACCCGTAGACTTCCTCTACAAGCCCTACAGTTTAACAGCGCTCGTGTTCAACGTATTGAAGTTCAAACCCATTCAAGGATTTACGTAGGGCTGGAAAATAATAGATAGTAGGTGCTCTATACACACCAGGCGATAAGGCCTCTTATCGATAAGAATGCCGATACGATACCGATAAGCCACGACTCCGATAACGAACAACGCTAACCCCCTTCCAAAAGCCAAGATCACGTGCCACAAACCTCTTCCGCTGTACCTCCGAATCCTCCCCGACATTTATCGAATCGACTACTTTACCTTCACAACCTCCCACTTTCCCCTTCACATCCGCCAAAATGGCAAAGAAGAGTATGTTCCCTCTCAATCCCCTTAATTTCCCATCAATCTACCCAAAACCCTACCGCGCCGAATTTCTTACAGAGCAACGCAACTAACATTACCCTCTCTCAAAAAGCCAAGTCACGCACCATGGTCGTCCGCCTGATCTCCATGGCGATGACAGGCTACTACCGCACAGTTACGCGCGCCCGCACCCACAGACCGCTCAGCATGTTGAAATACGATCCCGTTGTGAAGAGGAAGGTGCTGTTTTTGGAAGCGACGAAGGGTGGAAAGAATAAATAGAGGATGGGAAGCAACCTGGGTATCGTCCGGGTATCGCGCGCGGCGTTTGTCGATTCTCGATTCTTCGACCTAGAACGAATGCGACTGGTGACTTCGATCATGCGATTCGAGTTGCGGCTCGGCTTCAATCGACAGTACGAAATACCTCTCCTTCTCGATCGTGCGAACTATACACCTCACCCTCACCTCTGCGCACGACATGCGACGATTGCGCTTGTTCCGTCGAACGACGATCATGTACATTAGACACTGCAATAGGGGCGGCCATTAATTAGCCTCTGGTTGCTATCATACTGGGGGATGTGTCGGCACACGGTGTTTCATTATGGCGTTAAAGCAGACAATCTTGGTCAATCAATATGTTCTACATCATATATATCCGTCCACCATTGTGCTCCATTTGCGTTGCAGATTCTCCATCATACGCGATGTTATAAGGTTGATTTTGCCGTCATCTCTATTTATATGGTATATATCATCATGTGGTGAGTCGTTAATCTTTCCCTGTTGATCTCGCTAGGCACCCTGGCTGAATCGAGCATTGTATTTGTCCCCTACGTGGTCAGAAATTGCACGACGTTGGTGCGTCTGGCTTACCTCGAGTCGTCCGCGCCGACCTTCTCCTGCTTTTAGCTGGATCAGCCTGATCCGGAATGATTGCCCTCGACGAAATGCGGCTGCTTCCAGAGGCTAGCCGGGTAGGACTTTTGCGGCGGCCGTAGAGCTCGCTTGCGATTCTCGGTTGGGTGGGTGCGGAAGTTGTAGAAGAGGTCTTCGCCTTCTTGTTGCTAGTGTCTTCCTTGTGGGATGACGGCTTGTCAACCATGGTCTCATGTTGCTTCGCTGGCACCTCCCGTTGGCGTTTGCTGTATGTCCATCGATTCGTTCTAGTTGAATGGGTGCCTTCGAGTGACGGTCCGTGGAGTTCACCCTCGAGTGCCTTCTCTTGGGAATCTGGGACTTGAAGGTTACTCGTCTCTGGAACGGTCTTCTGCGTCACGAAGGAGACTTTGCGGATTGTGGCTAAGTTCTGTGGCTTGGGCAGGCCTTGTCCAGCAGGTACGCTTTGGCTGACTCGTTCCTGCGTATTCATAACAGATGTCTCCTGGGTGTTGGCAATGCGGTCAGGCTCGGGCTGGCTCCCTATCTCAGGATGCTTGCTTTCGCTTGCAACTGTGGCCAAAGGGTTGGCCTTCTCTGGCTTTGCTGGTGCACAAGGTTCCTCCGTCGATGGTACCTTCACTGGCGTCTGTGCAAGTACGCCGGAGAGGTCAAAGCTCTCGTCGGTGTTTGAGAAGTGAGTGGGCGAGAGTCCGTCGAGAATGCTAGAGAACGGGACAATGGTTCCCGCTCGTTTAGACGGCGACGGCTCGTCGTACTTGTTGGCCGCTTGTTTGATGCCGTTCTCTATTGCATCAGTTCCCGCTTCTCCATGGTTGTAGGATCCGTTCTGAATCTCGACTTTTCTGAATCGTGCCGAAGTCTCGGGTGTCTTCACTTGCACCGGGCCTTGCCTCTGAGGCGCTAGATCTGCCGCAGTACTAGCTTGTAGTGTTTTCTTCAACTGCTCCAAAATCTCGGGGAATGGTTGGCCTGGCTGAGCAACGTCCATCTGATGAAGAATTTCCGTTACCTTCTTCACATCTGACTCCGAGTCCTGCACCCGCTTGAGCAAACCGACTATTTCCGCTTTTGCCTTTGACCTGCCAGACTCCAGGCTTGCTCGTGCACTTTCCACTTTCTCAAGCTTCTTGCTTGCCGCGAGGTACTCCTCTTCTTTCATCGTCAACTTGCCCTTGGTTGCGGAGAGAGTCTCCAACAGAGTTTGGTGTCCCGCTTGGGTATCGTCAATCTTGCCCTGGAGCGAAGTGAGGGTAGTTCGCAATGTCTTGCACTCGTCTGTCGTCTGTGCAAGCTCGCTCTGTGTCGCGTGGAAGCTGTCTTTTAGATCTTGACACTCCTTTGTCTTTATCATGAGTGTATCTTGAATAGACGTCAGCCTGTCTTGCAAGCCTTGACACTCCTCTCTCTTCTTTGCCATTTCGTCCTGGAGTGTAGCAAAATAACCTTCTTGCGTCTTTCTGGACAGCTGATCCTCTCCCATGGTTTTGAGCAAGTCAACCTGAAAGCTGTTCAGCCTCCCATGGACCTCGTCGAACTTTCCAAGAAGCGAGTTGTGCTGCGCCGTGAGTGTCAACTCTCGGGTTCTCATCTGTTCAATTTCGGCTGCTTGCTTCGCCATGCTGGCAGTGTGCTCAGCCCGCAGCGCCTCAAGATCCTGAATTCGCTTCTCTCGTTCCATCAACTAATCCATTAGCTCAAGCTCACGACATATATAGAGGCTCACTAACCAAGTTCTCTAGATCCTTGCGCCATTCTAGGGCCGAGTTTTCGGCCTCCTTCTATATACAATCAGTACCAAATTCTCGCTGAAATGCGAACACTTACCAGTCGGTTTCGCACATCACTCGTCTCATCCTCCGCCATTTTTCTTTTCGCCTCAAGCTCTGCCTTTTCTATGAGGTGCCGTTGTAGCTGCTGATCGAACTCCGATGCGCACCGGTCTTTGGCATCCCCAATTGCCCTCTTAAGCTGGTCTTGCGCTTTCCTTTCCATACCCTCGATCTTTTGATTCAAGCTGGCTACGTGCGTTTCGAGCCTGGCTACATTTGCCTCTGAAAGATGGGTTTGTGTCGCCAGATCACGTATTTCAGCGTCTTTCTGTGCATTGTCCATTTGCTGGGCTGCCAATCTTCCTTCCAATGACTTCGCCTCACCTGAATATCGGTGTACCTCGTCCTCAAGTCTTCGTTTCTCGAAATCCATCGCATCCCTTCTTTTTTGATCCTCTAGCGCAAGCTTTTTTGCTTTGCTGTCTGCTTGCTGTATGTTTGCGGTGAGATCGCGGATTTCCTTCTGTTTTTGTTCGCTTTCGGACTGCTGAGCTTCGAGTTTCTCCTCAGTCGATTTCAGCGTTAAATTCAGCTGCTGCATCTCATTGTCGAGCCCCAGCTTCACTGAGATGTGGACATAATCGTCTTCAAAGCGTTCTGGCAATTTGACCTCTGACAGCTTCGTCTCGAGGCCTTCCATTTGATGCCCCAGATCTACTTCCCTTTTCTGCAGCGCATCAACAAAAAGTTCCAGTTTGTCGAAAAGCGGTGCGGTCTCTTCAAGCTTTGTCTGAAGCTGGCTGCAACGGCCACTGCTAGAAGACAGTTGTTCGAATAGACTTGACATCTCGCTCAAACTGCCCTTGAAGCATCGAACTTGCTCTTCCAAGCCTCGCATCATCTCATCAGCATTCGTCGAATGGTTACCAATACCCACCTCCAACTGTCGTACCACCGTGTCCATGCTTCCAAATATCAGTAGAGCCTGGCTGGAGGATTGAAAAGGGCCTCACCGGAACTCGAAAGCGCCTATAATTTCCCTGCATTGCTGCACATCCATCTTCCCGTCTGAGAGACCTTTGGTGGCGGCTCCTATCTGGGCGAGGAAGTCGTCAAATTTTCGCTCAAAACCATCACTAATGTTTGTATGAGACGCTTCATAAGCTCTGCTTGCGGTCTGGATTGTGGACTCAAGGCTCTTGAGCATTTCGAGCTGGCTGGCTTTGACCAAGTCCAGCTTTTTGTCCTGAGTACGTGAGCAGTTTTGGATGTGTAATTCGAGCAATCGCGATCGCTTCTTCTCGTCGATCAGCTGGTTCTGGGAGTATTGAACTCTTTCTCTTGCGTGGTTTAGCTCCTGGCCAAGTGAGGCGATGAGGCTTTCGGCGTCTGTAAGGCAGGCACGCTTGTCACCGGATGCTTGTGCAATCTGGCTCATCCGTTCCTTGACATCCTCAATGCCTTCCACTATTTCCTTACGCTCCTTGTCGAGTATTTTGCGGGTCGCTTTGAAATGGATCGCGTCGCTGCGGAGGTTTTGGTACCCGGTTCCTAGTTCGTTGAGGAAGACTTTGACCTTTGCGAGTTTCGACTTCCAGGAGTCTGTCTGTGATACGTAGGTTCTGGCCTCGGCAGTTCGTTGCTGCAACCTTTCACTCAGTAGCTCAAGGTCTTCTTTCAGGAAGGTGTTTTCCTCTCTCAGGGCTACCATGTTTGCCTCCATCTCTTTTTGCATATTTGTAGCCACTGCTTCGCTCTCCTCTCGGGCTCTCAGTCGGCCAATAAGCTGTTGGAACAGTGCCTCTTCAGGTACCTGCATGTCGGGATCCGAAGGTGCGTAAGCTACCCGTTTGGCCGTTTCCCTTTTGTCGCCATGTCGTCGTTTCACAACCTTCCATTGATTGTTATTCGGCCGTGATTGAAGTATATCAGGTTGGCCCATACCCGGAGGACCGAAACATGGTTCTTTGTTGAAAGCCGTTTCGTTGTCCCTTGAATCATTTTGGGGCTGTTCATGCTTTTCGATGTCAGTTCGAGATCGCTGAGCTGAATCGGATATCAACCTACGATCATCCGAGATAGCGCAAGATATTCCGCGTCTGCACACAGGTTAACAATATCCGAGTCACTCATAAAGCACGTACCTTGCCCTGTAGGCTCAGCCGATAGTTGCTGCTGCCTATCATGCTGCGGCTTGGGTGGCAACGGTTGTTCATGTCCGGTCTTACCATCACCCTCGTGTCGCGATCCCGGCCTTATGTTCGAATCTCGTGTAGTAAGGCGTGAGGTCGGTTCGCTTTGAGCTTGTCGCTGTTCAGCCGGTATGCTAGCCGCATCGGATCTGCATGATCTTTCTGGCGATTTGTTATCTCGGGTAGAAGGATGTCCAGCAAACCTGCAAAAGTCAGCTTTGACCTAAGTTTGGTGACAACCTACGTACTCTACCTGAGGACCCTGGCTATCACTTGAGGCATTTGCCAGAGTTTGTCCACTATGATTTTTTCTCTCCTCGTTCGCGGCAGGAGACGTGCGCTTCAAGGCCGGCTGGAGTGAGAACGGCTTCCCATTCAGGGCAGGTTTCGCGAAGCTGAACGCTGCAGTGTCAACCCCGCGGCTTTTCGGTCGCTCCAGGACTAGAGGTTGTTCCAGGACCAGAGGAGATTGTGGCCGTTGTCCTGAAGGCCATGCGAAATTAATGCGGTCGTCTAGCAGGGCTTGAAGACTAGGGGAAACTGCATCCTGGTTCGTTTGTGTCATTTGAAGGAGCAATACCTCCTCGTTCGCGTCGAACCCATTTCCATCAAACTCTGGACCTGAGAGCGGATCTTCGGCTGACAGGGAGTCGGTGGTTGTATTGTCCATGCTCGCTGGTGGTGGTTGACTATTGCTACTGCGCGCTCAGTCAGTGACACCATCTCGGAAAGACCGAGCATTTTGGATAGGAGGCACCAGTACCAACAGTTCAATTCAGACACGGCGACAGCCAGCGCAGGGTGAGGACGTATATCATCATCTGAGGCCAAGATGCGAGGGGTGAAAGTCCCGAGGTGTTGAAGGTTGCGTAAAATTGAACGAGCAGATTGGAAAGCGTGACCTGCGGTCTCGACTACTGGAAAAGGGAGGCACGCTGAGCCTCCAGCGGACTTTCCAACTGCAATCCTCCTTCATGACTTCCTTCTTCTCTCCTGTGTACCCTTAACGACATAAGAGCTTCGAAAGAACTTACTACCTACTTGTCACTCAATTCTATTGGTCGCTCTCTTTCATCCTATTCGGTCCCACCCTGCGAGGTCAGCCGTTCATTTTCTGATCAAAGCCTTCAGGGAAGCAATCGAAAACCAGGAACTTGCAGCATAGGGTGCATGATGTTCTCCTCGCAGACAAACTGTTGTGTTTTGGCTATACAAGTCTTCGCATCCCAATTAGGGCATGGGGGAGTTGCTGCACGCAAGTTCCCTGTACGTCGGCCGAAACCAGTCTTGAGACAGGCGAGGATTGCTGATTGATTGGTAGATAGGTCTTTCCCCAGAAACGACTCGTCGAGATTGAACCCTTGGGTTCTCGACTGTGATACTATTTAAATCGGAAGGATCGACGTCGGCGGTACAGACGCGCGCATCATTGGCTACAACGCTCGGCCACCCAAGAGAAGCCAGGACCAGCCAAGATCCTCGTCACAACCCCAGCGCCTGCATCACAGGGTGACAGCCCGTTTGGCGCTGTGGATTGGTCCATCAACCTTTCCCCTGCGCCGTGAAACGAGCCCCCGTTCCAGTCCAGGGTGTCGATTCTTCAGGTTTGTCGAATCATCCTAGCGAACGGACTAGCCTGAGCCTATCAACTGCCGTTGCCATGAGACTCGATCCTGCAGAATCCTGAAAATTGGGTGTCTGTGTGACTCCAGCCTGAGATTGGTACGCTGTATATAGACAAACAAACGCCCATGGCTCTCCTGGCTGCGCCCTCAATTTCCTTCGACCCTCCTCAAATTCAACGCTCATCACCTAAGACAACGTCGTGATCCTCCCACTACCACAGTTCAGTCTGATTATGCAGTAAGGAACGAGTCATGTTTCAACCCTATCTATACAGCGCCCTTGTGGCCGCGACCTTTGTCGCTCAAACAACTGCCCAGGGCGAGATCGATCCAGACGATATTGAAGCTCTCAATGCAGCCGGTGCATCGGGAAAGTCTGGAGGCGGTGGCATGTCCAATGGTGGAATGATTGCGCTGTGCGTCATCGTTGGAGTCGTCGTTGTGGTTGGATGTCCGTTCCACTTGACCCTCGCTGCCTTTCCGATCCAAAAACTAATATCACTCCTGGGATGCAGTTACCTCAGCGGCCCTCTTCTATGTAGCCAAGAAACGACAATGGGCGATGCGAGAGAAGCTCCGTCGCTCTGCAAAACAAGTCGCTAGAGCCATCAAGACGCCTCTCACACCTCGGTTCCCACGGAGTCAACGACCACCAACCGCCGGCCGCGATCGAAGGGAAAGGGATAGGGAACTGCCAATGACGAAGCCACGGCAGAAGCCAACGGACGAAGAAAAGGCCGCAATCATTACCTCGGATGATGCATCAAAGACCTCAAAGACCAAGGCTCGCGGATGGAGCTCCTACTTCTCCTTCAACCGCTCGTGAAAAGGATGCCCTCTATGCCATCTCAACGTCAATTTCGATGCTTTCACCAGTCACCCCATTCGATGTCGA
The DNA here is from genome assembly GCF_047715825.1 of Aspergillus stella-maris. Lineage (NCBI taxonomy): Eukaryota > Fungi > Ascomycota > Eurotiomycetes > Eurotiales > Aspergillaceae > Aspergillus > Aspergillus stella-maris. The sequence continues at coordinate 76,802 of NW_027396825.1, read as the reverse complement.
CGGACTCGACCGAGACATGAAAGACGAAGTACACTGCGTGTGCCTGCTGCGCTAAACGCCTGATCTATATCGTTATCTTTCTTCTAACTATCCATCTAACTTCTATGTTTACAAATGCCCAATTGACCTAATGAGCATGTTGCCTTACGTACTTGAGCGCCATTTGACTTCTGATGCATGTTCTGCCGCTTATGTTCACTGTCATGATACCAAGTTGTCTTTGTATTATCAATAGACTGCCCAGGCTCTACAATCTTAAATTATCTGCCAATGCACTCCGTACTCAAATAGGCACGACATCAATATTCGACTGCTGACAATCCACCCCTCCTTCAGGCTGTCTATTCATATCATCCTCAGCCCCTTATCTCCAGGTAAAGACCCTCATGCATCACCATCCTCCAAAACATAAAACTCCACCTCCGCAACCCCCGTCCTGGCCGGAATCGTAACACAAATCGGAAACCCACCATAATCCGGCTCCTCACTCGGCATCATCGCAAACTGCCCACTGCGCGTCTCATCGCCGTTAAGCGTCCTGAGCGTCCTAAGCTCGCCCTTCTCCTTATTCGATACGACCTTCTCCTCGAATCTTAATATACCCGTGAATGTTGCATCGGGTAACAAAGAGCGAGCCCGGACTTGGAATCCCCACCCTATAAGGAGGAATTTGGAATCCCCAAGGTGGATGACTATTCCTGAGCCGGCGGATGGCTTTCCGAAGACGAAGCAACGTTCTATTGTTATTTCGATGTTTTCGAAGCGCTTCGTTAGTGGTTTCGAGGGGTCCGTGCCGTCGGCGTTTAGTTCGTCGAAGTAGAAGCCTACCGACGAGTTCGGGGTACGGTGCGCGGCGAGGACAAGATAGGAGACGGAGTCGAGAAGAGCGTAGTGTTTCGTGAATGGGTTCGTGGCGGGCGCTTGCGTGTCGATGCCAAAGGGAGATACCCCTAGAGCCTGGTAGGAGCCGTAAGCCGCCCAGATGCGGCGCGCACCATAGTCATCGCGACGCTGCTCGGGGATGAAGAGCGGCTGGTTGCGGTGGCGGTATTTAGTGCAGGAGGAGGAGTATTCGTTCAAATACACGTCTGGGGCTATGAAGTCTAGCGATGGTGCGAATTTCTGCCAGATGTCCAGAACGGTTGTTGTGCCGCCGCCGGAGGGGTAGTCGCCTGGTAGACCGCCGCCGCCGACGATAGTGGGGAAATCGTTGTCGCCGTCTTCACAGACGTAGTTCTGCCAAACGTTTGTGTAGAGTGGGATTGGGTACTCGGCTTTTCCGGCTGATGCTACGTTGTTCAGGTAGTGGGCGTAGTGGTAGGCCATGAAGAGCTCATCGGTTCGTGGGCCTTTGCCGAATACCTCGACCCAGGATCCCTTGGCTTTGTGCTGGGCGTTGAAGTTTATGAGGTTGTTTCTCAGGTCAACGTGCAGGTGTTGCCAGTCATCAACGAGGAAGTGGATAAGGTCTTGAGGCACTGGTTCGGAGAAGCGTTTCTCGGCCGCTGCACTGGCATCGCGCGAGTCACCTAGCAGGCCGGTTTCATTCTCGACCTGCACCATGATGACAGTTGAGTGTTTCTCATCAAACTCTTTGAGATGCCGCATAAGCTGGGCAAAAGCTCTAGCATCAGCCTTGGGTGCTTCTTCATGGAAGATTGAGAGGACGTCGCCAGTCTCGAGGACACCGCGCGCTTTTCTCAGCTTTGCACGAGGGAAACGCTTGGGGTTTGTTTTGACCCAGCTTGGAACATAAGTGGATATTCCGTTCTTAAATGAGCCAAACCACAGTAGAACGAGGTGAAGGCCATGCTTCCGAGCTTCAAGGATGACCTTGTCCAGCTCCTCGAAAGAGAATTGACCCTCGACTGGCTCAATCTGCTCCCAGGTGATACATCCGAGTACAGTATTGTAGTGCGTGTCAACTAGCTTCTGCCAGACCGTATCCATATACTCAGCAGATGTGAGCGAGGAATTTTGGAGCTCGCCGCCAAGGATGAGGAAAGGTCGTCCATCAACAACCAGTTCTTTTCCAGATTTGGTTGAACGAAGATGAGGAATAGCAGTGCCCGTAGAACCCATGATGATAGAGTATTCAGAAAGAAAATGCGATGGATAGTGTCCGCAGCAGCTGGGTCTGCAATGGCGAGACTAAATAACCCGCTTTGAGAGGGACTTATCTTTCCCGCTGTTGGTATTTCACTCTGCATAGTAGCGTGACGCATCTTTCGGGATTGATAGCGTCCCATTGGGTCAAACTGCAATATAGAATCCGAAACGCACTTGGTCGTCATCGTACCATTCGTGCTCTGAGTTTTCTGGTTCTCTCGAAGAAAGCTCTCTCGACGCATGGTTGCTTGGCAATCTTCCACTTTGCGGGGAAGCGGGCAAAGAGCATCTTTGACTGGCTGATATGCCGCCCTTCCGGTTGAATGGACATTGGGCCAATGAGGGCCGTTCCACAGGATCGGAGTCAACTTACAGATGACTTGAAAGAAAGGCGGAATCATCTGGGCTAGCCTATTCCCCCGCTAATGTACCCCAAATTCACTAAACAAAATGTGGTGAAGGTATGCCGGTTCGAGAGAATGAAAGGCCCTCAGCAAGCCCCTTGGGGATATAAACGTTCCCGGTGGTTTCGATGAATAGTATAAGGACTTGCAATTGACTCTCTGAAGTATGTCTTCTCACTCTCCAAGCTGTCTCTTGAAAGCAATTTGCTCCCACTATGAATACTATCAGAGACATAAACGAGGTCAAGGACTCTTCCACTGAGCATGTGGAGTTGCCTAATGGATCATCTGTGCCTTTCGAAATTCCAAAGGTTACCTGGTAGAAGCACTCTGGATTGCGGAGACTGTACATCATGATGCCCATTCTATTCCCCGGCATGTTGCTGTCATATCTTGAGAATCCATCAACCATGCTGACAATGCGGCTTTAAAGGTTCCACAATAGATGGATACGATGGCTCGCTGCTCAATGGACTGCAAACCATGCCACCATGGCGAGACTGTGAGCGAATTCAGCTACTTTGACTCAGTTCAGTTGGCTGACGATGGAATAGATTTCGGTAATCCGACAGGATCAGACTTGGACCTGTTGATCGCAATTCACAACATCGGAGGCATCTCTGCCGTGCTATTCTGTATACTGCTCTCTCGAACCCAGAGTGAAAAAATACACGTACACTGACTGACTTCGTCTCACAATAGCTTCGTATGTCTCTGACCTATTTGGTCGTCGGGCAGGGGTGGCATTGGGTATCATCGTAATCTTCGTAGGGGCCATTGTCCAGTCGGTTCCATCGGTGAAACAGAACATGTTTATTGAAGGCAGGTTTTTGGTGGGCTTGGGGTAGGCTTCAGACCCAAAACGCGTTCCTCAGATCCATCAACGTTAACTTGGAGTTTCAAACAGGTCGAACGTCAGTCAAGGTTCAGCCCCATTGTTGGTGACCGAGCTCGCGCATCCACAGCACAGAGGATCGTTGACGACAATGTATAATACACTGTGATATATTGGATCTATCATTGCGGCTCGGACCGTTTTTTGGCACAATCAAATACACTTAGGATGCGTCGTGGAGGATTCCAGTCGCACTGCAAGCTGCTATGTCTGTGATTCAGTTCTTCGGTGTCTGGCTCCTACCAGAGAGTCCTCGCTGGCTTTGCGCCAAGGGCAAGATAGAAGATGCGTTCGACACTTTAGTCAAGGTAAGATCTGTCCATAAGTCCTCTCTTTCTTTCATATTGTCCATAGAAGACCAAGCTGACGGGGCGATCACAGTACCATGGCAATGGAGATATGAGCGACAAATTTTGTGAATGGGAGTTCCATGAGATCCAGAACACTATCAGGCTCGAGAAAGAAAACTCCGGTAATAGTTGGCTGCTTCTTGTCAAGACTCCCGGCAATCGTAAGCGTTTACTCCTCGTTGCGCTGGTGTCATTCTTCTCTCAGTGCTCTGGGAATGGACTGGTGTCCTATTATATCCACTCAATTCTCGAGTCGGTGGGCATTACCTCATCCAGTGACCAAGCAGTCATCAATGGACGGTTACAGATCTGGTCCTTCCTTGTAGCAATTGGGTTTTCGGCTTTCCTTGTTGATGTCTTAGGGCGGCGCAAGCTGTTCGTGATTGCTGCAGTTGGAATGTTGGTCACATTCAGTGTCTGAACTGGGTATGATGAACTCAAAAAAAAATACCCAATGGGATTTTGAAGCTAACAACTTATCGAAAGATGCTCGGCTGTGTATGACCAGAATGGTGACTCAGGGGCCGGCGGTGCAGTGATTGCGATGATATTCCGTTATTACGGGGTTGCTGGGTTTGCCTGGCCTGCGCTCACAGTCGCTTATTGCGCGGAGATTCTGCCCTTCAACATTAGAGCCAGGGGTATTGCTCTGAATCTTGCGCTGGCTGCTTTATCATCGGTCTTCAACCAGTATGTGAACCCAATCGGACTTGAGAACTTGCAGTGGCGGTTCTATTTCGTCTATCTTGCCATTCTCGTCGTTGAGTGCCTTTGCATATACTTCCTCTTCGTCGAAACAAAGGGTCCGACTCTGGAAGAAGTTGCAGCCTTGTTCGACGGCGAAAGTCCAAACATTTCGAGTGCAAAGGAACTCGGTATTCGATCGAAAGCGGTTGCCGTAGACAAGGACCTCAGCTAGACCAGTTGCATAAGCGAAATGTAACTAATCTATCGGCAATCTGCAGGACGAAGGACAGAAAGTGCGTCTTCAGCAAATTTGTCGCGCTCTGCAAGTTCTTCGGCCCTGGGTGGACGAAGACCTTTCTCCATAGGTAGAGCATGCTGGAGCAGAAATTTGACTATCCATTTGTCGATCACATAGACCCGATCTGTAGATCGCATACATGCTTCTTGAAAAGTGAACAATCGTGTGATCTGTAGAGAATCAGTGAACCTCGTTGTCTGTAAGACACTATCAAGGAATCCTACCATCGTATCGACATCGGGCCAATACTGCTTGAGTTCCAGTAGAACTTGAAAGTTGTATGACAGCCGTCTCCGAGCGTCCGGTAGTTCGCCAGTTTCTCCAAACAATAGAGTATGTAGCAATGCGGACGATGAAATTACCGTCATGTGTGAGACAATGAAGTACAGAGCACCGCATCCGGGTACTTCGTTTGAAGAGTTCAAAAGATCGCTGAAGGCCGCCGCATGGTACTTGCAGCGCGCTGCGAAGAGATGCTGATTGGGAACCTCAAATTGGGTCGAGTCCAAGTAATGAAAGTAAAGAAGGGTCGAATAGTGATGATACCCGAGATGAAGAGCAACAAAGGCTGCTCCTAGACCGACTCCGGCGTGTTGCTCTAAGTGATGTCTTGTGAGCTCCATGTGCGCCGGAAGGTTCTGGGTGAATTCTTCTAGTTGCAATGCTAAATCGTGAGTCTTTTCCTCCATCTCACTATTGGTCAGGCGTCCGTTAGCGAGCTGACGGTGCAACTCATGTATCTTGCCGAAGATTCGGGCGAGCAAGACCATATACCCCCATAGTCCGGGAATACGTTCTCTGGTAGAGTTGACTTGCTGGGCCCCCTGCCTCAGGCGCTGAAATTCCAGCTCTGGCATCGGAAGCGGGTGTTGAGTAGTGTCGGGGATTTGGCGTGGCGTGTCCAAACCAGCCGAGGACCACTGGTCAATCATGTACAGAGACCAATAAGTCCGAATCTTGGTTTCTTTCATGATCGTATCATCTTTTGCATCTGGTTCTGGAAGACGAAGAATCCGGGCCATACAGAACGCTATGCCTATCTGGACAGTCAGAAACGTCTGACCATAAAGCTGTTCGTTAATATGTGCACTTGCCGAAAAATAGCGATTCTCCCCTTGGTTCCCCTTCAACCCCGCATATATTCCCTATGAGGGCCGCAGCATGCACATTGTCCAGATTCACGTTCTCCAATGTTTTCTTGAAGGAGTCTTTTGCCGTTTGGAAGAAAGACCTGGTCTGTTTTCGTATATGTTGGTCCTCTGAGAATCGGGCTGCCAATGCGAGGATACTAAACAAAGTCGCGTCCGGTAACGACCCAGTCTGTACACGAGACTTCAAAGATGCTGGATGAAAGAGAGTATGCGGCTTGTCATGAATGATCTGAAAATACAAATCAATCAGTTCGTCCCGAGCATCACTGCTAAGCTTGTCGGCGCGTCCTGGCACCACGACTGCTGGAGCGATGATTTGCGGCAGCTTCGGTTTCGACACGGCTATCAGGGAGCAGTCGAGACCTCTCTGGCCACATAATGTGCAAGCCAAGTGAGAAGAGACGTCAGTACGGGTGCATTTCCGCTTAGCTGCGCGGCATTGACGGCACGATTTGGCGACCTTCATAACCGCGTTCGTGAGAGTTGGGCAGAGCGAGATATATCGCCTGATCATTGAATTCTATAAAGAGTTAGATGGCAAATAAGGCACAGAGGAAGCAGGTGAGGCATTTGGTTGGAGAGTGCATATCCACGTGACCTCACCTGGGTTGCATATACTTTCAAAGTCCATAGAGTCAAGCTGGCATACTTTCGGTTCAAGTGCCTGTAGTAGAAGGAATGCATAGGCTCACATTCGTGCTTAAACGTCTTGTGGCTGTGATTGTCTCGAAAATATACGCCAGGAAAATTGGCTCCGACCAATATATATATGACCCCACCCCTTGGTCCAACAGCAACCCAGGCTTGTAGAATACCTAGGCATAGATATCGCAGCCAACAGAGATCAAAATTTCCATGACAGACACACCTACTCGTCTTGTAGACTTTGTGCTTGGGAAGGTACGATATCCAGCTTGGTCCAGGGTCGTTGCTTCCTTTTTGGGGTTCATTGAGAGTCGACATTTTAATTCTTATAGCAACTCAAGTGCTCGAAATTTCTCTTCAGGACACTTACTAGCGTCCATCAGCTACTTACATTCGTTTACCTCTTACCACTTTACTATATCTTACAGACTTACATTGCTCATCTTCAGCTCTGATCACTTAGCATCCATCGCAGTGAGTGCTTGTCCGAGTCAAACGTCTAGTGCAGCTCTACACTCATATTTTTACTGACGGAGTTGTATCTCATAAATTAGGTATACTCTTAGCAGATCCCAGAAAGCCTCATCATATATATCTCCCTTCTATATTCGGCGTGAATGACCTTCTCACCTTTGTCACAACATGTCTACATTCCCTGGACTCTGGCACACGCCGTTCGGTAATCCACAGGATGAATCCGACTACAATGCAGACGACGTTCAAGATAGTGAGGAGATCAAGCCGCTGCTACAATTAGACAGCAACTCTTCGCTAATGCCACCAACGCAAGATAACTCCCCAGCAATGTTTGTGCCCTGAGCGCTGTCTACCTCTCCGGATGCATGACCTGCTAACGAACCCAAAAGACACGAAAGCTCTCCCAAAATATTGTCTATTTTGATAGCGGGAGGTGATTCCCAAGACAGAGGGAGTTTGGTCGCCGAGTTTAAGCGTCGGGGGCACAGGGTTGTTGCGGTCGACAACGGGGTAGAGTGTTCACAACTGTATCGCACTGCTTTCGAGTCGGAATCTTCCCGGTACTTTGACGTGGCTTTCATGGGACCAAATGTAAGTACAGAGACTAGGCCTTCCTTTTCGAACGTTGATTCCTTGCTAACAGGTGTGAAAACCATCTAGCTAGATGAAGTAATATGTTCGGCTGCAACAAAGATGATACACGTTGAAGAGAAAAAGTTCCAACGTGACAAAGAAGGCGAGGGGCCCCGTGTTCCAAGAATTGTTGTTTCTGAAAGCTTGGGAGACTATATGCGTGATGAGCTCAAGGACGCGGGAATTGATGGCTGGATTCGTTGGCCCATTGATAAGGAATTGCTGACTACCATATTGAATGGCCTGCACGACACAGCGCTCCGGAACCGAACCGTCATGGAGAGGGAAGATTGGTTGACAGGGCCTGGAGGTTGGTTCAAGGAGTTAGAGTGCAGGGCACGGCACACTGCGGATAGCTCTAGCCACCGGGTTGGATAGAGCTTATAGATATTTAGACAGCTTGTTTTGTAGCGTAGATCTCAATAGTCCAACTTCTAGTAGGTTCCATGAGATTATGAAACAATCATAAATACACCGGCACCATCATGCTAAATGCAGAGACCATATGGCACGTATGTAGGTATGTACAGAAATGCAAAAACAACCACAACAATAACTAAACCCTCCTAATAATTCTCCGCCAAATTCCCAAAACTCGGAACTTCATCCCCACACTTAAACTCCGGCGCGTAAGCCTTCTTCGGCATATACCCATTCTTCCACCCCGTGCGATAACTCCACTGCGGCGCAGACTCCGTCGCCCAAGTCCAATAGAACCAGCCCTGCGCAGTCTCATAAGCGCTCATCTGGGCTTCCGCGTACGTCTGCAGGAACTTCTTGTATTCGTCCGTGTAATCGGCGGGGTCGGCGTTTGCGGACTGGCAGCTGCATGCGGGGCCGTTGGACTCGTCGGCTGTTGGGCAGTACTGCGTAGAGTCGCCTTCGTCGTAGGTGCCTTCCCACCGGGTGCCGCGGCCGACGTTGTTGAGGTTTTTGGCGCAGTCCGTGTCGGCTTGGGACCATTCACCGCAGATTGTGGGGCCCCATCTGGGTTGTATGTTAGTGTTTATGAATGAGGAAAGGGGAAGGAGCGTACCCTGCAGATGTAGAGTTGATCTCGCCGATCATGGCGTGCCAGTCGTTGCAGACGAGGTTGACCTTGGCGGTGTGGTTGAGGACAATCTGGGCTGTGTTGAAGATGGTGTACTGGTGGGTGTCGAGGATCATGTTATCCGAGGGTCCGGTCTTGAGCATCGACTTCCATTTGCTGAGGTTCAGGAACCCGTCGTGCACAGCGACGAAAGCTGTGATGCCATTTTTCTGGACCATACTAGTGGCTTCGGTGGTCCAATTGAGGACTTTTTCAATGTCGAGTGAGAGCATGTATGGTTCGTTGGCGAGACCGTAGATTGCGACGACGTTTTTGTAGCGGTCTTGCGCGAAGAACTTGGAGATCTTGTCGTGGAAGTCCATTGCGAGTTGAGCGTTCTTGTCTCCGTCATCTCCATTCAACCAATTGATGGCGCCTTGTCTTCCACTGTGATTGAAGCCGTTCTGACTACCGGGAAGGCCGTGAGGGTCGAGCTTCACTCGTAAACCATATTTACGACAGTATTCAATCGCGCGCAGGAGATAACGCCAGGAGACTCTGGCCACGTACGGATCGCCATCAATAGGAGTCGCTGCCCAGTATGAGAATGGGATCCGGACGTGATCGAGTCCGGCATCGCGAATATCCTTGAAATCTTGCTCATTGATGAAGGTCCCGTAGTGCTCTTCGAGCTTCTGGGCGGCATTACTGCCTAACTGCGTGCTCAAAGTATACTCATCAATCACGTCTGAGGAATATCCCTCAAACAGAGACGGCGTGATCCAAGGCTCGAGAGAAAACCATCCTCCGAGGTTTACACCGCGGATGGGCTGTGATCCATAGGGGAACTTTTCGTTCAGTGGCGGTACATTGTCGTTCGGCCGCGCTGAATCGTCCCACGTAGAGTTGAGGCCCATGATAGAGAGGCCACCAACAGTCTCGCTGGTGTAGGTTACATTGAAGCCTGTTGTTTCGTACCATGTCCACGGGTCTAGAACTGTTCCTTGCGCGGATTTCTAGGTTGGGTCAGTATACTCAACCCACATACATAATAAAAGACCAGGCTTACCGGAATACTGTCATGATCAAGACCATCCAGAGCAGAAGTATCCCCTTTGCTGCTGCTGCTAGAGTCTGAAGAGTCTGACGATCCGGAGCCGGAGTCGGAGCCCTTGTCGTTATTCTTCGATACGACCACGGCGACGACAACAATGATTATGATGACAATGACGACAATTGCACCTATCCACCACCATTTCCTTCGTTTCCAGAATGGTGGTCTCGCATCTGAAAAGTCACTGTATTCCTCCGACCGCTTTTCCGTCAGCGGTCCTCTTCCGCCTCCGCGTAGTCTAACCTCGCCAGGAGCTCTGCCTTCCTCCAAGAAAGCCCCCGATACAATACGACCCTTAGACTGGCCCCTGGGTGTTTCATCAGGGAAAGGTTCGAGAGTCCGCATCTGTCCCTCAACCGCCGGGCGCTTGCGCCTTCTCTTCTTCTCTGCCTTCGCATCCTTTTCGGCCTGGCGTTGCTGCAATCGGTCTTGCTCTTCGTGCTGTGCTCTGAGTTTGGCAAGGGCATCTGCGTTGAGTAGGCCTGCGGCACTGCTCGAGGATTCCGTACTCTTATGCTTCGATGTTGCACCGCCTCTTTCACGTTCACGTCGGCGTTCCCGCTCTCGGCGCCGGTGCCTGCGCGCCTCTTCTAATTCCTCATCCTCAATCCCTCGGTCTCGGCCTCGGTCCCGATGTCGTTCTGTATCTCGTGTTCGTGATCCTCGGTCCCGATGTGCGCGCGGCGCAGGGCTTGCCTCGTCATCGGTTCTCCGTCGTCGATGTCCACCGTCTCGGTCGCGGGTCTGTTCTCGTTTGCGGGGAGATGTGGCTGCTGAAGCTCTCGATCGTTCCCGTCGTCGTTCGTCGTCGCGTCGTTCTAATTCGTAATCGTCGTAAGAATCGTAATCTCGCGAATCCCCGCGAGCCCGACGGTAGCCGCCCCGTCTATAACGCCGGTCGCGCGGGCTGTCCTCAAAGTCCTCGGAATCAGACTCATCCTCCTGGTATCTTCTCCGGGATTGGGCGCGAGAATGGTCTCGCTCACGGTCGCGACCGTAGCGGTCCCGACTGCGGGATTGACTGGGCATGCAATGCTGTGATCTGGAGAATGTGTGGATTGTGGAACTCGCGATTGATTGTTAGTGGGAATGTGTTGATGCCCCACGGAGGCCGGTTATTCCGAGCAGTTGTGGCGCATTGAAGCTGCAGAAATATATCAGGGGGTGAAAGACATGAGTGATATGTGTGCGTGAGGTTTCGCCAAGTGGTCGACAAGAGCGGCCAAGAGGTTGTTGAATTGTTGTTTCGACTCGTTGCCTGGATGTTTCTTGTTTTCCTGATTGGGTTGTTTTCCTGAATGGGATAGCGTGAGGTTGGCACGTGCCAACCACTGACTGACTCTTGAACTCACATCTTAAGCGCAACCGATACCATGGAAGAAAGCGAATATGGTTAGAAACTTAAGTTTTATACAGCACGACCTAGAGCCTCAATGCTAACAGTCTCTCCAACCAGGTTCCTTAATTTCCTCTCCCCGGCAATCCTACTAGTAGTTTTGTCAGACGTTGATAGCATGTGGCTGCAAGCCGATGTTAGTCAGCAGCTCGGAACAGGGTATTCCCGCGTCCCGTGGCGTCAAGTGGCCGAGCCCGAAATGGCGCATTCCTTCACGGCCGTGGCTCATTATTGGCTTCAAATTATCCAATTGGCCTTACCCTCGCGTCTCACCCAATGACAGAAACTCAATCACAGCGTGGCGGGGCTGGTGGAGGCGCAGTGGGTGCATATCTGACCCTCTTTATAAGAGTCAGAACCAACGACACAACGCGTTTTCCAGCAGGGTCTCTCAAATCCAGACAGGCGGCGCCACTCCAATAGGAACCGAACAACATTGACTGGAGCTTAGCCTCCTTCCTGTCAGTGTTTCTCCTGATCCAGAGAGATCATCTCGCCATTTTTAGCCCTTTCTCACAGGCGGCTGATTTTCCTTCACGATCCAGGCTTTGACCCTGTGAGAGTGATCTCCCTTCACTCTTCCACTTGTCATCTTCTTGAGCGGTCTGGTTTTTGGTTACAAGAGCCTGTGGACAGCTTTTGCAGTCGGCATCTTATAACTCTTCCGCGTTGCGACTCGAAATTGCTCATCCGGCATCATTTGATGAGCAAGAAGGTGGCCCCTGCATAAGCCTCTCTTTCCCTTCTTCAGCTTTGGAAAGCCCCCCGAAGTCTCGCCCGACATCCTTTCACCACCTTTTTTCGGTCAATAATAATCTCAGCCATGCTGTTGTGCTAAAAGTCTTTGTTCTTCGATTTTCGTTCCGTTCTGAAGAGGAGTTCCTTCATTCTTCGACGCTCTTTTCTTCTTCACCATCTACAAACCCTTTGATCTTAATTCGTCTACTTCCTTTACACTCGTTTCAAAATGGCGGGCCTCATGATGAGCCCGAGTCGCTATGTGGCGGCCATTGTCGTCTTCCTCCTGATCTTCAACATGTACCTCTTCAACCGAGTCATCCGCCTTCACACGCAAAATGAGAGCCTCGAAATGTCGCTACATACCTCTATCCCCGCCGCAATCACCTCTAAAATCCAACCCGCTACCGTGACCGTCACAAACACTGTGACAACGACCAAGACCGTCCTCCCCGAAAAGACCGCAGACTCGCAAAATTCCCCAAACACACCCAACCTTACTTCGCAAGATGACGAGGAGTCCGGCTCAGTCATCAAACCTCTCCTCGCGCACCAGGCGGCCCCCAACTTCCCGGCGAAGATCTGGCATAAATGTGGTCCAAAGGGCGTCAACGAGAAGGCCCAGGAATTGATGGACCTATGGCTTCAAAAGAACCCGAACTTCCGCCACGAACTCCTTACCGATGAAAGCGCCGACCAATACGTCCGTGAGAATTACGCACACTGGCCCGACGTCCTGGAAACATACAATGCTCTGTCGGTGCCTATTTTGAAAGCCGACTTCCTCCGGGTTCTTATCCTTTACGCTGACGGCGGTATCTGGAGCGATCTCGATGTTTCTTGCGAGGTTCCAGTATCCGAATGGATTCCCGAGAAGTTTACCAAGGACACAAAACACCCCGTCAACGTTGTCGTGGGTATCGAGTTCGACGCATGGCAGTTCTCAAGCTGGACGGTCATGGTGAAGCCGCACCTCCAGCACTTCAAGGCCGTCATCGAGTACGTTGTCAAGCAACTCAAGACACAAGCGATTGAGAACCACGTTTCCCTGTCCGACCTTACAAAGCCCATGATCCCGGATGTCGTTGCCGTTACAGGGCCTCAGGCTATCACTATGGCTCTGCTCCACAGTGTGTCCGAAGAGACCGGCCAGGATATCACCAAGGAGGATATCAAGCACCTCAAGGAGCCCAAGCTTCTCGGCGACATCTTGGTCCTTCCCCAGGCTGCCTTTGCCGCGCTGCAGGGTGGCCTGCCACAGGACCAGGGCCCTTACCTGGTATCACATCACTACTCTGGGTCGTGGAAGAACGACGCCGGTGGTGAGGAGGGCGTCAACGCGCCCCAGCCGCAAGCCACATCTGCTTCCGAGAGCTCCGAGAAGGAGGAGTCCTCATCATGATCTTTGATTCTTCATTACCTTTCTTCATTTCTCTTCCCTTTTCTTCTTCAACCATTATTTTTACATTTCTCTTCTTTCTCACCTCCTTTTGAGCTTTTTACCTTCTTCTCTTCTACCTCTTTTAGCCTTTTCCATTTCTAGTTTTACACTTTTTTTCTCTTTACGTCTTTTTTCCTAATCATGTTCGTCTCATCAGTCCTTTTCCGGAGTCTACTTTATCTTACGTGTTGGATATGAATGATTGGACGCTGGTGCATGTATTTACAGGTTGTACATAAGATAGCTATCTATATACCGGCATGAGAAATATCTAATCCTTTTCAAAAACAAATGAAATGGCAAAGCAATGATAGTCCAACAGGACAGCAAACGCCGGTGTAGAGATGCAACCTTATTACCCAAATTGAAAATGTGAAAGCCAACCAGAGCGAGGATAAAAGAGAAAGAAAAAGCGATATCAAATCGTCATCGTAGTCGTCGCCTGCACCGCAGACGATCGGACAATGTCAAGACCCAGTCTCGGAAAAATAACACCGTAACAATAGCCAAGCAATTGCAATAGCAATAGCAATGCAGCAACTCATACCGTTCTGTGCACCGTATAATTACCCACTCACTCACCTACCACTAATACTCACCAACCTTCTTGGGCTCAACCCAAAGCACCTCCTCGCAAGGATGCTCTTCTCTCCACCTGCTTATAAGCTCCGTGTTCCAACCCGAGAACCACCGTTTCCCGCTTGACTCGGGCATCTTCTTCCCGCCCACGCGGAACGCCTGTGTCGAGACCTCGCATTCGCCGTCCGTGTTGTACCGCCATTGAAAACACTGCTCGAGGCCGGCGCAAGCGTCGCGGCAGGTTTCGAGGGAGGCTGTTAGGCTGCCGGCGAAGGAAATGCGGATGTTGGAGAGGTTGTCCCAGTCTTCTTCGAAGGAGGACATTGTGCCGTTGGGGAAGGGAAGGTGGCTGAGTTCGGCGAAGGTGAGGGGTTTCTATTAGATAGTATGATTAGCTTGAGGGTGAGAGGGAGAGGATAAGGTCGAGAAGACGTACCGTTAGGTCGGGACGAGCTTGCTCAAAGTCGAAGATGGCTGTTCGTTCTCGTGGGTGGAGGTGGTGCATTGTTACGACGGGCTGACACCAGTGTGTTGGGCCGAATGGGAGGGTAGATGGTTTCTCGCCATTGATCTGCGGGAACATCTGCTGGACTTGGAGGTCGAGTTCCTTTTGGATGGTGTTGGCCAGTACCGAGTCACCGCAGCAGTTTTGCGCAAAGGCGTCGTCGTACTTGTTGGCAAGCCCACCATCGCCGATAAACTGCTTGAGGAGTTCACCGGAGATAAGGAATCCACTTCCGCCGTGTGCAAACGGGTCGTTCATAAAGTAGGCGATGGCGCCTAGGTACAGCGCCTCCGTCGGAGGTGAGATCCGTTGCATCCAGAGAACAAGATTTGTCCAGACGATGTAGGTATCTGTCTCGAAGAAAAAGTACCAATCGCGACCGGGCCGTTCCAACCAGGCCTTTTCGACGAGATGTAGAAATTTGTATTTGTCCAGTTTCCACGCCTTGTCGCCCTTCAAGCTGGCCATGTCCTGATTGGTTCGTCGGAACTCATGCTGTAGCCGGTACAGCTCAAAGTCCGGGAGCGTTTCTTTGAGGGTTTCATTGAAGTCGACGAGGGTATCGCGGATGCGGTATGGGCCGATCTGCTCGTCGAGATCGGAGAAGAGAAGGAAGTCCTGGACACAGCCGAGAGTGGTGAGGAGCTGGGTGGGGAGCTTCTCGTAGACTTCGGTCGCACCGGTTTTGATCACAAAGACGACGTTGCCGGGGTCCGAGAAGGCTTGACAGCGGCGGTCGCCTTGCACGGCATTGCTGGGGTTTGCAGCCGCAGTGCCTGTGCTAATAATGGGTGCACTACTGGTACTGAAGCTGACACTGCTGGTCGTTGTTGCTGTAGTATTACTGTCATCTTGTACCGGGGTCACCGGGGTATTTGACCAGGACAGAGGGATGTCCTCGTACTGGTAGAACAGCAGCAAGGACGTGCAGGCCAGGCAGATGGCGGCCAGCGCCACCCACACGGTCTTCCGAGGCTTGACATTAAACCACGAATCCGGTGGTCGCATGGGGGAAAGGATGAAGGTTAAGAAACTATGGTGTGAAAAAGCGAGCGGAAAAGAGACTGAAAATCAGAATTAAGAAAGTCTTGGGTGACAGGTTGAGGCTATCTGATGACGACTGCTCGACTACTTCCGGCGGTTCCTGGTGCCTGAGTCAGCAAGGGAATCCCTCCTCCTTGTCTCAATTCTTTGCTCCATCGTCCTTGCTTGCACTCTCAGACACTTCCTCCACAGCTCCAGGCAGTGCAATTAATATCCCCATAGGGTGACGAACTTGATTCAGACTCGCGGCCATCGTTCGTCCAGTTTCAGGCTGCCCACCTGGGTTTTAGCTTGCGAATCTAAGCTGTCAATCGCTGCGCCAACCCCCACTAACTGCACACTACTACCCGCTACCGACCACTGACGGCCACTCCCAGCTGCCACTCTCTGCCTGCCGCTCCACTCAATCTGAACGGGCCATCGCACAGGCTGGCTCGTACCCGATGATCCTGCTCCAAAGCCACAGCGACTACCTCGGCCTCTTGATTGGCATAACCCTACTAACATAACAAGGATATTCTGCACGCCAACACGGGCTGGACTTGTCGCTGTCATATTAACTCATTCTTGCGGCGCAAACAACCTGCCGTTTGGGACTACAGCAATCTTCAGCCCTCACATTCTCACGGTGTATTTTTCTGTGACACCTACATAGTTGGACATCAAAACACGGATTTAGACGAGAGATGAGGTCTCTTGGACTTCTAGTTCTACCTACCCATTATACACGAACCTTTACTTACGGAAATTTGTGCACAGTTATGGCCCCGTCAGCTGTCAGGCCGTCAGCCTCGTTCCCTTGCATCTGCAAGGCTGCAAGAGAAACTGCAGGCCCGAGAGGCAAATGACGATGACAGCCTCTGGCCTTATCAACCAACAGCCATGGCCATAGACCTCCTGGTCCACGTCGAGCCCCACCTGCAGGATGCATTCCCATGAGGAGTCCCAGGCTTAGTCTTTTATGGTTAAAAACACGAGTGGCCCAGCTTTTCTTCAGCTTCTTGGTTCTTGCTTTCCCAGCATAATGCTCTAACGGCTCTGTTGTTCTCTCTATCAGCCGCATTTTCTGAGTTACTTGTTGAAGTGCTGGGGTCCCGCACGGATTCTTTTTCTCCCATTGGAAATAGAGAAGAGCAAGCGTGGGGGAGATGAAGTACCTTCTCTCTTTGATAGTGGCATATGGTGCCACTCTGTGCTATTCTCAGGCCACAAATTTCTTTACTGCCCCAGGTTCTTACCAAGATCAGCTCGACAATGGAAACAGGTCAGAGAACTATCCCGTGTATCGGCAGCACGATGATACCCTCTTTAGTTGGACAACCAACTGGACAGCCATCAGCCTCATCATGTTTCAAAACGAGAACGCTTCCTATATTTCTCTCTTCGGTATGCTCTGTCAAGCTCCGAGCTGAGATTCAGTCCATGAACAATGTACTAAGAACGTCACAGAGAATCAGCGGGATGGAGAGAGTTCGTTTACGTACGACATGAACCCCGAAGTCAACTATACTTGGAACGATGTCTTCTTCCTTACACTTTGGAACGAAAACCGCGAGACTGATGGCGGAGCACCTTACTTCTCAAGCTCCTACTTCCGCATCAATGCCTCTGATCCCGATCCCTCCACATCAACCAGCGCGACTCCAAGCTCGACGCCCACATCGAATTCTACGTCCAGCCCTTCCTCCGGCCCTCAGACGGATGGCCCCTCAGATAGCGATGGGAATGACGGAGGGCTAGACTCAGGCGCCAAAGTTGGCATAGGCGTCGGCGTAGGTCTCGGTGTTCCCGCCCTCGCGCTCGCTGGTGCGGCGGTCTTTTATCTTCGCCGTCGCTCCAAAGCCTCTGCGGCGCTACAGGCGCAGCAGCAGCCACCACCGCAATATCCACCAGGAATAGCAGGTTATAGCGCCGGTTATCCTACCTCAACGCCCCCTGTTTCCGAATTAGGCGTTAAACCTGACGGTGCTCCGCGCCAACCAAGCGAGGTCGATGGACAGAATGTAGGTGTTGGTATTCAGTCCAGATTCCAGGAGCTGCCTACACATTGATTTGTAGGGGCTCAATCTTGCAGCTCTGTTTCCCGCCAGTCGCGCATTAGTGCCACGCCCTTGCCGAAGGTCTACCTTGCTGGTCGGTTGAAACAAAACAGATCCTCATTTTGATTCCCTCTAATTACTTTATCCGTCATCTCCGCAATACTTAGCGTCTACAATACCCTTTAATACAAATTTACTTCTCTTTAGCCAAACCTTTCGAGTTGGTTGTTTTCCTGGTGTGCCTATTCCATCGCATGTCTTTCTTTCGGCAGTGGTCAGAGTTCGCTCGTGAGGGCCGGTTTTCTACGGAGGAACGTCAAAGCTCTCTTGAGCATGATCAATTATCAAGTACTCCTTCTGCATATTCACTTGAATGATTCATTTTATCATCTGTTATGGCCGTGGAGGCGAACCAAATTTAGCTGACTGGCTTTCACCACAGTCATTGTGAACTGATGTCAAACAGAGAGCTTCACGTTTCGTTTGTTTTTCAACCTTCGAAACACCCAACAACTAAACAAATCCCTTTCACCCTTCTTTGTGACAATTAAAGCATGCCTTTGCTTTGATCAGCTATAAAACAGCTGCTCTACGCTTCCGAAGTTCAACAAATTAAACTCAACCAGAACAAATCCTCGCATCATCATTCATCGCAATCATGGCAGCGCCAGCCCTACTCGAAGTCTTTCCGATTGAGATGATCGAGGCAGTGATACGATACCTTTCGACTCGCGACCTCGCTGCATTTGCTGCTACTTCGAAGGCGGCTAAAGCAATTGCTGTCCCGATCCTCTTTAGCCTTCCAACTACGAGCGAGGGCCAGCTCACGACAGCCTTGGAATGGACGTCCAAGAATGGGAACGACAGAAGCATGACTTATTTGATCCAAAGAAGTTTGAAAAGCATTCAGCGGAGCCCGGAGCTTCAATGGGATGGTTTGGTAAATTCCTGCAGGGCGGGTTTCGTTGATGCTGTGAAGGCATTGCTGGGCGCCGGTGTCTCACCAAACGTGGAGGTTAGCAAGAGCCGACGGTCCAAGAGATTCCTGGTCAATCACGATTTTGACATGTTCAATGGCACTTCAGCGTTGAGGGCCGCGAGACTGGGAAACCATCTTGAAACCATGAAGCTTCTCGTTGCAGCTGGTGTTGATTTCGCAAAATTCGATATCGAACACACCATTGAACTCCTTTACCAGCCTGGTGATGCCCAATCCGATGATGCGACACATGAGATAGCTCAATACCTCATCGATAACGGGCTAAACATCCACCAGGTTGATGAGAAAAACAACACTTTACTACATAGAGTGTTCCTCCACCGAAACAGAAGCCTTCAACCCTCAGATATCGCCCTTCTTCTTGAGAACGGTTTAGATCCATCGGCGACTAACATCGATGGGGAGAAGCCTCTATACCAAGCTATTCTTTGGAGTTCACATAGAGAATCAGCGGGTTATCAAATTGTGAAGTTGATGCTCAACCATGGTTCACAAGCAAACGAACTGTGCGAGAGAGCATCTCGTCCTCTACACGTCGCAGCAATGGGCGCGCCCGTTCAAATCATAAATCTTCTCTTGGAAAAAGGCGCCGACGCCAACGGTTTAGATGGGCATAGAATGACACCATTAGGTCATATTGGACGTTGCTCCTCTTGGTCAACCTCCCTTCACACATTGAAGTTCAAGGCTCTCATATCCGGGGGTGCGTCACTCACCGTGAGTCCGTTTTCGACTGCTGAACTTATCACCCGTGCCATCGAGAGAGAGTGGCCAGAGTTTCTGCGTCTCATTCTCGATTCTCCAGAAGTGCGAAATGACGAACTCCCTCGCCATAATGTTCTGTTCATGGCAGCCGCGGCTCTTGGGGACGTGCCCAAGATGGAGCGCATGCTCAACTCCGGTCTAATATCAGATGTGGACTTTCAAATCGCGGAAAACACACCCTTGCATATTGCGGTGAAATGGCAGCAAAGGGAAGCGGTTGAGCTTTTGATTCCTCGCGTCAAAGACCTCGACGCTTGCGACGGTTGGGGCTGTTCCGCGCTCTTCATCGCTCTAGGGAGCAAGTCTGAGGAAATCATCCGCCTTCTTCTCCCTCTCGCAACTGCAAGCGCCCTCCAGGTCAAAGAGTTGACCAGACAAATGTCAACTCCTTTGGAGGTTGCAATACATGCTCAGCCCCCTCACGTCCTCGAGGTCATTATGCAACGCCTTCAAGACTTCCCAGAAGACCTGCCTAAGTTCACAAAACTTATCTTGAAAGCCCTGACAGCGCAGTTTATGGTACCTAGCAACCTGCAGGTCCTTGATGTTGTTTTAGATTACTTGGTCCGATTCCAGGTGCCTATAGAGACAGACGAGGGCATACTTAGCTGGGCCATGAGGGGTCGTTTTGAGGAAGAAGCCCTCAAGTTGATCAACTCTAAACTCCCCCTCGCAGATCCTGAAGACTTGATAGATGCCTCAAGGTACCCAGCAGCCTCGATCGTGGAAGCGCTCATCAATAAAGGCATCGATATGAATTATGTCGGTTTCCGGGGCAGGTCAGCGGTTTACAAAGCAGTGGCACAGAACCGGCTGGAGAACCTCAAACTTCTCGTCGAGGCAGGTGCAGACCTTGCTGTGCCCATCCCGGAAGAGGTTGAAGAGGAGGGCCTCGTGGAAGCCCGTCAGGGAAATCTCTTACTGCTCGCCGCCTTCCACGGATACATCGACATCGTCAAGTTCTTGTTGGAACACGGACTTGACGTCAACTCCACTAGCTCAGAGGGCAGGACAGCACTTGCGTACGCTGCCGCAAAGGGCCACGTTGACGTCGTACGCCTTCTACTCGACCACGATGCTGAAATCGACATTACAGAAAATTGCGGCATCACTGCCCTCTACTGGGCCTGCATCGGCAGCCGCTTTGAAATCGCAGAGCTACTCCTCGATAAAGGAGCACAACTCACGGCATCCGACACCAACACCGACAACACAACCAAACCCCCCCTCTCCTGGACGAACGAAAAAAGCCCCCTGATCATAGAAACATACCACAGAATAAACAACACCTTCCCCGGCAACGCAACCCTCTTCGCCGCCGTTCAAGGCGGAAATGCCACAATCGTACAGCTCCTCCTCGACCGCGGCGCAACCAAGAAACTCTCTAAGCCGGACAACAGGTATATACTCCATTATGCGGCGCATCGCAAGGCTGCGGGCGTAGTAAAGGTCCTTGTAAGGGCGGGGTGTGATCCTATCTTGGCTGATGGGGCGGGCTTCACGCCTGTCTTTTATAGTGATGAGGATGGGGATACGGTTGGGGGGTTGTATTCTGGGAGGGGGTGATTATTTTTCTGTCTTTTGAGTTTGGTTGGGTTGGGATTCGATTAGATGGGTTGTATATGCGGAGTACTGGTGTCTGGCTGGTGTTTCTTACACAGGTTGGGTTGGATTGATGTAGAACATACATATAATCCCCCATAAGTCTGAAAGTCTTCCTCTATTTCATACTGAAGTCCATTTTCTGTAGCAACTACGAGCTCTTAAACCCCTACCCATTACCCACTCCGTACTCCTGTGGTGACTGTAAGACATCTCATCTACTCCGTGAGTCCCGGTCCCTTAGACTGGGGTTTCAACGGCGCCTATGGGCTTGGGACTTTTCTTCGGATTGAAGATTGAAGTGGATGTATCTTCTGGATCTTGTATACTCGAGAGGTTGACTTAAGCGAAATAGTTGGGATGGTATGGAGGTCAACGGGTATCTAGTTTATCATATATACGATTCTACAGAGTACATATCCACGATCCACGATCCATCGGAAGTTCCGAACAGAACCACCAAGACAAGGCAATAGCAATAAAAAAATGTGTATGAGAGATTATGTATGTAATATATGTAGCAGTATGTAGTAAATGTATATCCGGGCATCATATGTCAGAGTCAGTCAAGTCAATCACAACAAAACAAGTCAAGTCAGGTCAGGTCAGGTCAGGTCAGGTCAGTAAGTGTAGAGTTCAACATGGAAAATTGTGAAAGGATCAGTTAGCCACCCCGTTCTGTTAACTCCGGAGCCAAAAGCCAACCCATAATAGTAACGAACGAAATGAGACGAGATCAGACCAGGCCAGAAGGAAATGGAAGGAAAAAAGAAAAGAAACGAAATTGCGAAAATGGTTCGATGGGTAGATGGTATGGTGAGATCAGCGCTGAAAGTGAAACCATGTGGAAGCCGGGGGAATGGGAATCAAATCAGATCTGATCAGATCGGATCAGGTATCAGGATGATGGACAGGAAAATGAAGACGGGAAAGAGAGAAAAAGAAATGAAAAAAAAATAAAAAAATAAAAAAATAAAAAATTGATATTAAGAAATGTTTGATCTCGAGGTGTCAAGTTGTCAGCATTAAATCCAAAACTTGAGATTTCGATGTATCCGACCCCGACCCCGAGCAGGCTGGTTCATGTTTCATGTAGATGCAAGATTCATGTTGGTAGATTAGGTTGTCTGATCGGGGTTTGATGTCAAAGCGCCAGATCGCCGAGAGAAACAGGATTGACCTTGTCTTGTCTTGTCTTGACTTGTGTGTTTGAGACCGTTGCGGGATGTGACATGATGATGCACGCCGAATTCTCGTCAGTTGATCTGAACCGAGCACGCCATAGTCCGTTCTCAAACGCCAAAGTCTCCTGGAAAACCAGGATCGATCGCCGACAACTGACCGAAACCAGCTAGACGAAGAAATGATGGAGGGGTGCGTTATCCCTGTGAGATCTGACTCGTTCAGCTGATAATCTGTCGAGCACCCTCCTTGCCGAGAACACCAGGCTCCTGCGGCTTCGGGCTCCTGTCCCGACCCTTTTTGCGACTGAGGAAGGAAAGCATGCCGCTGTTGCTGGACTTTCCCTTGCTGTTGACATCAAAGCCCTCTGCGGGCAGAGTAGTACTCTGGTCAGCAAGCTCACTCCAGCTGCCGGCTTCCTCAAGAACCATTTGGACACCGCCGCCCTTACTTGTTTTCCGTCCTGTGGGGCGAGGTCGCTGCTGGGATTGTGGTGGGACAAACGGACGGTGAAAGTTGGGAGCGGGTGGGGGCGGTGTGGGTTGTGAGGAGGGGCTCATTGGGGGCTGCGGCTGGCTGGTTGTGTTTTCCAAGGCCTCACCGATAGAGGACTGGTTGTCGGGAATGGGCATGCGAGAGGGCGAGGGCGATTGCTCAGGGCGGGCAGGTGAGCCTCGCGTAGAGTCCGGCTGGGAGTAGTGTCGTGAATGAATCGAAGATGTCGTAGTCTGGATGCAGTCCTCGGGGTTCACAGAGTTCGCGATGGCGTCGGCTGCGTTTCCGCGATAGTTCATCACGGTATAGTCGAACGGCTCAAACATCGTTTCGATGAGTCGGTGAAGCTCGTCCTCGCGAATCTCTTTCGCTGTCGCGTCTTCCCTCAACTCCGCTCTAGGCTTCTGTCTCCGAGCTCTCGCTTCAAGCGGAGCCTCTTCAAGAAGCAGTTCTTCCAGATCGTACGTAGCATCGAAGTTCGTCTTGTCGCTGGATGGGCGGAAGACAGGTGGAATCTCCTTTCGCTCGAGCGCGGCGAAATCGATCTCGGCAAAGAACTGATGCGAGGTGTAGCTTTCGAAGCTGACAGCACCAATTCGTTTGCTCCGGTCCTTCTCCATTAACGCGGACATGGCTCGCAAGCAGGGAATGGAAACTGCGGGGTTCGTGACAAAGTACTTTGGTTGTGCTTTTCGAATGTTCTCGCTAAGAGTATCCTGAGACCGGCCTTCGAATGGACGCTGTGACTGTTAGACTGCACTAGAAACCCCGAGCAAAGACGACAAACCTTGTTGTAAATGCACTCATAGAATGTAACTCCTAACGACCACCAATCGACTTCGAAGTAGTATCCGCCACCTTCGTAGACCTCCGGAGCGAGGTATGCCAGAGTACCCGACTTGCTCGTGAGCGGTTTCCCGGGTCGAAAGTCGGACGCAACATTCTGCAAGACGTTAGAGCAAGTCGCAATCAACCGAAGAGAAAACTTACAAAGTCCGCCAAATGGACGTGTCCTTCTGAGTCCAAGAGGACATTGTCCGGCTTGACATCTCGATGAATGATACCCTGCGAGTGAATGTACCTCAGAGCACAGCCAAGCTCAGCCAGCCAGAACCGCACTGCCTCCTCCGTAAAACATTTTCGCGAAATATGGAATCGAAGATCACCGCCATTCATTAAATCCACCACGATATAACTTTTGACAGGTCAGCACGATGAGGTCGGGGGTCGGGATCTGGCAGGATAAACGCACATGTATTCTATGTCTTGAAAGCTGTACCGCAAGTTGCAAAGGAAAGCATGGTTGAGGTGCTCGAGCATACGCCGTTCCCGAATGATGTTTCGTACACTTTCTGAGCGAACGACTGTAGGAGAGAGAAAGCGAAACGCGTCAGAGACTTCTCAATGATTATGGTAACGGGGGGGAGCAAGCAAACATACCTTCTTCCTTCCGAATGTACTTCAAAGCAAAAGTCAAACCCGTATCCTTCTTCTCCACGATACGGACTTTGCCAAAGGCGCCCTTTCCGACAACTCGAAGCAGCCGAAACTGATTCAAGTTCACTAACACCGTTATCAGCACAGTTCTATCAATGCAGTCCGCAGAGCCCGTGTCCACAGCAGCGAAGCTAATCAAAGCTAGGACCAACAGCCAAAGCACATACCCTCATTGTCGGAGGCGACCTGTCTCCCTTGGGAATTTCCCATCTAGAAAAATCCGTGTAACGACAAGAGTCTGAAAATGTTGTTCCGCGTTACCTGAGCCAGCATTCCATTCGAGCGTGCCTTGTGTTGTGTTCTATGCCGGAATGAAAAGCGAACCGGTTGATGAAACGACTCAAAAGCTGATCGACAGCTTTGAGGAGGTGGTGGGGGGAAGTGAGGAGGGAGATTGGAGATGAGGTCGGAGGGGAAGAGGTTGACGGAGATAAAATGGGCGGAGGTAGGGAGGAGCGGCGGACGCGGATTAAGAAGAGATTAAAGGTTCACGGCATGCAGACCTAGAGAGAGACAACAGACAAGTCAGAAGGAAGAATGTTTAATTGGGGGTCTCACGTTGACAAAGAGCTATCTGAGACTTTTGAAGTGCCCAGGCGTGTGCAGTGCAGGGAGAACCTTAGCGGAGCAAAGCAGGGAGACGGCACGGAGACGTGGCGATGGCACTGGCAGGGCTGAACAGGGAGGGCGCAACGTACCGGGTTCTTGCAAAGCAACAAAGCCAAGATCAGGGCTATAGTTGAGTTGGAGAGAGATGTTGAAGGGGAAAAGAAAAGTGCGAAGAGCAAATCGTGGTAAGAGGAAAAGGAGGGAGAGGTGTCTGGCTGGAGAGAGTTAAGTTTGGCCTTAGTTGGAAGTTGGCGATGGAGGCGGGCCGCTAGCTTAAGAGGAACCGCGCAGTGTGGATGAGATATCTTCTGCAGACAAAGACAATAAGAACTCTACTCTGTCCAGAAGACCTATATAATCAACTTGCAACGTCTGCGCCAGTTGTAGGAGCATTCATCTCACCTCATTATTATCTCTTTCAACTATCGCAAACTCGTGGCCGCCACGTTTTTGGTTCATTTCGTTCGCAGACCAAGCCCAGTCCTCAGCTGCAGATCGCGTTTCATCCTGCTCACTACTCGCCAGCAACTTGACCAGTCACTGCCCTCTGCTCAACCTGCCAAACTCTGGCTGTTATAATTGATTGCTCAATGCTCTTACTCAATCCCTCTAACGTCCCCCTGCTGGTGGCGCGCATAAGTACAGACGAGCATTACGTTACGTTTTCCGTGGCTGGCTTCTCTGGGCCTTCTAGAAGCCTGCGTCTGTGTTTCTGACTCTGACTGACTCTCAGGGGCTACGACAGTCCTACTGCACAGGGAAAGACTTTAGCTTCTATCATGGAGATTGTCCACCGTTATCTCCACCGCTTGCCAGGGTCACCCACCACAACTCTACGGTGTCGCTCAACGGTGTCGCTCAACGCTCAGACGCTGTCAGTGTCATCATTATTGTTGATTATCGCTGTCACCGACTGAATATGACATGTTCGAATTTCTCGGTTGTTCTCTTCGCAAACTCGCAAACTCCAGTCCATACAAACAAGGTAAATGCTGCCGACTACCATAACTCAGCCAAACAAACAAAGAAAAATATGCAACGGTCCCGAAAATGCTTCCAAACTCTGTCCCTTCCTCATTCTCCCTTACTTGCCTTCCAACGCCAAAAGTAAATGTGAATTGCCCCAATTGAATCTATTTTCAGCCACTGTCTTATTGTCCTCCCAGACCCAATAATCAACGCAAATAAACTCCCACTCGCCACTCTAATATGTATGGTCTAGTCTACCACCGTCTCCCGTAAACAGAATGTTCGGTAGGCGGCGCCCGTTTCTCTTGTTTGCCTCTGCCACGATCACGAGAGGCATCTGATCCGCTTTCTGACGGTCCTTGGCTTGCGATCGCGCTCGTCGAACCACTCTCGTCGCTTGATCGAAGCAGTGCTCCCTTCTGCGGCGAGAATTCAAGCGTGTTCTGGCCGCCTGTATACCGCGACTCGGCGTCCTTGCCGAAAAGGGCCATCATGTCAGTCATGGTGAGTTTGGCGGCGGCGGTCTTGCCCTCGATCGTGAGGTTGGCGAGTTCACGCTTGCGATCTTGGAGATCGAGAATGCGCTCTTCGACTGTATCTTTGATGATCATCTTGTAGATCTTCACATCTAATGTTTGGTTGAGGCGATGCACGCGATCGATCGCTTGCTCTTCGACGAACTAGATATTGAGAAAAACAAATAAGGTTAGCCTGCTGCCATGTCAAACTTAAGAGCGCCAGGAATAGTAAGCTTACGGGGTTCCAGAATGGTTCCATGATGACCACGCGACTTGCTGCAGTCAGATTCAGCCCCAGCGCCCCGGCGCGGAGGCTACAGAGTAGCACACGGGTTGCCTGGTTGTTCCGGAGTTTGTCTAGACTCGCCTCGCGGAGGTCATTGCGCATGCTCCCGTCGTATCGTGCGTATCCAATGCCCGCTCGTTTCAGAAAGGGCTCGACTTTGTCAAGCATTGACGTAAAGACGGAGAAAACAATGAACTTAAAGTCCGGTGCCTCGCGTCGGAGAATTTTCATTAGTTCGCGGACCTTGGTTGAGGGGAGGACTTGGTTGTCGTCGTCTCCGTAGATATCGTCTTCTGAGTCTTCATCGACTTGGAAAGGCTGGGGACGCTGCTTTCGTTGGCTAGGCGATTCCGGTTCATCATCGTCATCTTCATCGGTTTCAGAATCATCAGATCGTATCCATTCGCCACCCCCTTCTGCATCTTCGTCGTCAGAGCCTCCATCTTTGTCTAGAGAGAGCCCGGCACGCTGGTCCTCGGGGACAAGCCAGTCGCCGCCGTCTTCCTCTTCGTCATCGCTATCCATGACGACCTTTCTATTCCTGCGGGCTCGCGCCAAGCGGTCGTCAGAGCGGCGGTCTGATGGAGACGGGGATGCGGTAAGATGGAGACTATTCTTGGATGCCTTCTTTTTCTTCTTCGCCCCATCTGCACCAAACGGCGTATTGAAATCCTTCTCACACTCACTGCATCTACTGCCGTCGCCTGCGGATTCAGCTTGACTCAGGTCCATCTGACAGATATCACATTTCTTGGAAACAACGCTGAGCCCGCCAAAGAGGTCTGCCAGCGCATCCGACTCGTTCTGTTGCTTCTGAAACGACTGACTGTTGGATGTGCCCGTCTGCAGGAGGATGTCTTTGTCCTTTGCCAGGTCACTCTTGACCAGATCGGGATGGTTACAGCATTGGCGGAGTCGCAAAAGCAATACCAACGCCCCAGCGTAGTCAAGCTTAGAGTCGCCCATCATCTTTTCCAGACTGTTCTCCGTGCGCTGCTCCAATCTCTGGTAAAAGTTTC
The DNA here is from genome assembly GCF_047715825.1 of Aspergillus stella-maris. Lineage (NCBI taxonomy): Eukaryota > Fungi > Ascomycota > Eurotiomycetes > Eurotiales > Aspergillaceae > Aspergillus > Aspergillus stella-maris. Next base: position 49,325 of record NW_027396825.1, on the reverse strand, counting down.
GTTCACCGGGCATAAAGTCCGGCGCCACCTTGATAACCTCGCGTTTGGTGATCTGGAAATCGGGGTTCTTCTTATCGCCGTCCTTTCCTCCCTCGCCGGGCTTGAGATTGGAATTGAGCTTGAGCACATCCTTTGTTCGACGCTTCATAAATGCTTTGAGAACGACCTGTAGACGCTCGATTGCAAGACCACCGCGTCCGTTTGCCAGCGGTCTGGTGATTTGATCCTTCCAGTGAGCAAGATCGTTGTATGGTTTGATCTGCAAGAAGCGAATCAGACTCTGCAATTCGTCGAGGTTGTTCTGCATGGGTGTGCCAGACAGGCACCAGCGGTATTCAGCATTAAGTGAATACGCGGCCTGCGTGGCTTTAGCGTTGCGGTTCTTAATGGTGTGCGCCTCGTCAAGGATGATGCGATACCAGTGGACCGAGAATACGCCAGGTTTTTTGTCGTTTTTAGCTGCAGCAGTGTGCTCAGAAGTCAGAGTTCCGTAAGTGGTAATAACCACGTCGTAATCATCCAGACGATCAGTGGACTTAGTTCTAGCGGTTCCATGATAAACGAACACTCGAAGCCTTTTAGACTTTTCAACCTTGGACTGGATTTCGGATTCCCATTGCTTGATCAGGGCAAGAGGGGCAACAACCAATGTGGACTTGCTTAGCCTCTCCGGAAGCTCCCGTGAGTTGGGACCTTCCTCGTCACTGTCCTCGGATTCTTGGTCGCAATCGAACAATGCGGGTCGCCGTCTGGTGCCGTCCTTGGGCTTAGAGTTGGTAAGCATCAGGGCAATCGCTTGAACGGTCTTTCCGAGACCCATGTCATCGGCGAGAATTCCACCTTTCGGAATAACGCCTTTGGCTTCCTTCTGGCCTTTCGATGAACCGATCTCCTTCTCGCACATCCATTTCAATCCTTGCCGCTGGTGAGGAAGAAGCTGCACCTTCAACCCTTCGACGACGCCATCGTCATCGTCTTCTTCTTCTTCCTCTTCACTTTCGGACTCGGCTTCGCTGGCGTCTTTTTCGTCTTTTTCCTCCTTGGTATCCTGATCCTCCGTTTCCTCAGCATCTTCTTTTGCAGCTGAGTCGTTATCATCATCGAGCTTCTCATTCACGCTGACACCCTGCAATTGGGTAGCTAGATCGTCCATATCCAAACTCTCTTCAGCAGGCTTCGTTTCACTCTGGCTATCCTTCTCTTGCTTCTTGGACTTATTCTTCTTGTTCTTATTCTTCTTGCTCTTCGATTTCGGTTGCTTTTCATCTTCGTCTTCAAATGCTCCCTCCAGCAGCGCTTTGATGTTCTCGTTCGCCTTAGCTGTATCGACCCAGTCACTCGCAGACGATGCGCCAAATCCCGGTCCCCGAGGCCTAGAATTGAATCCACCACCAGGAGTCGCCTGCGTCAGATCAACAAAGTTTTGCAAGTTCTTCGCGGCAGTCGTCTGCTTAATCGGAGATCCCTTCGAGGCATAGAAAGTTTTCGGGGCTCTAGGTGTATTAAAAGTGATATTCTCCGGGCGACGGATCTCGACGACGTCGGAGTCGACGGGGCGGGACATCCGGTTATTGTTGTAAGCGGAGGGGCGAACGGGCTTGAAGGGATCGAAAGGCTCACGGTGTTGCGGTGTCGACGCCATGACTTGGGGAGGCATGTTGCGTCGGTTCGCATTTTGGTGGAAGGGATTAGAGCTGTAAGGTCTTGGGTGTTGGTGGTGTGATTGATGTTGCGGACGCTGGTGCTGGTGCTGGTGCTGTTGCTGTTGCGATCTGTGGTGCTCGGGACGAGGGCGGTTCTGCTTGGGGATGTTGAAGGGGTTGCTCGTGCTGCGGTTCTGGTTCAGGTTCTGCGGAGGGGGGTACGCTGGGCGGCCTAATGGTGAGGGCACGCCGAACTCTGGCTGGTTTGGTACTGGGCGGTTTGCCTGTTCCCTTGGCTTCACGGGGGTGGTGAGGTCAACAGGGGCGTTGCTCTCGCGTGCCATTTTGTACTGTTGATCGGTTGTTCTGCCTTAATTCGCTGTGTTGTAGTCGTCGTCTATATGTTTCGTCAAAATGGTAGCCGTCAAAGCATCGCAGTAGAGTATCTAAATATATCAAATATTCTAGGTTCTCGTCGTCGGTCGTTCGTCGTCGTCGCGGGGTTGTCAAAGTCAAGAAGTCGTGGGGTTGTGTTAGGTGGAATCCTGAGCCGCCACTTTTTTCTTATCGCGTTTGTTTTGAGTTCTGCCCCAGCAACCGGAGGCGGAGAGCTGTCACTTCGGTGTCACTGGTGCCTGATCAACGTGGTCAATGCTGCAATGTGGAGGAGACGTTGGTACCTAAATCTTGGTTAGGGCTTTTCGAATAAATATTCAAGTTTCCTGTTCTGAATTTGAATCTTCTGTTGTCTGTTGCTCTTGGACATGGCTACCTGAGCTCTTGTAACATTCTGGTTGCTTACTGTGCAGCATGGATAGGAACTTTATCTGCTAGGTACTGGTATACTCAACCTTGCATGGCATGCAAGGAACCATGCACAAACTCTATTTCTTATGACACAAATTTAGAACGAATTGCTACAGGATATCGCTTTTACTTGATTCTGGGACTTGTCATAGTAATTAAGTGTATATTCAAATAGATATTAAGGCTGATGGGGGTGCAGCCAGCCAAATCTGTCTCGCAAGGACAAAGGAAACATGGTCGTCTGTGAAAGCATAGATACATTAAAGAGTGTAAGTTGAAGTATCTAGACGAGACTGCACCCGCCGAGAAATAATTAATCCAAAAGCATCATCCCCTTCATCCCTGTATTGACCCGTGCAAATAGTACTTATACATAGCTGCTTTAGAACCAACACGATCCGTGAAGAATCTAGTGGTGAGGGAGAGCCTCGCAGCCGAGAGCAACAGTGCCGCCCTGCTATGAGTTAGCCATGTTAAGTGTATTCCTGGTTGCGTTGCCCTTACCAAGAGGTTGGCCTCAGTGCAGCACTGGGGCTCGGTCTCGCAAGAGTCGTCGTAGCCGTGGCCTGTCAAAGTTAGCACGGTGCGAGAACAGCGGTAGCCTTTGTTTTGCTATCCATGTGTACAAAGAAAAACGTACAGAGAAGACCGATGGAGCCAACAATGTTGGCGGCGTCAACGCCGAGGGCCAACAAGAGGGGGTCGACGGTAGAGTCGAGAGGAGTGGTAAGGGTGCCACAGCAGAGAAGAGGGCCGACACAGTCGCTGGTGTCACGCTTCTCAACGACGGGGACGGCAGAGGCCAGAGCAGAGCCAGCAACGGCGAGGACAGAGAGGGCAGCAGCGAACTTCATTTTGACGGTTGGTTTGGTAGAAGTAAAAGACTCTAAAGAGTGATTGCTGAGATGTCTGGTAAATGAGAGACTTGGGTCTTTGAGATTGAGATTGAGATTGATACTGTTGGGATGAGAGTCATTCTGGGAGGGGATTCAGAGCTCTTTATATGTACAACCTGGATGGTCATAACGGAGGACTCATTACCACCCTGCTCGAGGGCTTATCAGATCATCATGTTCCTTTCCGGAACAAGCAGTGGCAGGTTGCCAATAATTACAATTACCAGGAACATTATCTCCGGCTTGCGGACCAGATCCAGGGTCCGGCAGGATCCAAACCCAGACTCCCAGAGTCAACAGGGTGTAGTCAGAAAGTCCACCGTCTGCTCAAAAAAGAGGGCATGCAGATCTGTCGCCACGTAGATAAGCCATTGACACTGACTCTTAGAGATATGCAGACGGATTTTCCAAGACCAAGACTCTCCGGTCGAGCTCGTCGAGCCTCGAGGAGTCGACAGAGCCTTGATTCTGAAAGTAGACCCAGAGAGCTGGATCTTGGCGAGATGTCGATCATCCTTTGCAGCCTGCAGGAACAGCCTCAAAAGAACAATAATGGTGGAGCATCGGTAGTTGATCGATCAGCTATAGTTCAAGACCTGATAATGGATCGAAATACTATGATTTGATGGGCGAGGTCCTGAATCAGCCGAGGGAGCGGGCTCGGATGAACAAGAGGCCTCAGCGAACGCAGCCTGAACCACTAGCAAGGAACCAGGAGGAGCCAAGAGCCGGCTACAACCAAAGCAAGTGCGGTAGAGCAACAAGACTGTCGTCACATAGATGGGTAGTTTGGGGTTGCCGGATTTAGGCCAGCAGCGGCATCAGCCTCTGAATTACTAGATCCTTATCAGTGGGACCTCGTCCAAGAATGCGGGCTCATCTGGTACCGAATCAGATCGACCACCAAGTGGAAGATCTCTAATGTCAGCATTGATTGCGATGCACTCACTGAGTCAACCATCACAAACTCCGGAGTAATCTCCCAGTGTATACTCCGGGGGTTGATGATCATTGGAGGCTAGTCTCCGGGAAAAAGAAACGAAGCATTAGTTCAAGCCTCAGCCACTAAGATCCAAGCTTGGGCGTGCGGCAAATGCGGAGGATGCACCAAATAGGGGAAGATAGAAGAAGTGCTCAATCCTTGAGAAATGGAAACTGATAAGCTGTGTCTCGAGGGCCCAGACGGCAGTTCGTGAGCGACGATCGGGCTGACAGCTCAGAATCATTTTTCGTTAAGCGCGAGATCGCCAGCCAAGAAGTATGCATATCTCCAAGTTCCGATTCCCACGGCCATATTGAGAATGGGGTCATCCTTCGTTCTCGTACAACCCGAACAATGACGGAGAGGGGTGTCCGTACAAGGCCATCCATGGTGGAAGTGCCCATTATGATTGACTTTCGGCTTGTTAGCTATCCGGTAAGCAGAGTAAGGGCTATAGAAGGCTATTTCCTCAAGGTCTTCGCGAGATACGAGTCACTTTACGTAAATGAGGAGAGCTAAGAGTGTTATCAACGACCTACAACCGGAGTGGAATCAGCCATGGTCGGGTTCTATGGTTGACGATTTCTAGATGCATAATAGCCGATCGCCCGGTTGTCGTTCGGAAATTTCACAACATTGAATATGGGGACTGCGTCAGCAGGTGGCTAATTCCAGACGTTCCATGTAAGACGCCAGAAACCGAAGGCTCTGTCTGAGGATGTCGTCCAGTCAAGGCCCAGGTCAAGTGCTCCAGTCAAGCGTGCCTGCCTCGAGGGGAGCGGTGTGGCGGTGCAATGTCCGTAAGCGTGCCAAGACTTAGTGCACCAGCCACACCACCACTCGCGACACAAAAAATTGGCATCCTTTGGTTTCTGTCGATATCCCGCCGCCTGTGAGCGAATCATCCTCAGACCACTAAGGGCTACCTCAGATTGCGAGGTGCTTTTTTTAGAATATACAGGTCATTTTTGTTCATTTCTCTGTGGTATTATACCAGAATCCCGAACACCATGGCTCCTATCTCCATCGCAGACATTGTCGCGGCCCTCCCCGCAGAGGACACCTGGGGTCCTGCCGCCTCCAGCGACAACATGCTCGAGGGTGTTCCTTACGCCCCTTTCTCCAAGGGTGACAAGCTTGGCCGCATGGCCGACTGGACCGGCGACTCCAAGGACCGTGAGCGCGGTGGTCGTCAGGCCTACAACCGCAACTACAGAGGTAAGGTTTTATGGATCTAGAATCATCGGTCAGCCCTTTCTAACGAAAAAAATCTCAACCTAGATCAACAAGTTTACGGTGCCGGTGCATCTAGCTTGTTCGCCGTCCAGGTTGCCGAAGACGAATCCTCCTTCTCCGTTGTTGACAACACTCGCACTTCGGCCAAGCGTACCTTTGGTCGCGGCGGTGGCACTGTTTTCCGCGGCCGTGGCCAGCGCGGCGGTCCGGGACAGCGTGGTGGACGTGCTGGCTTCCAGCGTGTTGGTGCTGGCCGTGGCCAGGGAGGTGACCGCTACTACGACAACCGTGGCGGCCGCGGTAACCGTGGTCGTCGCTTCGGCTGGAAGGACTACGACAAGCCCCAGAGGACTCGCGAGCCCTCGGTTAACATCCGTCCCGACTGGGCTATGCTGGAGGAGGTCGACTTCAACCGTCTGTCTAAGCTGAACCTTGTGGCCCCTGATGGTGAGGACATCGATACCTACGGTTTCCTTCACTACTACGACCGTTCCTACGACAAGGCCCCCGTCAAGAACGCCGAGCGCCGCCTGCAGTCCCTCGACCGTGCTGCGTACAATGTCACCACCTCGCAAGATCCAGTCATCCAGGAACTGGCCGACAAGAACGAGGCCACCATTTTCGCCACCTCAGACATCCTCTCCATGCTCATGTGCGCTCCTCGCAGTGTGTACTCGTGGGATATTGTCATCGTTCACCAGGGCAACAAGATCTACTTCGACAAGCGTGAAGGCTCTTCTCTGGATCTGGTAACCGTCAACGAAAACGCCGCCGATGCTCCCCTTGAGGTCGCCGAGTCCTCAGGCAAGCAGGACGCCATCAACACCCCTAGCGCTCTTGCCATGGAAGCCACCTTCATCAACCACAACTTTGCTCTCCAGACTGTTGTCGAGAACAACGCCTCCAAGGTCGAGTTCAACAACCCCAACCCCTTCTACAACGCCGACGAGGAGACCGAGCCCCTTGCCTCCAAGGGTTACAAGTACCGCCGCTTCGACCTCTCTCTCGAGGGCGATGAGGAGCCTCTCAACATGGTTGTCCGTACCGAGATTGACGCTCTCGTCAAGAACCCTGTCAGCGGTGATGACCAGCAGTTGGTCGTCAAGGCTCTCAACGAGTTCGACAGCAAGGCCCAGGGCTCCGGTGGCTCCCTCGACTGGCGCAGCAAGCTGTACTCTCAGCGCGGTGCTGTTGTCGCCACTGAGATGAAGAACAACAGCGTCAAGCTTGCCCGCTGGACGACACAGGCCATCCTCGCCAAGGCCGACGGTATGAAGCTTGGTTTCGTCTCTCGTGCCAACCCCCGCTCCGCTGCCGGCCACGTCGTTCTCGGCGTTGCTGGATACAAGCCTCGTGAGTTCGCCGCCCAGATGAACCTTAACTTGGGCAACGGATGGGGTATTGTCCGCACTATCGTCGACCGCATTCGCGCTCTGGATGCCGATGAGGAAGAGGACAAGGTCGTCAAGTACATCCTTGTCAAGGACCCCAACCGCCCTGTTCTCCGTCTGTACAGCATCCCTGCCAACACCTTCGAGGAGGATGATGAGGCTGAGGCCGCTGAAGAGGCCGTGGCTAAGGGTGAAGATGAGGAGGAATAAAGTAATGAACGAGTTTTCTTTTGCGAGTGATGAGATATCATGTTTCCAGCTGTTTTCATGTGCATTTTCAAAAGTACTAGATCACGAGTCTAAGACAATATTTTGGCATTCTCCCACTGAAATGCGTATCTATGTTGTAGCATAAGTAATGCTACTATAGAGTAGTTCTACTAAGTAACAAAGTGCACGCGCCTTCCTAGCCCGACGCGGAACAGGGGTGGGATTTAGCCTCATCATCACCCGCAGGTTCCTCATATCCTCCATCACCCTCCACTAACAACGCCTAAACCCGCCATCTCGTTCGATCCTCTCTGTCAATCGAATTCGGCTCTATTTGGTTCTAGTGTTTGTTCAAGACGCTCATCAGGTAATCGTGACTATGACCCACCCAGTGGATGCGAGGATCGAGGTACAACTTCCAACGCCGAAGCCGCACGAAACAAGAGCAGGCATCTTCCCCTGGATGTGGTCAGGGCCAAAACACCTGTAGCCGTGCCCTATTTCTTCGGCCAAAGCGGGAACTGTGACGGATTTCACCTGTTGCGTCTCAGAGTCCTCCACCAACGGCGAGGTCAACGGCTCAGAACAACCCCACCACCGCCGCCTGAAGACTGGACCTAGGGAGTACATAAGGAGTGTCGAGAACATCCAGAGCGCTATATGCCGATGGCACGGGAGCCAGGACAGTGCATCCCGAGTACCTGGTTCGTTCCTCGGCAACTCTTCAGGTACTTTTGCCCCGGGACTCCCTACAGATTACGGCTTTTGGAATGTTTCAGAATTTGGGGTCTTTAGCGAGCTATACAACAGATTCAACATGACTGATGACTTCATTCTCGCAAGTTCGGCGACAAAGTCAGGCGATGTTGCCCGTTCGGGATGCAATGACTCCGTACGGGGTATCCGGTACTTCCGGCGTTTCATGTCGCTAATCTTGATGCGCACGTTCATCAAGCAAGCCCTCCACCAAACCCTCCTAGGGTCGAAAGATTGCAGAAATCAGGCTGCAAGATTCAGATCCTGGACTCCGGGATCTAGATTATAATATAAATCAAACAGCCATGCTATCCGCCGCTTGAATGCGTGCTAGCCACTCGCTAGGGGATCTGATATCTAAAAATTGGCCTCGGTTCGAAGATCGATATATCGAACCAACTCATCAGGCTTACTGGTCTATGTTTGTGTTTGATGGTCATCCAAACTTTCGTCTAGCAGGTAAACAGCGGACTCGGTATTGGTACAAATCAGCTCTGCCGAAGTCGGTTCTTCAGCCCTATTTGGTGGTCTCACCAGTCTGATAGCCAATTTTTGGGGCCGTTCAGAGGCCCCCGGGGGAAGTCCATGCGCCAACCCTGAATCCAGATCATTCTTAGCCCGAAAAAATCTGGTTCGAAACTTCGAAGCCACGTTTGCGAGGATCGGCCTGACACCAAGTCCCACTGGTCTCAACGCTGTATCCCCGGAAGTATACCCTTTCAGGCTCTTGGGCGTTTCATCTTTTGATAGCACGAGGACAACATGACTCTCATGTGGAAATGATCATCTTGATGCCCTAACATGCATCACTGAGGCATTGTTCAAGTCGGATCTGTACCGAGGCCCGGCATATCAATCACCCAATTGCCCTGTTTCAAGACCCCAAAATGCAGTTGATTTATAAGACGCTCGGACGAACCATCCTCCCTAGTCAGTAGCTCGGTGGGCCTAGTGCGCATCTTCAGTCTGTATTTGAGATATGGAGATCATGAATCAGGGAGCCAATTCTCGGCAGTACCGCGGGGTTGATGTCGCTGACGGACGAATTGTCAGAGGAAAGGTACATAAACCCAGGCATCATCCAACATAAACAATAGTCAGAGCAGCACCTGCAAGCCATAATTGGGTTCCTCATAGCCATATCCTTTCTTTCATTCTCACACTTCACTCTTTATAAAGTCCGCACAATGCATTTCAAACTTTTGTCTCTCGCTGCTCTTGCGGGCTTGTCCGCCGCTACCCCCGTGGCTCTTGAGGAACGCCAGCGTAAGTTCCTTCCACTTATACTCATATAGCATACTAATGAGTATAGTTGGTGGCTCAAGTGGCGATGACCTTCGCAACGGTGACTGCAAGCCAGTCACCTTTATCTTTGCTCGTGCCTCCACCGAGCCAGGTCTCCTGGGTATCTCGACCGGTCCTGCAGTCTGCAACGACCTCAAAGCCGACTCTTCCCTCGGCGGCGTAGCTTGCCAGGGTGTTGGTCCCAAATATACCGCTGGCCTGGCTGAGAACGCCTTGCCCCAGGGAACCTCCAGCGCTGCAATCGACGAAGCAAAGTCTCTCTTTGAAATGGCTGCGTCCAAGTGCCCTGACACCAAAATCGTGGCTGGTGGCTACAGGTATGTGGCCTTCTACCGACGCTTACTATTATGATTTATCAAGTACTGACTATTATGGTATAGTCAAGGAACAGCCGTCATGCACAGTGCCATCCCCGAGCTCTCCGAGGACATCAAAGACAAGATCAAGGGAGTCGTGCTCTTCGGCGACACCCGCAACAAGCAGGATAACGGGCAGATCAAGGACTTCCCCAAGGACAAGATCAAGATCTACTGCGCCGCCGGCGACATGGTCTGCGATGGAACTCTTGTTGTCACTGCCGCGCACTTCACCTACATCATGAACACTGGCGATGCTTCCAAGTTCCTCGAGGAGAAGCTCGCCAGCAGCGAAAGCAGCAGCTCCAGCTCCAGCGCCACCAGCAGCTCCAGCGCCACCAGCAGCTCCAGCGTCAGTGCCCAGTCGACTGGCCTGTCTGGATTCGATTGGTTTTAAGTGCGTGACGTGAGATATGCTGGCCATATCACACGGAAGATTGAATGAGTTATGGTGTGAAGGACCTCGGCACACGATAGTGGTTTTGGGATTTTGATTTCTTGCTGATATATTCGTGTATATTTGTTTCCGCAACAGTTGTATATAATTCAGAAAATCCATGTTCTTGACTCGCTTATGCAGGTCAGGTCAAGCCAAGCCAAGCCCCGATCTCGATCTGAACGTTAATTCAGGTTAACATAACGGCTATCCTCACCTCCTCCACCTCTCAGCTTACTCCTTCCACCCCACCTTACTCGACTTCCAACCCAACTCAATTCCTAGAATCCAACTCCGTAGTCGCTCCTTACATTACACCCATCACTTTCAATACTCTACTCTCAAAGCTATACGTTACTTTATTGCGAGAGGACAAAAACACAATGGGGCCATTACCACCCCACCAAACAAATACAACCACCGTCCCAATCCCAATTGCAGCTTCGGAAACCACAACCACACCATCAACCTCAACCTCGTCCACCTCATCAGAACCCATCTCCAACGAAGACACAGACACCACGCAGGAAAAGCCCTCCAAACCCCGCCCCATAACATCCTGTTCTGCATGCCGAGCACGGAAAATCAAGGTGCGCCTGTCCCTATTCCTCTCTCTACCTTACCTCCCTTACCCTTCATCCATCCTCCGCATCTTCTCTACATAACCGCCATTCTAATAGACCGGGCGCAGTGCAACAAATCCCACCCCTGCACCGCCTGCATCGCCCGAAACCAACCCGAGCAGTGTTCGTACAGCAGTACATCAGAAGAACGGAGCGCAATTGCATCCGCAGATCTAATCTCCGAGTTGAGGGGGGCGCGAAATAAACTCCAGAATCAGGTGAATAGGAGGCAACTTGCTGAGGTTGCGGCGGCTAGGGCTGCTTATGGATCTCGGTCTGGATCTGGTGGTGCTACTGGGAAGGAAAGGGAATTGAGTGAGAGGGAGGTTGAGGAGAAGAGGGTCCTTGAGGGGGTGTGGTGGGTTTTAAGAAGTGGTGAGGTTGGTGTTGTTAGGGAGGTTGTGGGGAGGATTAGGGGGGGTGAGGGGTGGCAGAGTGTGCTTGATGGGGTTGGGGTAGCTGGTCACGGCGGGGGGGCGGTTGAGGTATGAGAGAGTGTGAAGGCACTAGGTCTAACGGATTTGTATACGGTGCAGTGATTGAAATTGGGTTTGATGATATCCGGAATGTCATGTATTTGAGCTTTATGCTCGGTGTATAGTGCTTGAATGATAATAGGAAAAGATATATAGCGATCGAAAAGATGGAGAAAGAAAAGAAACGCTGGAAAGCTTTGTATATACAGCTTACTGAATATTAGAGGGGGAATCAAAACGTGTAAAGCAGGTCATGCGTAAATCATCTCGTCGGCAGGCTGGGAGAAGACACCCTCGAACTTGGACCCCATGACACTGCTGAAACAGTCCATGAGCTCAAAGTCTTCGAGCACAGCGCCGAACCCGTAGCAGCGCACTTTGGTCTCGAGTGTGTCCATGATTAATTTGACGTCGTCGCGCGTCAGTCTGTTGTACATGTCGTGGCTCTTGAGGGCTTGGAGTGCCATTATAGGAGTAACCTGGCCTTCGGTGACTAGCTGGCGACTGAGGTTGAGGAGTGTTGAAAGGTTGGCGTGCGGGAGATCGTAGGTCTTGTGGGGATATGTTTGTTCGCTCGTTGTGTTTGCGATGTAGCTCGGGGGTGGACAGGTCGCCATCAAGGCGTGTCCGGAAAACGGCATATCCTCGTCGTCGGCCTCATTGACTGATCGCCGACAGAGGTAGTCTGTATGTTCTCGGCAGGGTGATTCAAGTCTATTTCGATATTAGAACTCAGGGGCGTACCATAAAAGGGAAAAGAGCATACGCTAGTATAAAATCAACCTGGAGCTGAGGGTTGTCTTCAAATATGCCTCCACCCGCAGCTGGCGGCCGGCGGTCGATGGCGGCAAGTGCATCACACGGGATCGCAGGCATTGCCTGGCTGGTCGGTCCAATGTCTGGTATAGACGAGAAGTCGACTTTGTCTTGCCCAACAGCCTTCGGACTCATCCCAGAAGATGACACTGTGGTAGGCGGTGTGCTATATGTATGAGCGGTCATTGATGTAACGCCCGTCTGTGATGCAACGCTCCCGCCTGCGCCAGGGCTAGAGTGAAAGACCGGCATTGAACGCTCAGACTTGCGACGGTCTAGCTCAACTTCAAGATTGATATTGTGGGCGGCTAGGATCTCTTTCAAGTAGTTGTTCTCCTCCGATACGGAAGCGATCATCTCCCGGTGTTGGTGTACGGCAAGATTCGCAGCTGATATCTCTTGTGTGTATGCTTCCCGTAATCGCGCCACTTCGCTCTCCAAAGCTCGGATGTATTGCTCTTTGCGCTCACGATGCGTCCTGAAATAATGAGCTTTGATCTTGAAAAAGGCAAATGGGACCTACCTCTGAGCCTGGCGGTTCAACTCTTGTCGTCTTGTAAGGGCTGGTTTGCTATCGGGTTTAGGTCCTCTCCGCTTAGCAGGTTGCCCATCTGCCCCGTATTAGTCCACGTCACGCACACTGAACTGAGACACGAACCTCGAGTAGTTTTTTTGTTCTGGTTACCACCACCGCCACCATTAAAGAACTTAAAGAATTCCGTACTGATTGAGCCTCTCATTGTGGGTGAATCTTGGGCCACTGTTAAGATAGTCAGCAGCTTATCCTTTATCATGGGCGGCCGCGGTGTGTGAACCGGCGGGAGCCCGCCATGCAAGGGACTGCCGTCCACCCTGATTCCTCGACCGACAAAGAACAGCCAGTAAAATAATCCCTCGCCTGTCGCGACTATAGTCCATTCGCTGGTTTGCCAGAGGGCGCAAGGGCATGGCTGGCGGGTATGGTCTGCTTACCAGGTGAGGCACTCTGCTGTAAGCTTTGCCGATTCATTGCGTCCATTGCATCTAGGTCTAGAGGTATAGGCCCACTGCTGATAGAAGTCATGATTGCAGTGTTGTAGACGGCGCTGATGAGACAAAGAACTGAATGCGACCGGTGGGGAGAGGGAACCGAAGAGAAGTGAACGCAGTTATGGTATGTAGAAGGCGCGAGACTCGAGAACGATCCGGGGATTGACGAGATAATCTACAGATCGAAAGCTGTCAGCCTCACAATAAAAGATCTTGAAACGTGTGGGTTCGCATCGTCCAAGCGCCAGGCGGTTGGAACTGATCAATATACGCACCCGCTACCGTGATCCAGCACACGGGCCGTTTTCGGGCGCAACAAAGAAAGTCAAAGGCCGCAGCGGTGGACGCAGAGGCAGGGCAACCGTCGCGAATGATAGCTCAGCGGCAGGATCTAACGTAGGTTTAGGGTAGATTTGAAGGGCGTAAGAAAAATGAAAGAAGGGTTGGAGAGGACGTTATAATAACGATCGAAGTCAGCCCGGCGGGTTATACCAGTTCCCCGAAGTGCACCCAGAAGCGCGGCAGAGGGTCGTATTTATTGGCTCCAGCGGCGTTCTTCAGGACCCAGTCGACTGGCTTCGATAGAATCTCGATGCGATGGCTTGGCTAGAGACGAATCTGACGAATTAACCCAGATATCCCGTCGATTGGGGCGCAAGGCGTGGAGGGATTGTCTCTGCCGCTCACTAGTCCGTAGCGCGAAGAGGAGACAAAGAGAGAAAAGTACGTACTCGCAAGAATCCAACTTCCAGGCGCAGGATGTATGGAGAACAGGCCAGTTCGCGATGAATTAAGTGTGACGGAGGGAAAATGAAGAGGAGCGAGTCAGCGGCAGGAGCAGCAGAGAGCAGAGGGCGATCACGGATCAACTGCGAAGGAAGCTGGAATTGGTCTTTGGTTTTTTGGTCCTTGGGTCCAGATTCCCCCGTGGAGTCCCTCGATGCCGCCCTGCCCAAATGAAGTATACGACTTGCAATGTGGTCAAAATGAATCAAGCTCTACAGTTTTATTACTATGTTGTATATGTGTTATGTACCACTTGTTGTCGTGCTCGTTGTCTCCAAGAAGCGTAGTAAAAAACAAATACCTTTGGTCGTGTAGTGGGAGCTACTCGCCATACAACTTTCAATATCTCACCACGTTCTGTTGAGCAAAAGAAAGCTGAAGCCAAAAATGTAACTGTCCCTGTCTTCTCAACTAATCCCAAGTCCCAGGACCTTGGTTGCAGGAACTCCTTTTCTCCTGAGACGCATCTATAGTTCTATAGCCGAGCGACGGACAATTGGCTTGTTGCGACTAGCCCCGTCCATTCTGCGTCTTCCTTGCCCACTCAGCCAGCGATGACGGTGCTTTGCAGCAGTGAGCTCCACCGAAGCCCTCTTGCCTCGGAACGGCGTCAACGGTTACCCTAGGTACTTCGTAAAATAGGTAAGTGGGAGCCAACAATGGACATCCCACACGCTGTATCCGTGATGCTGCCGCGCCAGCGAGTCCGACGGGCCTCGAAGCCGGGAATCATAACGAAACCAACACAGTCTTAACAGAGCCAAGCTTGAGGATGTTCAGATTTGGATTGGTCACCTTGCCTTGCCCGCAGAAGACGAAGATCCCTCGATTTGTCGGAGTCTGGAGTCCACAAGCCCGCCACTCGCGATTTCACACCAGGATATCCTGGCCTACTGTCGACGCTAGGCATGGATCAGGCTAACGCACCCGGTGAGTCGCCCCTGCCGTGGTCGCAACGGTCGAGGACCCCAGTGCTGTCAGCCTGTCAGAGCTTATGCACCCACAGTTGCATTCCTTTCGGGCTCACAAATCACATGTTTCCTTCGTATATGCAAGAATGCACATAGGCACGCAGCAGAGCAGCACCCAACAAGTACCTTCTTCATTGTTGTAACTTTGTAATTAGGCAAGCCCAGGCTAGCATTAAGCGCAGATTACCGTCGGATCCAGATAACCAATCTAAGCTTAGCACTTGTCACTCATTACTCAGATGGGAGGTTCGCGCCATTCCAGGGACTAAAATGAGACTCAATAACAGGTGGAGCTTCCGCACTATTTGGCACTTCGTGGATTCCTTGGGCATGTGCCTGTCTTCCTGTTTTCCGCGATGCGCTTCTTGCCAATCCAAATCACATCATCGAATGGGTATCGATACTGTGCAGGAGAACGAGAGAGATCTTTCCACGGGCGTCGTAATCGATTGTCACAGCGCCAATCAAGTTGGGAGATTTTCTCGAGAACGGGAAGCGGATGAAAGTTGTAGCCCTAGCGGCTGATCGTCACAGTCGATGGAAACAAATTCCAAATCACTGGGAGCAGATCTTACACGAACTGTCCCGAAGGAAGCATAACCAATAACCTTAAGGGGAGTGGCAGAGTGACCCAAGGGGAGAGAATCCTGCTGTTCGGGAAGAGCCGAGGCTGCAGGAACTTCAGGAAGCTCAGACCCTCGGAACCAGACAATCGTGGTGAGATTATAGAGCGCAGATGGTCGAGGAAAGAGAGACTGAGAGATGAAAAGTTGACTATTGTTGGCGATCACAAGCCTCAGGCAACGGCCCAAACCGGGAAGTCACGCCCCTCCCGTCGACTTTCTTTCTGCAGAGCCGGAGTTTGAACTCCGACTTCACCTCATCCGCCTCTTCCACTTGCCTATACAAATCAGATAACCCATATACTATGCACAATGATCATCCGCTAAGATAATGAACATCCGCGCATGGACAAATCAGAGATTCTCGTCCATATCTCTGCCCCCAGTGGCGCTGGCGACGATGCTCGCTATCGCGCTCAAGTCGAGGCCATCTTGAACTTCCAGGCCCACTCACGTGAGGCTATATCGTTCAGAGCAGACGAACGTCACGAAAGTCTTGCGAGTACCGCACCGGATCCACGGCATCTGCAGCCAACAAACTCTGAGACTATCGATTCGCCGCCACCTCCAGTTCTACTGGGCCCAGAACCGTCACACCGGGCCCCCAAACGACATGCCTCGCTGACGGACTCGCTCGAGACTCCTGTGAGTTGCATTCCGGACTCCCAGCCACCTGTACAACCGAGTCAAGCGGCTGAAGACTTGAGCTTGCTGCCGGAGGTTACTCCCGGCTCTCTGGGTGTCTTATCAAAACGACCTCGGTTAGGATCTCCGCCAACCGCCAACTCTCTTCCGAATGAGGAATTGCAGCTTGATGTTGCAGAGGACCTCAACACCAAGGATCTTAATGCTGGTGCTAGCTCCCCTCTCACCAAGTGTCCAGCACTCCCCAGTTTCTCTGCAGAAGAGAACCCCAGTACGCAACCACAGCCAGGGCCAAAAGAAGCACAAAAATCCTTCTTCCTCTCCCTCCCTCAACAAATAAAACCACCCTCTCCCCCCGTCTCCCAAGCCCCCTTCACAACACACATAACACCCACCCTGGAGATGTTAACAAAACGTCTCAATCCACCACGGACCTACAAACCCACTGCCCAAACCAGGGATCTCGATATCCACGAGAGAGGATACTGGTATCTCCGCCTAGCCATCAAACCTCCCACATCAGAGGCAGTCTCAAAGAACGTAGCCGATATTTGCGGTTCACAACCGTGGGACACAACCTCCTTCACAAAGTTCTGGACCTTCCTCTCAGACTTCATCTCAAAAGATGGCCGAGCCGGCTGGGGCGTATGGTGCATTCTCGAAGACGCCAGCCAAGATGGGGACAACAGCGAGGTCGCCAGGTCCTCACAGGTGCCTCAAGGTCAAGATCAAGACCAAGACCAAGAAGCACACAGAGACACAGTGGTATTTCCAGAGTTTCTGTCCCTCACCTTAAAGGTTTACACCTGGGGCGAAACAGCCACTCACATCTACCTCCTCCTCTTCCTAGCGAGTAACCGGTGCGTCCGCAAGATGGGCGCGCAGTGGCGTGATTCGCGCGATGAGGTTGTTATCCAAATGCCGTAGGGCATGCGTTTCGCAGTTTTCGATGTACATACATGATTCGAAGTAGGCCGGACGGGCCTCCTGGTTAGTATATAGTATGAAGTACGGATATATAGCTCATGATACCAATAACCAAGTTATACGAAGCCAAAAACCAAAAAAAAAAAAAGGCAATGGAAACACTTAGATATATAGAAGCCATGAAACTCCATTAGCCCAACCCAAGCTAGGCTAAGACAAGCTAAAGTAAGATAAAGCCTGCGATATGGTACATCCAGTATCAGAAGATAGAAACTGATAGATAAAGCCACCTGACCATGGAACCAACCAAATGGCAGAGCACATACAGCGGAGAAGAAATGGTTCGGGAAAGGGTAAATTGTGATGGAATTCAGATGTCAAGCAACAACAAAAAAAGCAAATCTTTTACGCGCTTAGGAGGAAGAAGATAGGGAAGTATGAAATATGCTGGCAGGAACAGCGATGAAAGAGGAATGGTGAATTAGCAAGGGAAAAGCTGGTGCTGAGCGAGTCCGGTCCCATATGCAGAGTGTGCTTGTGCTTAGGAAATTAACGAAAGATGCAGACCGATTGACGCCGATGGAGGAAATGTCTGTTGGGGGTTTCAAAGCGGCTGGTGAGGTTCAAGGATGACCAATTGAGTATTGGCGTTGGCTTTCAGAATCAATAGTTCAGCTCGCCGCTCCCAGCTCCACCAACAGCATCGAGATCCTCGTAGCTCTTCAGGCTACGGCCCTGAACAGCCTCACGCGGTCCGGGGGCGGCGCCAGCATCAGGGAACCCGCCTGGTCCACCGAAAGCAGCCGCAGCGGGATGACCAGGTGGGATGTAAGGCACGCCTGCGGGAGGTGGGAGGCGACCACCAGGCATGTTGAGCGCGCCGCGACCTGGACTCAGGCGGCCAATGCCCTGAGGTCCGCGGTTGCCACGACGATCATAGGGACCGGATCGGTTGTTGAAGCGACCGCCTCCGCGACGCATGGCGCCTGGCTGGTGCAGAGGGTGGTCGGCCATGCCGTTTGCTGCCCAGGCGGACTGGTTGGCCATTCCCATAAAGCCTGGTAGACCGCCTGGTACGCCTTGAAAACCGGGGGGAACATTCGGACCGTTGGCGAGGTAGGGGGGCATGGAGGCCAAACTGAACCCGCGGGGAGTGCCGGTTTGGTTCTGGCTGGAGTTCAGAGGGAAATGGCCGTTGCTGTTGGCGTCGGATCGCGAGGGCGCAATGCGCGCGGGATCGAGAACATAGGCGTTCACCAGTGACAGCTGCGAAGAAGATTAGTTTGAGGAATAACGAGTATTCCAGGATCAGTATAACTTACATCATTCTTGGCACGCTCATACCAGTCCGCATGTCTTTTTTCAATGTGCTTGCGCCAGAAGTTCTCTGCCTTGAACAATTTCGTGCACTCGGGAACCTTGCACCGGTATTTTGACTCGTCTTCCTGCTTGACATGCTTTTGCATTTCCTCTTCCAAAGCCTCATCAACAGGCTTGCCACCGATCTTAACAATGTCCACGTTCTCCGGCTCGAGAAGCTGTAGGAGCTTGTCCTCGAATGTCTTGACCCAGTTGAACGCGCGCTGAAGTTGCTGCTCAGACTTTGAGGTAAACTTCTTGGTCCGCTTCTCTTGCTCGCTTGGTGGAGGAGCCTGCTCCTCTCCCTCTTCGCTGGGGTCCCTCTTCTTGACGGGGAAAAGTTGTCCAAGAGCGCTAGCTCTAGCGACAGCCTTTGCCTGCGTGGTAAGTCCAGTTCGTGGTCGACGAAGATGGCCGCCAGGACATTTCCGGGTAAGCTCGTGAAGAGAGTCGCACTCAAAAACGCAGAAGAAGCAGAAGTTGTAGACCCTGCGGAGATATTCCACCATTAAATCCAATCTCTTCTTCTTCGCGAGGAGTTCTTCATCATCAACATCGTCGTCTGCCCATTCTTCCTGCTCTTCCCCTTCCTCAGCCTCGCCTTCATCGACATCGTCCGTGTCGAAGTCGGGCTTCCTTCTCTTAACGCTGACTGGTCCAGTCACAGGAGGCTGTAACCAACCTTTTCCACGAAGCTCTTCGACTCGGTCTTCGACCTTAGTGTAGCCATCCACGCCGCGACCCATTTCAGAGTCAAGCTTGGAAACTAATCGCCTAGCCAATTCAAGATCACGCTCAACTCGGTCAGGCGAAGAGAACAGATCCCAAAGCGCCTTCTTGCGGAGGTGAGATGGCGGCGCATGGACACCAACGTGACAAACGAAGTCTCCGTGGACTGAGTCGTGGATTGTCTTGTCATTGACGGCCTCGAGAGCCTTCTCAGCAACGCTGACAGTCCCAGGCCCATTGCCACCATTGTCTTGATCCATCTCTTCGCCTTCTTCTTCACGCCCGTCCCCACGCTCGACAATTGCATGCTCAGAGGCAGGGTGCAGCATAATCCATCCCATCCTGTGGTACTTTTTGGATGGGTTGGGATCGCTCAAGCTGAGCCATTTGAACCCACCATCATGTTCTCCGAGGTGCTCTTTACAAAACTCCTCGATCTTGTGACGGCTAACATTCGGTGCTAGGGTCTTTATGAGCAACGCTGGCTGTGATAAGGCCTCGTCGCGTAGATCTCCGCCCCTGGCTGGAAGCAAGTCAAGGACACCTAGCGTCTCACCAACAGCCGTTGTCTCGCCTTCCTCCTTCTCAATCACACCACCGGCACCATCACTCTCGCTCTTGTAGATTCCTTCCAAAGTAAAATCGTCAAAGAGGCCTCCTTCAATATCGCGCTCCCATTGCTGATAAGCACCAACTCGGAAGTCCATAATTGACCGTCGAAGAGGGTCTCGTACTTCGGGAACATAACGCTCTTTAAACCATTCGTCACCCTTGTGGTTCTGAACAAAGGTCCTGGCCATCTTGATCTGAAGATCCACCTTGTAGGTATCGTACGCCTCCTGGATCAAAGCTCTTTCCCTGTCCCTGTCTTCGCGCGCCTCGCGCTCCCCTTTCACACGGTCGGAAGGCCGGCGTCCGCCATGCTTCAATCGTTCTTTTTCTTCTTTGATAGACTGCTCGGCACGCCACCATTCGGCGAACCAGTTGAACCCAACTTGAAAATCAAGGTTCAGAGGGTTCGGTAGAGGGTTGGAAGGTATTGATCGTTTGCCCCCATCTTGCCCTGGCACATATCGGTCAATGTTCGCGGCAAGTGGCGACGGTTGACGGCGGCGGTCTTCGCGTTCTCGAGCAGTGTGTTCGCGCGAGTTGGAGTAGTAGTCATCCCGGGATGCTCTGCGATCCGATGGCTCGTACCGATCGATCATAACAGGGGAGCGCGAACGTCCACGCCCACGTCGCCGGTCTTGGGAAACTACAGAAATCAATTGTTAGCCAGAGTATAGTGGAATGGTTAAGGAAATGGCTCACCAGGCGATCTGCGTCTGTACGAATCCATTGAGGTACGGGAATACGGATCACCTCCATCGCGGCTCCGCCCGGGGGATCCGTAAGAATCAAACGAATCCATCAGTAGCACTTATCGGCAATGCCGGACTTCAATTGCAGGTGATGTCCGTACACTCCGACACAAGTGTGTTATCCGTGTGTCAGCGATGAGGTCCCGGGAATAGCGGTGACGTGTTTCGGCAAGCGGAAGAGAGCGCTTAGGTAGGCTAGAATCTGAGACCAGCAACATTAGAGGATTTCCTTGAAGATAATCATTTGATGGACTGTATTCATCTGATCGCTGAGTGCAGGGGGCGGAGTGGAGGTGAAACGGAAAGCGGCGACCGCATAGCCGCAGGAGAAGAATTGAAAAAGGCGCCCATGGCGGGAGCAATAAGAAACGATGTAATAAAAGACATGAGGCTCAGAGGGCCGGAAGAAAGAGAGCAAGTAATGAGGACAAAGTGACAAGAATCCGAAGGTCCCGAGGGCCAAGGATGGCGCGACAGTGCACTGACGTCTCCGGGGAGGTAGAGGACAATTGATGAGAGTGATAGCAGCCAGGAGTAATTCAGAAGTTAAGGGGTATCAATATCGATGAGAGTAGTTGGGAAGTTTGGACGGAAGTGACAATATGTGGCAGGGAAGGGGAAGAAGAGAGACAAGGGCGCGTAAGGATGAATCGGGAGAACGCAATGAGGATCTGAGCAGAGAGGTAGGCAACCTACAAGAAGCCTTGAAGTAGAGCGAATGAATTCGTATCAATCTATATTGTCGCCCAGTCCGACTTAGAAGGTCAGATGGAGAGACAAGGTTGGGATGGAGAGAGATCAACGGGGGAGCAAGAGGAGAGAGATTCATTGGAAGTTCAAGAGCCCGAGCTGCTGGCTGGGCTAGTCCCACTGCGGAATGGTGCCGTCTGACCCCAGCTGCTTATGTAATGTTCCTTGGGAATGTCCGGTCACGGGACATCAACACGCTCTACACATCACAGAATAGAAGGACGTAGAGTCCAAATAGTTTACCGGTAAGCTCTAACGGACTTGTAGCTGGGTTATTATACTTCCGTAGGTAAGAGTGCAGCTTTATTCCTTACCCGATACGCAGGTAAACCTCTCTCATGTTGCGGACGATCAAAGATATATATTGGCAAAAGACACCACTATAAAAGCCAGAGATCCTGCGTGGACTTATATAAGCTCAAGAAGCAAAGTGAAGTGAGAGAAAACTTTACATAAAAATAACCTCTTTGGCCAACGGATACCAAGTTACTAAGCTATTGGAGCTAAAAGGACTTCATGAAGCACAGAATCAAGAAGCATATATCAACATTCGCCGTTCATAAGTTGAATACAAGGGGAATCATCTGCGCGGAGCATAAGGCAAAGCATTTGAAACAGGCAAGACTGCAGGACATTCAGTTGAAACGAAGTTCAACGTACTAAGATACCAAGCCGCCACGAAACCACGCCCAAAATCCGTCGAGCCCAGAACAAACAACGTAGGTACAGGTGAGCTTCCGTCCTCTATGCCCCAACAAACCGCAAAACAAACACCGCAAAAACAAGAACTGTTGTTCTGAGAAGGAAAAAAATACGTGATGCCAGAGTTAGTAGCACTAGTGCCCGCGAGGGCGATAGTAATATCAGGGTTATATCTGCATTTCAATTCCAAGCCGGTTACTGGGCTCAGTCCAAGTACGGAGAATGATAGGGGTATCGGCCATGTCACCCATCCAGAAAATCAAACTCATCCACCACGCTAAGAGAAACATAAAGAGACAAAAGAGTAAAACCATCAGCACATGATACATGCATCATCAGCCAAACAGCTGTGATTCGTGGAGAATGTGATATCGGACTTCATAGAGGCATAACATATAAACAGTGATAAAGAAACGACAGAGGGGAAGTAATAAGGTTCCATGGATCATTGTCCGCAGTAGGTGGCAGGTTCAGACAGACGAACTGCGCAGCGTTCAACCATCCTCATCCGATGGCAAGCCGGATTCCTGATCGCTGTCATCGGCGTTGGTACTAGGCTTCCGCGCTCCGGTTCTTGCCTTCTTGGCCGAATTGGGATTGTCGCTATTCCCATCGCTAGCTTTGCGCTTCTGAGAGGGAGAAGAATTGTCACTAAGCGACTTCGTCGCATTGGGGTCTGCATTTTCTTGTCCCATACCGACACCCTTCTTTTCCATGGCCGCCACTTCGTCTGCCGTAAGGAATCGACCACCAGGGCCGCGAGGACGTCGCATGGCATGGTTGTGGCGCGACTCATGCAGATAAGGCTTGCGACCTTTCGAGGTAAGGCGGAGTTGCTCTTCCAACTTTTGTCGGGCAACACGTCTTTTGAGGATACGGTGGAACTGCTTAGCGTTCACGTACAACGGGGATTCCTCTGCACCACTAGGGACCATATCCGGCGAAGCCTGGGTCTGCTGGACGGCGTGTTGAGGAGGTGGCATCGGAGCAGCTACCGAAGGCCGACCGACGTGGTTCAAAACGGGCTGGGCGCTTTGCACGTGCGGGCTACCGACATGGCTCATGCGACGCTGCTGCATCTGCGCGGTTGGTGTGAGCGGTACCTGCGAACCCATCGGCGGCATCTGACCGGCCATTTGCGTGGGTGATCGAGGATTTCTGTCAGCCTTCACCGGAACCCCTGCCATGCGAGGCGAGCCACGCGGGCCAGGTTGCATTTGACCAGCCATCGAGTCTCCGTGTACAGGATAGAACTGCCCTGATGCCGCAGCGGTTGCCATAGCAGCGGCCTGAGTGGGAGAGATGCCATATGGCTGCGGTGGCATGGCCGTTGTGACGCCGTAAGGCTGCGGGAAGTTCATCTGCTGGTGCATCGCGCCTGGAGCATTCTGTGTTTGCTGATAATGCGACTGCGCTGGGACAACAGGGGAGGCTTGATGTGCGGGATGTGTCTGTTGCATGTGTGCTTGAGGGTTGGTCGGAGACGTCATCGATCCCACAGCTGGCCCAGGGTTCTGCGGCGCCGGCTGATAGGGACCGGTCATATGAGAAGGGGGATGCTGATGTTGAGCATGCTGTTGTTGATATTGTGGAGAGTAGTCCATGATGAAGTCGCGGCGGAGAGAGACGCGTCCGTCACGCTTCCTAAGTTAGTGTAGTGGTTAGTGACTTTCAGATGCCAGGAACCGGCCAACCAGAACCAATGATAGCAGTGAAGATGGATGATTGGTAGGCAGATGTCCCAGTGAGATAGGCAGGCAGAGAAGCACGGCTGTATGATAGGATATAAAGACTGTGCCGTTGGAGGCTATGGGCAAGCTGAGGGGCAGTTACAGAGCAGGCGACCCTTGTAACTTATGATTTGTAGATCAAATGTGCAAGGACTGCAGACTGTTGTTAGCTAGTGCACCAGGAGCGCAGCAGCGAGTGGTCACTGGATCAATTGGTGGGGTTGGGATGGGGTCAGAGTGCGCTTGACATGGGCGCTTACCTTTGGTTCTATTTTGCCAGTCCTCTTGAGCTTTTCAACTTCCAGCGTCAATGAGATCAGTCTGAGGAGATGCTTGTTCCACAAAATCACTTCAAGCAAGATCGTTCGGAGGATCCGCCTGTTTTTTTACATTCACTTCGAAGTGTAACGTGGTTGGGCTCGGATGCAGCTAGCCAGGATGCCCTCGACTAGGCTCGTACTCGATGTGTTGTCAGACAAAGCGCGATCGCTTGATAGAGACGCACTACTGCTTATCGCCGCCACAAAAGAATGAGCAGGCGAAAGGCTGGGGAAGCGGAAGCTACACAGTTTATCTGAGACGACAAGTGGCAGGCTACCTCGTCCAGATTTTGGCTCGATTAGGCTGCCAGGCGATGTCCGTATGAGGCGGAGACACGACAGGAATCGAGATCTGAGGCGGTGCAAACAGCGTGTTCGCTGAGGCGCTACTGTTGATTCCGATATAGCCCGCAGAAGACAGGTCCGCGAAGACTGATGTCAGAATGCGCCTCTTCAGAGAGTGTCAATGGACAGACGGCAACTGCAAAGGATCGTCAGCTCTGATTTCTACAAAGAGATTTATTTTTGGCACCTGAATGGTGCGCTGTCATGGTGAAGAGAGTGGGCAAGGTGGCGGGGGGGTAGGGAAGGATGAGAACAGAACCAAGGTGGTCGCGGTTTAGTTTCTCCAGGGCTGAGGGATGTATGCGTTGGCAAGCGGGAATTATGATGCAGGCGATGACATACCTCGTCACAATGGGAACGCAGCGCCCAACCAGGGTAAGTTGTCAATCTCTCAGACTGCGCGCGAATGCACAGAAGAGCGATCGCGCCAATTCAGATCGA
Source organism: Aspergillus stella-maris (assembly GCF_047715825.1). Taxonomy (NCBI): domain Eukaryota; kingdom Fungi; phylum Ascomycota; class Eurotiomycetes; order Eurotiales; family Aspergillaceae; genus Aspergillus; species Aspergillus stella-maris. The sequence goes on along the minus strand of NW_027396825.1, from coordinate 24,674 downwards.
ATTGTTGGCTAGTAGGAGAGATATGTCAGAAGCAGAGGACTATGAAGGTTGACGCGTGGTGATTGGGTCGCAAAGCGGCGGAACGCGACAGAAAACAACAGTGCAGCAATACCACAAAACTCAAGTGTCCACAAGCACGAGGATCAGTGGGAATGCGAAAGACAGGAAAAAGTAAAGATAGTGTGCTGTGCGCAATACTGCAGCAGCCTTGACTCGAATGCAGTCCAAGTTGCAAGGTGGGAGGGAAGGGGAGGGAAGGAAGTGAGAAAGAGTGCGCAAGCGCCGTCGCGGTGTTCCCGGACCGCGGTGGTGGAAGCCAAGTCAGCACCGACCGTCAGTCAGCGACTTTGACAGGCAGTAATTCTCCGCGACTGGCAGAGGCGACCGCAGAGTGCAGAACAATGGACGTAGCCAAATTGCGCGGTAAAATAACTTCAACTCTCTGTCGCAAAAAGCCAAATCAACAGCGCGCGCTCGTTGTGCCAACCAAAGCACGGCTCTTGCGCGACGGTGGGCTGCCGCTGATGTCAGGACTCGCCGGGCTGGGAGCGCGACAAGCAGGCGGGCAAGCACACGCGCGAGTAACAGGGCAGTCGGCGGTAATGTGGAGGATGGAGGGTTCAGGGATAAGGTCCAAAGTAATGTGATTTGTGGAAGGTAAACAACCGATGGTTTGGAAGCCAACGAAGAGTGCAGCGGGGGAATGCAGACACAGCACAAGCGAGGGAAAGTGATGGGATTTGCTGGGGACGGGCTCGAGGGGAGACAGCATGCAACGGGATTGGGCACGGGAGAATTAAGGTGTCGACATTGGAGCACAAGAGCAAAAATACAGAGTACACAGGAAAAGCACGGTGGTCGAGTAAGGGGGGATTTTAGACGTACCTGGCGACGGTGATTCGACCGCAAACCGTGGAAAGTGATCAATCACGGATGAGGGAACAGCCCAGACAGCAGATGGTGGGAAGGCAAGCAAAGCTGCGGTTGGACGACGGGCTGGCAAAGCTCTTAAGGGGTGGCCAGCGACGAGCGAGTAGGAAAAAAAGACAGCGACGCAAGGCCAATGGGCAGAATGTGGTGCGGAGGACAGACAAGTCGATGACTGGAGGGAAACGCAAGGACTGGAGGCTGGATGACCAACGAGAGGGAGCAGAGGGAAGAAGCCGCAGCGACGAAGGGGGCGGGATGGGGCTAATATTTGTACGAGCGAGCTGCAAAAGGTGGCAGTGAATAGTGATTTGTTCCATGATTCACTATGCCCACTGGCCGCTTTGCCGGTCCACTTTACAGTACGGTACATGCGGTACTGTGGTATTAGCGGTATCAGTCCAAGTTTCCAGTCTTGATCATGGATTAAAATGGATTAAAATATACGACATCATCATCAAAAGGAAAATTATGTTCGTTTATCTCTCAAGACAAGCGTTTGACATCACATTAATTTTCTGTTCAATCAAACGTCTCTGTTGACTGAGATTTTGAGAGGCTGGTTGCCGCTCCTGTGGATCCTTCCATACCGTACTGTACTGTACCATTCTAAAACGCTTACCAGACAGCTTCACACCAACAACTAGACTTACCAAAGCTCGGACAGTCAGACTCAGACATTCAAATCGAGCTGTCAGATTTACTTCTTCGCAGTAAGACAGTATCTTGGTAAAACTCTCAATCGTGGTCGCTTTGTTTCTTTCACTCCCCCTGTTTTTACTCCTTCTCTGATGCTTACCTTACTCCTACAAGAGCCTGCGGGAAATCCGGCAGTTCCGAAATTGTGACGCTCTCTAGCCGCCGCCAGCGAAACCACTGGCACCTGGAGGCTGGCAGAAACAGCAGCCATCGGCGGCTCGTCTGTGTGCGAATCACAATCCAATTTCCCAACCTCTTTTTGTGACTGGCTCTACTTAATAGCAGTAGCGCTCCCCCTTTGCCAGAGTGTGTAACTCGAGGCGTGATCGGGCTACATGTTGGAGCCCTGCTAGCTAAACCGCGCTGAGTATGAATTTCCGCCCCCATGCACGGCACCCATAAGACTCAGGACTCAGGACTGCGCGGCCAAGAGCACTGCAAGTTTGTTCCACGGACATGTGCTCCGTATTGAGCTTGGGGAACGGAGGCGGACTAAACTTGCGGTAACCAGTGCGCGCCTCGGTTATATTTCTTGTTAGGGGAGAACCGTGGATTGCGGCCTGGTCGGCGTCGGGCAGCCAAAGAATATACCGATGATGAGAAGTATATCGGCGGCAAACTCCTTGACCCCCTGTTTGTTCATTCAACCATCCAAGCGGCCAAATCCGTGAAATATAGAGGATGTCTAGTCCGTCAGACAGAGAGGATGGATAGTTCAAGGACCCTGGCCAGAACCGGCTGACGCGAGACATGGGAAGGCCTTTCAGGTGATGGAGGGATTATGGCATTTAGGTCGCAATTGATCCTTGCAATAATGTGCGACTGAGAGTCTCAGGATACGAACAAACCAAAAAGCCAGCGCATCTTCGGCAACTAGCCATTAATTGAAGTCCAGCCACGCGGATCTCCTTTCAATGAGTTCTGGCTTTGTTGTCGTCGGTTCCTGAGGGCTTGTGTTTGCGCTGCGAATTTGCGACGCGGCTGTATACTTCCGTAACCTTAGGCTTCCAGGCTACCGAATTTCGCGAGGAAGGTGAGACGCGATCTTGTGAACACCGGCCAGGGAACTGGAACCCAGTAGTTAACAGCGATGATATCAATCTGTGCCGCACCACGTGTAGGAGCTTGACCGACGTGGTGTTCTGGGAGCTGTACTCTGTACTCTGTACCCAGACACTGTATCTTACTGCGGGTACAGCGAAGGAGAACGTGCTCAGATCTTTGACGTCACGTTGAACCACCTCCGACCCTCACACCGCTCCAGAATCCAGATCACTGCCCTGTGCGCGGTGCATATCTGTACTTTTGCTTTCTTTTGTTGATGGAAAAACACTCCCGAAGAAATCCTGATTCCTGCTGAGGTGCCTGATGCTTTGTTTTTCCTTCGATGGAGAATGATTCTAGTCCTCCTAATCTCAAGTCTCAGCTTCCAGGGGAAAAATGGGTTTCTTTGTCTGAACTGACCGCATATGTCATCGATCGAGAAGGTGGAGCCATCCTTCCCGACTCAGCTTCGCAAGACACAAAGAGATCGCGAGGATCTTCAAAACTGCCAGCCCCCAGAATAATTCAATCTGACCGTTTGACCAGCTGCCGACTGCCATGGATTATTTCTTGGACTGCTACTGGTGAGCCCAGGCAAGTTTTGTGAGCACTCTATCGGCAGCACTATTCCTTTCTAGTCCGGAGGTTTACATCTGGATACCGACCACTACTGTTCTGTCCTCTGGGGCACGGTTCACTTGTTTGGTCTACGGCAATGTCTTGCTACGAAGTACCACCTCGATGACCATCTCTGTGCCCCTTGCTCGGATTAGAGCAGCTCGGGCCGGTTTTTGTACCAGTCCCCGACCTCCATGACATGACTGCGTGGTCCTCACTAAGTTCGACGACGCAGGTAGTACCTGAAGCCGAGAGTTTCAGCGATAATGACTCCCTGGGTTGCCATCATATGATGAGCTTCTTGATGCACCCAAACCGGAGTGATTGAACTGTGCTGCTCATCTCTTCTGACCGGAGTCGCACAGCCATGACTACTGAAAACCCTCTGCCTCCTGGAGTTCGCTTTCATGATCGAGCCTTAAGTTTGTTGGGCTGACTCTCTGATAGATAGACTTTCGATCTGAACCTTCTGCTTGAATAAGCTGTCCGAACCCATGGAATTTTGACACTGGATGCTGTTTCGGGCTTGCAACCACCTACGCGACTAACCTTGAAGGTTTTCACCGTGCTCCCGCTGAACAGCATGAGCATAGTTATCTGAGCGCTTGCATTCTCCTAACGGGGACGCGACTTCGCGTGAGAGCCCTCTTCTCGGGCGATAAACTTCCCATAATGGTCATGAGCCTACCTCTATTCCCAGCAGATGAGATCGCAAAACCCAGGAGGCCGAGTTGGCGACCAATCGCTCGATTGGCAATTTTCCATATGAAACACAAGAGCAAGCCTGACAAGCCAGACTTGTCCAGTGGGAAGCACAAGGTGCATCGAGACGTGCGGGCACGCAGCAGCTGTCATGCTTAGTCTGTATCTCTGCACCGTCATTCGATAAGGACACCTGCTTCCATGACGTGGCTGAGGCTAGGCCGGGCCTATCTAGGCTGATACACAAGCACTCAATCACGAGTATCTACTCTGTACCAGCGTTCGACACGGTATTACGCTTGTTATCTCATCTCGCGTCGATGATCCTCTCGCAGCTTCCATTCTAGTCCAGGGAAGGGACTCCGCCTCGAGGAATCAAGTCCGACACGTGAGGACGAGGCAGCTAGCTAACGGTCTCCATGCCCACGAGCTCGGCGGCAACTGAGGACCCATTCGAGTATGTGCAGGATCTCGTCACTCAAGACTGCATACCCAATCGGACTTCTCATGTACCTCTTCGGGCTGCGATGGGTCAGCGCGGGGTGTGGAGCTCATAGTGCAAGTATCCCATTGGCTTTTTGCCGCCTGAAGCAGGCGACATTTGAGACTCGAGGGTACCAAGTAAGAGTCACTAACTCACTATCGCTTTAGCTCTCTCTGGCCTATCTCAATCAAGTAGTATCTATCGCCACTATCACACTTCCAGGGAGGTTACTGGCATGGAGTGACCGAAGTTCATCTCCAGATATTTCTTAAGCTGAAACTAACTATACCCTGGAACTACTCAGAGTATCCCTGAGACTCGTTCCCTTGCCTTGGTGTGATGAAAACCAGACCGACAAGGACACCTTCAGAAGAGCCGATGTCCGTACATGATGCCAAAGGCACCCCTGTCTCACTCGTCAAGCGCTTCGGCAACACCCGGCTGTGAAATCCATTACATAGAAGACCACGAGTGCGGAGTCGGACTCATCTACGGCACCCGTAGTGATGTCTCGAAAATCTTGAAACCTACCCTGGTGATGTTTATGGATTCAGACTCAGTCCCCAGTCTCTTGAATCTTGAAACTCAGATTTGTGTGCCAGTGTGCGCAATGCGGAGCAATTGGGGACCCCTGCAACCCCTGCATAGTGCTGGTTGCTCTGTCCCCTATTCCCTGTTGAGGAAGGAGCTGCGATAGCCCGGCGTCTACTCTATCGTGATCTATCCATTGCCAGTGCTGAAGCTCTCCTCTGTAGTCCGCTTAGAAGTTCAGATGGGGCACTTGCACTTGCAGTTTAGGTTAAATTGGGCATATGCCCGTCATGGTGGCCGTGCCCAACGATCGTGGGTTACCTGCTAGTCTACTGGCCCCATAAAACTTAAAAGTACCGAAACACTTCTGTGACATGCAGAAGAAATGGATAGATCGAACCCAGTGTAGCCTCAAAAACCCAAATCAACCTCTGCAAGTGAAACCCAGAAACCCGGTATCACGATTCAGTTCGCGATCCCATCGTGTCGTGCCACTGCCAGGTCAAGACCAAGTCGAGGGTTGAACCCTTAGCCCTCGCACCTGCATAACCGACTCCAAATCGTCGATTGGGCATCAAACCAAGTACGTACATCCCACTCAGTCACTTACATTCTCACTCGACCCGGTCGACCGGCTTCCAACTTGCCTACTGGCACCTGGCAGGCAGACCGCGGTCACCGCAGAGTGCGCAGTAGTCACCGCGCTGCATGATTGTGGATCAATCGCCTTATTCTCAAGACAGTCCTCAGGTTTCCAAGTTTCCAACATATCCTAGCCTGTCGAATTATCCTTTTCTGACTCGCTTCGCCTCGATCTTAACTTCCCTGTCTGCCCACCATACCTATCTGGCGTCCCGGAGTCTCGACGCTTCCACGCCGACCCGGTATAACTTGCCTCATTATACCCGCCGACGCGAGGCAATGCATGCATTGCTGGACCACGGACTAGCCTAGTCTAGTCTAGACTGTACTCGATTACTTGTTCGTCGTTCACAGGCTGCATGGCGTCTTAGACGGGGTGTTGTGCGATGATGGCGATGGGATCCCAAGATTCACAACTGGCAGGCTTTTTGAAGAGTAGATTGGGCTTGACGGGGGGTATGTGTGGTTCATTCTGACGTAAATAGGTGTTCATGGATGAGGCCTCTAGCGGTAGGTGTACTTCGTTTGATTGCACTGTGTAGTTGTAGCGTGAGACTCTCTCGCGAGACGTAAGGTATAGGTAGGGGTCTGCTAGTACTTATGACGGCTCGGATGGTACAGTACGGCGTTCGGTGAGCTGAAGAGACTGGACAGTATACATAGATACCAGAAATCTCATTTTTTGTGAATAAAACAGACTTGCTGCTCTGTATCCGTGATTTTGAATTTGCTGCATCCCGCCTCAGCTTCAACACGGACCGTGGTTTGTCAATTGTCGATTCGAGTCGCCTGCGCTGCGCTGCATGCACGATCGTTTGCTACTGCCGTCTTGTCTTTCCAGTGGATGATCAAGGCACCAAGCAGCTGAAATGCTGGCTGCTGGGCTGGCCTGGGCTGGCCGTGGGATTTCGACTCGAGGACCGAGGAGGGGGCTAAGGAGCCGAAAAACGCATTTTTTTGGGATTGGTGACTGGTTGCCATGAAGAGGATCGGAGTTGAGTTGGTGAGTCGTTTTGCCCCGGGTTGACTGGAACCTCCAGCTGTCGCTTCCTCTTTACACTCTGTCTGTCGTTCAGACCCTTGACTTCGCATCATCATTGCCTTTTCCTTCATTTCTTCTATCTTTCATGTGGGACCCGCTTGAGTCTCGAGAAGGGGGCTGGAAGGTCTCAGCATACCGAAGCTGGCTTAAAGCACAGGGAGGCCTGAGGAGCGTAGGTCCTCTGTCCAACCTCGTCCTGACAGTTTATAAGTGAGCTGGGAGACCATTGAAACCTGAGTATTTCTTGTCTTCTGCAAGAGATTATTTCCTAACTGAGCTTTCGTCTTGGGGTCTGATGTTGCCGTCAACTGTTTGACACCTTTTGCTTAAACATTATGAAAAGGGGCTGAGGAAAGAGGGATCGAACCTATCTCCTGTCTCCTGCACCAAGATTTGACGAGAGTTATACAACCTTCTGAGCAGAGCTCAGGAGACTGGAAGGGGAATCTACCAGGTGACTCCAGGAGGGAAACCTACAGTGAGGCAGGAGCAGTCCTGTGCAGGTATCCTCATTAGATAGGAGCACACCATCTAGTCCCCTAGTTTTGGGAGGGCGCGTCCCTGACCTGGAGTTCAGTTCTCCGAAAGGAGCAGCGGGCGAGGGAGCCAGGAAAACTGATCAGGACTTTCAGGCGATGTCGAGGGCATCTTCTTGGAGAGAGACAGCAGTTCTGAGGACGGTCAGAAACGGAGAGGTTCACCTATGCCGATGAAAAGAGGATATAGTCGGTGGGAATAGGGTTAGTTGATCTCTGGAGTGATGTTATTCTAGTGTTGTGTGATCCTGACTGGGGCACTTCGAGTTGTGATATAGGAATGATGGCTGACTATACCGACGTGCCTCTAGACCCCCTACCACGGACCTGAGTCAACGTAATAACATGATAAACCAATTTAGATGCAACCCCATCCTACGTTCCTTAAATGTTCACGATCAAAGCCCCGGCGGACCTATAACTATTCATGCGTCGACCGCGAATTGCATACATGGATCGCACCGCAATTATGATACGGACGACCGTTAAGGGGACGGAAAAAAGAATTGCAAATGGGATGGCATTAATAGCTGGAAGATATTCCAGGAAGAGGACAGAGGGACAAGTTCAAACATATTGCGCACCCGTGCTTGTTTGAGATTCAGCAACATGGTGCCCACCAAGTATGCACGCAGCTAGACAAATTACATGCGCTTTTACATGCATTTGACAACAGTCTGCCGGCTATGACCATCGTCTACACCACACGATGTCATGCAGACTCGAAGCGTCTTTGCAAGCAGAGCCGTGGGTTGAATGAGAAGGAAATGACCAGACCAGGTAGGTTTTAACACGGAGTCGGGGGACCAGAATCGATGTAGTCGAGTGAGCGGTTTGCTTTCACAATCACCTTTGCCATTACCAGGATAAGACCCAACACCGGAGTCCCGATGGGATCACAACTGGAGTAGAGGCGTAGGCAATTCAGGCCTAGGTGCGGCCCACCGGGCGCCCAAATAGTATCCATCCTATAGTCAATCATATAGAATTAATCCATGTTCCGGTTTGAGAGTTTATGTCGAGTAAAGTCTTCATACAAGTCTAGAACGACTTCGAGCAAGAAATTGGCAATCTGTTGTAGTTTTGTAGAGGCCGCGGAGGCACGTGCACGTGGACACTGCGGTGGACGGGGAGACGCTTACATAATACCGTATCCCGCGATAATCTCAGGTGGCCTCGCCGTGCCTGGGGAAGGAGGGTCCGCGCTTTCAAGGCCTACACTCCCGATTCCCATCCCTCACCCCCTCAATCGTCCTCTCGCAACCCCAGCGGTCACCGGCGTTGTTGCGCGACGCTCCTGGCCGAAAACGTCGAGCCTTATTCCTTATCTCGAAATCTATTGACCCCCCTCGACGCGCCAGTGCCGGTGCCACATTCCCAGGTGTCAACACACGGCTCGGTACCAACACATGACGTCTGTGTTGCCCCCCGCTGCGAACTGTTAACTCACGAAATATCTTATCGGAGAAGAAGAAACATATAAATCCGGGATTACAAAAGGAACCCTCCAAATTATCAGCCCGCGATAGACAAGGCGGCGCTCCTGCGGCGTTCGCAACTTTTGTTGTCCGCTCCGCTCCACCCCTGGCTGGCTACCAGCGCCCTGAACCAAGCGAGCCACAACCCCCGAGTGTATGGGGCATAGGTCAACATGGCGCCAGGAGGTGGTGGAAATATTAAGGTGGTGGTGAGAGTGCGGCCGTTCAACAGTCGAGGTGAGTACTAGGTACAGCCGTGTCTGCTGGGATTGGGCTGGTGTTCTATCGTTGCGTCTTGACACGCCGTGAAGCTAACGGGCCACTTTGTTGATAATTCTAGAAATCGACCGAGGTGCAAAATGTATCGTTCAAATGGACGGCCCCCAGACGGTGCTCACGCCGCCGCCGGGAGCCGAAGAGAAATCGCGAAAAGGCGGAGGCAAGGGCAACGTGGAAGGACCTAAGACATTCGCTTTCGATCGATCATACTGGTCTTTTGACAAGAAAGCCCCGAACTTTGCGGATCAAGATAACCTCTTTACGGACCTGGGTGTGCCACTTCTGGATAATGCCTTCCAGGGTTACAACAACTGTATTTTCGCATACGGTCAGACCGGTTCGGGAAAGTCATACTCGATGATGGGATACGGCAAGGAGTATGGTGTCATCCCACGGATTTGCCAGGATATGTTCAAACGGATTACACAGATACAGGAGGATAAGAACTTGAGCTGTACGGTGGAGGTGTCGTACCTGGAAATTTACAATGAACGCGTTCGTGACTTGCTCAATCCGTCGAATAAGGGGAACCTCAAAGTTCGTGAACATCCGTCGACTGGTCCATACGTCGAAGATCTTGCGAAACTTGCGGTGCGGTCATTTGAAGAAATTGAGAATCTCATGGATGAAGGAAATAAAGCTCGAACGGTCGCCGCCACGAACATGAACGAGACGTCGAGTCGATCCCACGCTGTCTTCACATTGACACTGACGCAGAAACGACACGATGCTGAGACTTCCATGGATACAGAGAAAGCCTCGCGAATCAGTTTGGTTGATCTTGCGGGTTCAGAGCGTGCGAACTCGACCGGAGCTACAGGAGCTCGATTGAAGGAAGGTGCTGAGATTAATAGATCTCTTTCTACACTTGGTCGTGTTATTGCAGCTTTAGCCGATTTGGCCGCCGGAAAGACCACAAAGAAGAAAGCCGCGTCGATGGTGCCATATCGTGATTCAGTCCTGACATGGTTGTTGAAAGACTCACTCGGAGGTAACTCGATGACAGCAATGATTGCGGCCATCTCACCTGCCGATATCAACTTTGACGAAACTCTGAGCACCCTGCGTTATGCCGACTCTGCGAAACGAATCAAGAACCACGCTGTTGTCAACGAAGATCCGAACGCGCGTATGATCAGAGAACTGAAGGATGAGTTAGCTCAGCTTCGTGCCAAGCTTGGGGGAGGTGGAGGAGCAGCAGGCGGCGCAGCAGGTGCAGCTGGTGGCGGCATTGTCGCAGAAGAATACCCTCCCGATACACCCATGGAGAAGCAGATGGTCTCCATTCAACAACCCGACGGAAGTGTCACGAAAGTGAGCAAGGCGGAGATTGTGGAGCAACTGAACCAAAGTGAGAAACTTTACAAAGACTTGAACCAAACATGGGAAGAGAAACTCGTCAAGACCGAGCAGATCCACAAAGAACGTGAAGCTGCTTTGGAAGAACTTGGTATCAGTATTGAGAAGGGATTCATCGGTCTTAGTACACCGAAAAAGATGCCTCACTTGGTCAACTTGAGTGATGATCCACTACTTGCGGAATGCCTTGTGTACAACATTAAGCCAGGAATTACCCAAGTTGGAAACATGGATCAAGGAAGTCACATCGAGATCAGATTGAATGGGTCCAAGATTATGGCGGATCATTGCAAGTTCGAAAATGTCGATAACGTTGTCACTATCTTGCCAACTGAGGGTGCGGCGGTCATGGTGAACGGAGTGCGCGTCGACAAGCCAAAGCGGTTGAAGAGTGGTTTCCGTATCATTCTGGGTGACTTTCACATCTTCCGATTCAACCACCCGCAGGAAGCACGAGTGGAGCGCGCAGAACAGAGCTTACTTCGCCACTCTGTCACAACGAGCCAACTTGGTTCGCCCGCACCTGGCACTAAGGCACACGAGAGAAACCTTAGTAAAGCTTCAGATCTGGATTGGGACTCAAGTAGAGCGGACTCACCCATGGGCTCTCAGCGTGATGGAAGAGAGTCGGATTGGTTCTATGCGCGCCGTGAGGCAGTGAGCGCGGTGTTAGGACCAGATCACATCTCTCATATGCCTGACGATGAACTCGATGCGCTTTTCGAGGACGTCCAGAAAGTCAGAGCTACGCGACGTGGGTTATTGGAGAATGAAGAAGATTCGGACTCTCTTAGTTCATATCCAATTCGCGATAAGTACATGTCCAATGGCACTATCGACAACTTCTCTCTTGACACAGCGATTACAATGCCTGGGACACCTCGTCAGGGAGAAGAGGACGGCCAGAATGGCTATTCTACGCTGCAGTCAGTGCGACAGGACATGCAAAAACAGCTCGAGCGACAGAAGGAACAGTATCTGGATAAGCTGAGGGACTCGGAAGCTTCTCCGAGTCAAGGTATTGAAGACCTTCGCTCTGAAAAGGTCAAGATGGAGGACGCTCTCCGAGCGGCGAAGGAGGGGTATGAAGAGCAACTCAGGAAGCAAAAAGAGGTTTTCGAGACCCATATGAGAGAGCTGGGTCAACCGATACCGAGGATTTACGAGAACGGTTATCCTAAGCTCGACGAAAGAGAACTAGAGATTGCGCGCTCTGTGTTCCAGCACTGGTCTCAGCAAAACTATGTTCGCATGGCAGAAAAGGTCTTGCAGCATGCCTCGCTGATCAAGGAGGCTCAAGTCATGAGTCATATCATGGACAAGAATGTTGTTTTCCAATTTGCGATTGTTGACCATGGGCATAATATGGCCTCTTCCTACGACCTTGTTCTCAACGGCATCTCTGGAGATGAGGATATTATCCTTGACGATGCAAAGAAGCCATGTGTTGCTGTTCGTGTCATTGACTTTAAGCAATGTGTTATTCATCTATGGTCGATAGAGAAACTCCAGCGCCGCGTCCAAGCTATGCGTCAACTGCACCAGTACATAGATCGACCGGATTACATCCAACACTTCAAGCTTGAGAACCCATTCTCCGAGCCGTGCTCGCCTCAGTACTCGCTTGTTGGTGACGCCGACATTCCGCTGACTGCGGTGTTTGAGACTCGCGTTCAGGATTTCTCGGTTGATGTAATTTCGCCCTATACACAAGATGTCGTCGGCATTATCCGATTGTCATTGGAGCCGTCCTCTGCGCAAGCACCGTCATCTACCCTGAAGTTCAATGTGGTCATGCGGGATATGGCTGGCTTTGCCGAATGGGAGGGGACAGATGTGCACGCCCAGCTTTTTGTGCCAGGAATCTCTGAAGAGGGAGGAGCCACGACAACGCAGATGATCAACGGTTTCAATGAGACGCCAGTTCGATTCGAAAGTGTTCACAGCATGAGCTTACCGCTTTCGAGCCCGCGAAGCGCAGCCCTGAAGATCTGCGTTTATGCCTGCGTGACCCAAATGCACCTCGACAAGCTGCTTAGCTGGGATGATATGCGTGATTCCGCGGAGCAAGGACCCCAAGATCCCAAGACGCCACGTATTGCTGAGTCAGAGTACTTCTCAGAGGAGCGACATGACGTGTTTGCCAGACTCCAGGTTTTGGAAATGACCGAGACGGGTGATTATAAGCCTGTGGAGGTTGTACAGAACAGCGTCACTGATGTGGGCACGTATCAGCTGCATCAAGGTCTCCAGCGCCGAGTCTCAGTGAACCTCACTTACAGCTCCACGGAAACGCTTCCTTGGGATGATCTTACCAACATCCGTGTCGGCTCTGTACGGCTGCTAGATCCCTGGGGCAAGATACCTGACCAGGATCTCCAGACTCCAGACGTCCCCTTGAAGTTTATTCAAGAGCCCATGGTCAAGGACAATGCCGATGGAACCTCCAACATCACGCTTGTGGGTCAGTGGGACTCCAGTTTACACGGCTCGCTTTTGCTGGACCGCGTCACTGCAGAGAAGTACCGCGTACAGGTGACCGTTAGATGGGACCTCCAGTCGTCACGCTTACAGGATCCAGTCTCATTTGAGATCGACCTGACGCTCCAAGTACAAGGGCGTGCATACATTCGCCCTCAATCTATGTTCAAGAACTTCTTTAGCACGACGCGCGTTGTGCATTCTACCGTCCGCATGTACTCCGTTGCAGTCCGTCCAGTATCTGCGAAACGTGCCGCCGACCTTTGGCGCATGAATACGCAGAATGACTATGTGAAGGGTGAGGAGTTTCTGACCAAGTGGGCTCCCAGAAAGGTCTCACTTGTGCGAGACTACATCAGCTCTCGCAAACGACGCCGTCGCATCGCCGACCTGAATGCTGCCAAAGGAGCACTTAGTGCGAATAGTCTCAATGTCGCTTCGCCGCCACGGAGTGGAAGATCGACCCCGCTTCGAAGCGCCGAACCAGACCGCAGGGTGAAATTACTCCAGAAATACGTTGACCTCTGGACCGCCAGGACGGACTCAGTCGAGGCGATTCTCATCAGAGGAAATACCGAGCCTCCGGAGCGCGGCGCCGCATTCGCCTCTCGCGGGAAAATCCAACAAGGCGATGGTGCCAATGATAGCCCTGAACCGGAATGCCTAACGCCGCGATTTTACGCTACCGTTCAGAACCTGCCGAAGAACCCCTCCACATCCAAGACCGGATACTTGTTAATGCCCGACGACACATATACCCACTGGGCGCGGCGCTTTGTTGAACTCCGCCTACCATACCTGCATATCTACTCCGTTCCAGAAGGCGACGAAATCAACGCCATCAACCTGCGCAACGCGCGCGTCGATCACGCGCCTGACTTTGCAAGACTCCTTGATGGGCCTGGTACGGATGGGTCTGGTAGAGGCCGTCCGAATGTCTTTGCTGTTTATGGACCGCAAAACAGTTTTCTGTTCGCGGCACGGACAGAGGCACAGAAGGTTGAGTGGATTTTGAAGATAGATGAGAGCTATTTTAGTAATAATGCTCCTCGCGCGGCGAATGGGTCTGCATTTGCAAACGGGCGATGAGACGACTGCCTGATTGATATCTACAACCGCTCGACTTGAGTGAGACCGACTACTTGATGATGCTTGCGATATAGCAACGGATTTGCCACTCTTCCCTCGCTTCAATACGCCCTGGTTGGATCTTGTCTTGGATACATTTCTATCCTGCCGACCATTTTACCCTTTCACTCGTTACTAATCCTGTTGTTGATGTGTGCTTTTCTTTCTCTACACATATTGATTGGCTTTGAGATACCCCCGAATACAGATACACCTGCCCTGCATTATCTATATAGCAGTGGAGCTGAAACCCCCTGTACATACCCATTTCGATAATGAAATCCACGTATAGATCAATGATAATTTATGTCTAAGTCGCGTCCTCTGCTCTTCTGCCTGGAGCCTAGTGGCCTGTGACGTCGGCCATCAATCACCGATTGTTGCCATGACAACAAACACCACCACATCCAACCCATCGCAAGTGCTGTACAGGATAACCAAGCACAATCACGATCAGTTAATGACTTGATACATCCATTGAACAAAGCATTCGACATGGCAATTTATCCACCTGCAGCCGTCACACCATAACCAACCACCGCCGACACCCCTAACGACGAAACGAACAAATTACCACTAAGCGAGCGTATATACAAACTGCATACTGCATACTGCAGATTCGTGCAACGATCCTACATACCATACCACACATACTATATATTTTCACAGAATCTGAAGACGATGATCAGCATCCTCCGCCAATCCCCCCTCCGCTTTCTCGGCGCCGGCGCCGTCTTATCGCTTCTACTACTCACATTCCTGGTTTTCGGTCGCGGGTCGTCATATGGATTTGAGGGGCAAAGAGGGGGACACGGGTATATACTGAAGGGATCTAGCTCGACATGTCTAGAGCCAACGTCCTACCTAAGTTCGAATACTACACAAGTAGACCCGTCACAATGGACATGGACATTCGACCCCCGCCGCGACGCAAACGATCACGCCCTCTCACACACGCAATGCCAATCCGCTTTTCCAAAACTATTTACCTCCATTGATCGCACAGCAAATACCCTCCTTCAGGAAAACAAGGCCATAACATATCATCAAGTCGACGCCGTTCATAAGAAAGGCGGGATAGACGGGAACGGCAACGGTCTTATCCGCGCTGCGATTGTGGCCGGACAGCTCTATATTATTGATTTCGGTCCGCAGCCTTATACATTCTCCCGGGGGAAAGCGACACTTCATGCGCTGAACCGGGCGTTGGTTGCGGATCCGGAGAGGGGAGATTTACCGGATGTTGACTTTGTAATGAGTACGGATGATTTTACGCCGGATGGGATGGGGCCTGTTTGGAGTTATTCTAAGAGGGTATCGTCTGAGGGAGGGGATGCGGAAGGTGGTGGTAGTGACAGCAACGTCTGGCTAATGCCTGACTTCGGATACTGGTCTTGGCCTGAAGTAAAGGTCGGCTCGTACAAGGATGTCAGGTCCCGAATAGCCTCCGTTGACGGAGACGGAGACAGCGCTGGCCTGCACTTCCACGACAAAAAGAAACAGCTCCTCTGGCGCGGCAGCGTGACTTCGAACCCTAACATACGCTCATCCCTCCTCTCCACAACGAGAGGAAAATCCTGGTCTTCAACGCGCGAAATAAACTGGGATGACCCGGAGTCTACAAAAGCGAACGTCGTCCCAATGGAAGACCACTGTCTTTATCAATTCCTCGCACACGCAGAAGGCCGCTCATTCTCCGGGCGCGGGAAATACCTCCTTAACTGCCGGAGCGTGATAATCTCGCATAAGCTCGAATGGGAAGAAATGCATCATTCGGCACTTATACCTTCCGGCCCCGACGCGAATTACGTGCAGGTTGAAAGGGACTGGTCTGATCTTGAGCGGAAGATCGAGCATCTCCTTGATAATCCGGAGGTTGCGGAGCGGATTGCGGATAATGCGGTGCGCACTTTTAGGGATCGGTATTTGACGCCTGCGGCGGAGAGTTGTTTTTGGAGGTATCTTGTTAGACGGTATGGGGAGGTTAGTGGGTTTTTGCCTGTGTTGGAGGAGGATGGGAAGGAGAAAGGGAGGGTGAGGAGGGGAGTGAGTTTTGATGATTGGGTTCTTGGGTTCTGAGTTATTGGGTACGCTGTATATATTGTGTTTCTGACTGGCGTTGGGATCGGCATTGGACTGTATTTTATGATATGATGCATTGTTATGGTTATGATAGACTTGCTGAAGATATAGACATCTGGATCAGGTCATTTCTCATTGACACTAGCGAGATATTCACTGAGGATCTGCATGTAGAAGTAGCTACCGAAGTTGATCCTCAAGATACTGCTGTGTCGAGTTCATTGCCAAACACAAAGAACGTATTAGAATGAGGCAGGTATTTACTGAATTGGAAGGTAGGTCTCGGTAATAGGTTCCTGGAGAAGGGTAGCCCTAACCGGGTATGAGAATGAGCTTGCTGACAAGTGGAAGAAGCCGAGTGCAGAGCTAGCTTGGTGGGTTTCCTGGATACTTATTGTTTCTGCCTCTTTATACAATTGCGTATCTGGCCATGGTTGAAGTGGTTTTGATAATATACTGACAAGGGTTCATGATGGTGTTCATATCGGATCAAGCTATATACCTACCAAAACAAGCAATGCAAATAAGGACTCGATCATTATATTTTACTTCACTCCTCGTCCTCCTCCATCTCATCTTCATCCCCCTCCTCATCCTCGTCATCTTCCTCTCCCTCTTCTCCTTCTTCTTCGTCATCATCACCCTCCCCAAAAACAATTCCACACTCCCCTGTCAAATCCCACCGATCGCCCTTCGCAGCCTCAGAGACATACTTGACGAACTTCAGCGTCCCACTATCCCGAAGCACAATACTCAATCTGTTCCACCCCGCCGCCGTAGAGAAGAGAATACCATCATCTTCGTCGTCGGCCGCAGATTGGTAAACCGCAGCGTCTTTATTGTCGTGCTCGTCGTCGCCGGACATGTAGATTTCATAGCCGCCTACGGAGGGTTCTTCTTCCAAAGACTCCTTGGTGGGCGGTTTGGATTTGGAAGAGCTTGACGCGGCGTTTCCGTTACCGTTTGCCTCGCCTTCGCCTTCACCGTCCTCTTCAGGTTCCTCCTTTTCCCAGCCTGAGCTTGGCGTAAGGCATAGTGTGAATTCGAGACGGGGTTCCTCGCCCTCGTAGCTGTTCGCAAGTGTGTAGTCCTGACCGCGACGGAAGCGGCGCGCCAGGAAGTTGTAGCTCGTTACGTTGTCCGCTCCTGTGACAAGCGTAAGCCACTTGCGGAAGGGCTTAGACGGGAACAGATCGTTTAGCAGTTCCTGAATGGGCGAGTCCTTCTTCTGAGCACTTGTTGCAGGGTCGTGCTCCTGGTAAAGGTACCGGTGTTTATGAGGCGGGCGGGCAACGGTCCAGTCTGTGCTCGATTGGATCTCTTCCGACGAGGAAGGGAGAGAGGTCTTTTCTTGCTCCTCGATGTAGGATCGGACCTTGGCAGAGAACTTTTTGGAGAGGAAGTTCTCGATGTTGAGGGACGAGTCGTTCAGGAAGGCGTCGGACATTTCGTCCGCATTGTCGGGGGTTAGGTAGGAGGGGGCGATGTACTGGATTAGGAAGTTGAGGTCGGATTCTGTGAGGGGGGTGCTGGGGTCTTCTTCTTCTTCTTCGGTTTTGGCCTTGCCCTTGGCCTTGCCTTTATCGGCGGTGTCGTCCTTTTGCTCCGCTGCTTGCTTGACGGTGACGGTCTTTGACTGGGGGAGGTCGTAAATGTCTGCGCGGCCCTGGAGCTGAGAGAGAGAGCTCCGCTCAGCAAGCTTCTCCTCTAGTCCCTCTTCGTATCCGTCTTCGCCCTTCTGAGGAATATGGAACCATCCACTGATCGCCATACGGACGCGCTTTTTCGACTTGTCCTCGTTGTCCTTGGGGTGATATACCTCCTCGACATCGTGGAAACTCTCGCCCGGCTGGACAGTGAAGAAACTAAGCTGGTTAAAGGCAGGCGGAATACTAAGGCTGTAATCTGGACTGGGAACCTTCACGTCTTCACCTTTGGCATCCTTCTTCGTCGCAGTGGGGTATAGGCGGAGCGCACCACCCCACTCCGCCTGCCAGGGCTCATCGGGGTCCGTGAGGTACAAGATATAGCTGAGTCGCCGACTACCAATGACGTCGTCATGGCAGAGAAGGTGACAGCCCTCATTGTAAACGTTGATAGCCATGTCGGTCTTCTGCCCGCTGAGCTTGCCGGACCTTGTGACCGCGGACAGGAACTCGCGAAAACGCTGGGAGTACATGGCGTCGCGGAGCTTGAGAATGGATGGCAGGCGAGACAGTGAGCCATCGTCAAGCCCGTCCAGATTTGCGAGATCGCCCGACTGGAAGATCTTGTAGATGTCCGTTTCCTTTTCGGTGAAGTGCAGATGCTGTTGGATCTCGTCGCGGACGGAGCGCAGGAGGGAGTCTTCGATTAGGGGGTGAATGACGCCGTGGAGGTACCTGCATCCTTCCATTAGAATTTAAAGATCTCATCGTTTGTTTTTATGATTGAACGTACGGCTGCGACTGCGCATAACTCTTGGTATAGTTCTGCTGCACGGACGGATCGAAGAGACCGTCGCGGAAGCGCAATGCGACCTCCTCGCTGGAAAGAGCCCGCTTCTTGGTTTCGGGCTGGCCATTGCCGTCGACCGAGTCTCTGCCGTTTGTCTTGCGCTTCATTTTGTGTGCTTGTTGTTTGATTGAGAAGTGGGATCTATCTAAAAATTTTGGCAGAAGGCGATATTTTTTCAGGGCGGTGAGCGGTATCAATCAGGCCATACAAAGTACCGCATCAGGCCATTGCTATGGGGTAGCTGTTGTACTTTCTGCTATGTTAATTTCAATTTTCAATCATAATAGTTTGTTTTATAGTCTGAATTGTCAAAACCGCCCTAAAACTCCAATCTAACAATCTAGACCATTCATGCTCCCATACTCCATAATGAGCAGAGCGGGCCTAGAAACGCGGAGAAGGGCCGGGATCTTCGATTGCTATCGGGTCCCCGATAAGGATGCGCCTCCCTCCGTCATCATCGCAACCACAAACACTCTCACTCCTCTTCTGCGGTCAAATACATTCATATCATGATCTACAACTAGTCGCACTGCTTCTTACCTAAGCAGAAACATATTACAAGCGCTCTTCAGCACACATCCGCGCTAGGACTGGCACAACAAACAAACGTCATCGCATAAGCAACCGCAGCTGAAGCCGGAGCTACGCCACTCAGGAACAAACATCCAACAGAGTCTCTACAGCCTCTACAGCCTTTACAGCCCAACAAAATGCAACCCACAGAAGAACCACCAACAAATAACCCCTCCCGCCCAGGAACACCCCCTCGCCCACCATACTCCCCCGTAACACCCGTCTTCGCGCACCTCACGCCCGTCGCACACCCCACCTCAAACAGCACATCTTCCCACCCCATAGTCCCACCAGCTGCAACATCGCCCTCACCAACCTCACAAGCTCCTCCACCAGCATTTAACCCGCCCTCGCGCCCATCACAGATTCAGAATTCAAATCCATTCTCTCGTCCACCGCCAATACCGCCTACATTCGCGCCAGAACCACCGCCCGTCCCTATATCAGAAAGCGAGAACCCAGATGCCATTGCGCTGCGCTCGGCGATTTCGATATTGCAGTTACAGAAGCAGCAGAGTCTAAGGGATATTCAGACACTGGAGAAGATGAAGGTTGTTGCGGCGGAGGATCCGGAGAGGTTTGCGAGGGAACTTGCGGAGGGGAAGTTAGCGCCGAGGGAGAAGGGCGGGTTAATTGACTTTAATCACGACGATGAGGGTGATGATGATGATGATGATGATGATGATGGAGATGCGAATATGGCGGATTCCAGACCTAAAGACTTAGGCACACTCCCGGCTGCTCAAAACGTCGTTCGCATGCCGCCTGTTAACTGGGCGAAGTACCAGGTTGTCGGTGGGAGTCTGGATAAGATGCATGAGGAGCAACTGCGCCGCCCGTCTACCGGCGAACCGAGGAGGGATGAGGGACTGGCACCAGAGTACATGCTTGCATCGCCTTACCGGCCGCTGGTAGATAAGCTGGAAAGCCCTACGAAGCCGAAGGGCATCAATAAGAGCAAAAAGGGGTGACTGTAGAACATTGTATACTATACACTATGATGCAGTCCTTGATCTTGAGGCGTGATAAAATACATGATAATGACCTCTTCATTCAAAGTAAAAGAAGGGATACTAGATATCAGCAGAACCCATTCGGGGTAGGATACCAGTGCCCTCTCAGTATTGGCGCTCGCGGGGCATAGCGAACACATTCTGCAGCTCTCTCTTCACGCGCGAGGACATATCTGCTGGATCCTCATGGTCGCACATCAAGTACTGCAGTCTCGAGCTGGCCTTCATCGCACCATAGATTCTTCTGTCAGTTTCGTTCAACAAGTGTGCGGGCCCAACATTCCCTCCTCTGTTCATGGTCATAGGAACCCCGACTGATACCGCCTCGACCTCCTTATCGAATATACTGCGTAACGACTGGGCTTTGACTTCTCCACGATGCTGTCTTTCACTTTCAGGTATCCCGAGACTCAAGCCTGAAATGCCATTGCTATTCTGGGATAACCTACTGCTCTCCACCTCCGTCTCAATGCCCATTGCCATCTTCATCCCGTGCCTATCCTTGACATTATCAGTACTGACAACCCGCTCTCTACTCTGCCAGATATTCCACTCGTTCTTTGGTCTCAGCTGTAGTACCCGTCTGCGGAGACCGCCGCGCTCATTGGAATTGGTATTGCCTCTTGAGTTTGCTGCTGTCATCCTTGCATCAGCGACCTTCTTTGCCTCGTGCTCGGCAATCCATTCTTTGGCCTTCGGTGATTGCGGTCTGCACTGAAGCAGGATGTTTGAAATTGCATCATTTGAGAGGAGCGCGTGGGACTCTGTGGTCTGCCAGCCGGGGAGTCGGGAAGGTGGAAACTGAGGTTGAGGTTGAAGCTGGTGTTTGGGCTTTGGGTTGTATCTGGGATTGGACTTGAACTGGGAGACGATATGTCTGTGTTAGCACCGGTTTTCGCCTGCCCTAAGATAAGTAGATGAGACTTACATCCTCAATCAACATCTCAACCGGATCTCTGTACTCGGGCAGGAGAAGCACCTCATCGTCTTCATCTTCATCGTCGTTTTCAATCTCCGTAGCCTCGCTATCAGTCGTACTTTCACTATCGGTCTCCATCTCGCTATGTGTTCGCTCAGGATCTGACTCAAAGGGACTAAGCAGTCTTTTCACGGGCTTCTTCACGCTCACGTTCCCTGTCTTTGTCTTTGTCTCTGGATACTCGGCGTCCTGGAACACGGCGGCCCGCTCTTTGAAGCGTTGCGCGTAGGTCTTGTTGATTGTGCTGTTCCAGGTGCGGCTTTGGCCTTGTGTTTGTGTTTGTGTTTGTCCTTGCCATTGCCATTGGCCTGGTGCTCGGGTTGGGATTGGGGCTGGTAGGATCCGGCTTGCATACCATTGGCCATGGCGATGTTCGAAGGTGGTGCTGGTGTTGAAGCTGGGGTTGGTGTTGGTATTAGTGTTACAGACCAAAGGCTGATGTGCAGACGGTGGAGAAGGAGAAGGCGAGGTCTCGAGGGAGCGTTTCATGGGAATGTTCGATTGGGGAAGAACATGTTGATGGCTCTGAGTTAGGTTTGTGCTGCTGCTGTAGCTTTGAGCTTGAGTCTGAGAGTAGAAGGGGAGGTAAGGCGGTTCATGGCGCTGCTGCTGTTGGCTGTGGTGCTGGTTGGGATGGTTCATGGTGTTGCAGCGGAGCAGATGTGTTAGGGTTTCTGTTTCTTTTCTCTTTTGTCTTTCGCGTTTGGAAGGTGTATCTGACGGAAAAGCTTATAGGTATGGATGTCCTTCTTTATTATCCTTTATTTTCTCAAGATTGAGAGGGCTTGAATTTGCAAAGGGCCAAGGTTGAGGTAGTTGATGTGCTGAGGGAGTAGAAATTGAGTGTGGGAGATTTTGACAAGGGCAGAGACATAATGGATTTGTGAACAGAAATGATTGTGTTCTTGGTATTGACATTTCTTGATTGAAAGTGAATGTAATGAACCTTGTGTTCTGATGGCTGAGGTCTGGCTAGGGCATTCAGTGAAGATGTGGTGATTAGGAAGACATGAGTGGAGTCTCTTCTCTCTGTGTATACTTCTAATACTTACTCCTTGTAGCTTAGTCTAATCGATTCGAGACAACCTTTCTCCTCTTTCTGTTCTTCCATTTCTATACTCAAGTGGATATAAGCTATAGCTGTCTAATATTGAACCTGAAAGTATAAGCATGGCAGATCTAGAACCTCAAGAACCCTAGGTATACTGCCCTAGATACTATCTTCAAACACATATCAGCATCTTCTACCATTCAAAGCTTCGACTTCCCACTCTTCCCCTCCCACTCTTCAACCCTCTTCTCAGCCTCCACCCCCTCAGCCTCCTTCCTCTCCTCAACACCACCCCTCCACTCTAAATTCCCCTTATGCCCATCCAGCACTCCAAGTAAACCCCTATACATCTCCTCCTTCATAACCCCATAAATTCCACTCTTAACCTTCCCTCCCAAATCCCTATCCTTCACAAACGCCAAAGTCTCCTCAATCCCACCAACACCATCAACAATGCCCTTCCCCAACGCATCCCTCCCACCAACCCTCTTCGCCTCAAGAACAAGTTCTCGTGCCGTAGAAGCAGGTAATTTCTCCGTAAAAACACGCATCATGGGCCCCTGCAGCGGGACTCCAAAGTCAAGCTCGTTCACGCACACGAAGCCCCTGTCGGAGTTCATAATGCGGTAGTCGTGGTACATTGCTAGCATGAGGCCGCCGGCAAAGGCGTGCCCGTTTACAAGGGCGATGGTGGGCATGGGATACCTGCAACATCCATCAACATCCATCCATCTCCCACTCATTTAAACCACATCAAATCAAAAGTAGGGAGAAAAGAAAAGTGAGATAAGGAAGGCAAAAAACTCACGTAACCAACCTCCTAAAAACCCTCCAAAGATACCTCTCCAAAAACCCCTCCGTGCTATTCGCCAATTCCAAATCAAGTCCATTACTGTAGAACTTCCCAATGCCCGACGTAGTCACCACCACGCCGCGCGGAAAGCGGTGCTCGAGGATATCGAGCGCCAGTAGGAAAGTCGTTAGGAAGGATGGCGTGAGGCGGTTATCGGGTGGTGAGGTGAATGTTAGGATGTAGATTTTTGACGCATCATATTTGGCATTAGGTGCTTGGGGTTGAGGTGGGTTTGCGACTGTTATTGAGCCTGTTGGTGGTGCTTGGTCGTTGGTTGTTGCGGAGGCGGAGGCGGAGGTGTGTCCTGAGGGGATGGGGAGGGTGAAGAGGGGGGCTGTCATTTTTGAGGATTTGTCTTTGATTCAAGAGGAAGGTGTATTTTTGGTGAGTGTATGACTGAGTATTATGTAGAAGGATGAATTTATGTATTTTTAGGTTGGACGTGGTGCAGGAACCGAGTTGAAGGCTGAAGTTGGGTTCGGGTCGCTGATTACAACTAGAATATGAGGACCTGTGAAATCGACGCCGAAAATGACAGCTACTGAGGCCATAAACGGCCGCATTTCCACCCGTAACACTCAAAGCGGTGAGCCACCGTTCTAACCTCCCTTACGTGCTTCGCACCACTATTCTGTACCCGCCAAGCGCTCTTGTTCCAACGCTGACCCCTCAACTTCAGCGAGCTTCAGTACCTCGCAACTCATGACCCTCTTGACGCTACAATGGCCTTCTTCGCGGCCAGACCCAGCTGCCTTAGAGCGGACTGGCCTGGTCAATTGCTCTATAAAATGCTGCCTTCCCTGCTTCTTCATTCCTTTGCTCCCATGCCCGACCTCCATCCTCTGCCTAACAATCTTGGTTCCATCCTGAAGTTGATTATCCTCTCTATAATATTTTTATCTAACTACCTTCATGACGCCTCCTCTGGTCCCCCCTGCTTAACCTGGCGAACATTAATTCTAGACTAATCTAATTCTCTGCGAGGAGACTCGAGTATGACATATGGCTCATTCATATGCTTGAAACACTAATATTCGATGTTATGGTAGCCGGCGACGAGAATACAAAACATGGTGGTGAAGATAGAGGCCACCATCAGCTAGTTATGTTGTGGGAAGCGATGGATCGATCTCCTATTGGGTGGCCGGCATGGCCAGCTAACTATCTAGTTAAGTTAGTTAAGTGTGGTTACAGGTGACCGGGCCTCGTTTTTTTGGTCGTGCTCCACGTTCCTGGCCTTGGCAGTCAGGTGATTGACACTTTACCTTTTTTGTTATGTATGACCTTTCAAGCCACTGGAGCTATTTCAGTACCAATACACAAAAAAACCTAAGTACTTAATAACTACTTATTAAGTACTTAGAATGTAGTACGAGTTTATATGTATATCAAGTGTACCTTGTTAAAAATATCTCTAAAGGACTTAAAATGTATTATATCTTGTAGGTTATACCTTGTATTTCAGAAAACGACAGATTAGATACTTGCTGATTAATAGTCTTGGCGGTCATGTGAAGGGGATATATTGTCGGAGCATGGGTTCTTCCCCTGTCCTTGGGTGCCCGGTCTGCACAGTCTTAGTCAGCATCATAAGTATTTAGCCTAGCTCGGAGGTGCATCCGCCCCTCCTAATACCAGACTCCTTCCCATTTCCCACAGGTTATGAGCCCTCTA